>NC_079192.1:356451978-356764478 GCF_029499605.1 Hyla sarda
CCAATTGTACTTTGTAGGGATGTCCCGAAATTTCGGCCTCTGAAAATTATCGACAGGAAATGCCCTTTCGTCATCTTCGGCTTATCTGCCTGTAATGATAGACATTGGAGATCCGATGTCCTTCATTTTACTGGTTGCCACAGTGTATGGCGTGGACTCCTGACTCCCCCCCTGCTGATACTTGTAGCATGGGCTGAAGCAATAGCCGACACACAGCCATCGCTGCAGGTGGCTATTAACCCTTTATATCGCCGATGTCAAAGCTGACAGCTGTGTCTAAAAGGGGCTTTAAACACTGCCTGGTGCCCCAAAAATGAAAAAACACGCTGTCAGAGCTTCTGTTTCTACGCAGTGCACTTTTCGGTAAAAAGGACTCTTCATTCTGTAGGTTTTATTTTATTTTACTATTTAAAATTATAACTTCATGCACCAAAATTAATATTTTTTAAATGGTCATCTTCTGACCTCTAACTTTATTTTTCAGTATACGGGGCTCTATGAGGGCTTATTTTTTGTGCCATGCTCTGCAGTTTTATCAGTACCATTTTGTTTTGATGGGACTTTATGATTGCTTTTTATTATTATTTTTATTGTATATGAAGTGACCAAAAATGCACAATTTTGGACTATTTTTTTACGTGTACGCCTTAGATTGTGTGGTTTAGTTATCCTTATATTTTATTAGCTCGGACATTTACACACATGGCGGTACCACATGATTATTTTTATTTTGCTACATTATTTTTATTTATTTTTTTAAATGGTAAATGGGGAGTACCGTATATACTCGAGTATAAGCCGACCCGAATATAAGCCCCTAATTTCACCCCAAAAACCCAGGAAAAGTTATTGACTCGAGTATAAGCCTAGGGTGGGAAATACATAATTCCCCCCCCCCTTCATCATCATTACCCTGTCATCATCCCCCCTTCATCATTACCCTGTCATCATCCCACACCACCCCCTCCATCATCACCGCTTGTCTTATCTTATTTAACAGTGGTCTTCAACCTGCAGCCCTCCAGATGTTCCAAAACTACAACTCCCGGCATGCTGAGAGTTGTAGTTTTGAAACATCTGGAGGTCCGCAGGTTGAAGACCACTGTTAAATAAGATAAGACAAGCGGTGATGATGGAGGGGGTGGTGTGGGATGATGACAGGGTAATGATGAAGGGGACATCTCAGCAGTCATCCCGGTCCGATCACCGCCCAGCGAATGGCAGTGATCGGAAATGCAGAGGGCTTATGGATACGCCCTCCGTCCTTAAGCGACGGGACGCGAGGGCGTTTACATATGCCCTTCATCCTCAAGGAGTTAAGCTATTTTCTTAGCCCCCTTAGGGGGCTATACCATGCAATGTTCTGATTGCATATACTGAGCAATAGAACACTGATCGGACGGCGTGGAGCCAGGCAAGTGCCCTCTCAGCTGATCGGGACATCGCGATTTCATCGCGGTCAGCTGCGCTAAGCTGCCTGAATTCTTTCACTTTCATTGTAGACACCGCAATCAACTTTGATCCCGGCGTTTAAAGAATTAATGCCAGGCATCAGCCCAATCGGTGATGCCCAGCATTAACTCTGGGTCCTGGCTGATGATAGCAATCGGGACCCACCGGGTTTAAAGCATTCTCCGCTCAAGGGGACGCTTTAAAGCCAGTAATGGGACTCCGTCTTTAAGGACTTGGGAACAGAGGCATACCCGTACCACTGTTGACAGTGGTTAGGTACCCCAAGGTTACCCACCTCTATTCTTCTCCAATTATGCAGAAGCCCTATACAGGTACTGTATAATACTGTTCGCAGTTAGGTTATGTACTGTTTGCTTTAGACATATGCCCTGTTTCTACTTCTTCTGAAACCCCAACGATATCGGTCAATCCCTACCATAAATCACCCCATTTTAAAAACTGCACCCTTTAAAAAGTGAATCTGAAGTTTATTAACCCTTTAGATGTTTTACAGAAATGAAAGCAGAGTCAAGGAGGTATTTAAAATTTTTTATATTTTTTGGGCAGATTTTCTATTTTAACCTCTTAAGGATGCGGGGTGTACCTGTACGCCCTGCACTCTATCTAGAACGCGGGGTCACGCCGCTAATGAAAGCCAGGACTCTGTGCTAATAGCACATGGCACAACAATCAGTGCTGCACACTATTAACTGTTTAAAGGTGCAAAATTTAAAGGGTTATGATTTTTAAAAGGTAAGGAGGAAAAAACGAAAGTGCAAAAAGCGACAGCGATCGCAGCATGCCAGGCTATTAGCGGCAGGAGAGCTGTAGCTAGCTCCTTTTACACCCGAGCCAAGCCCAGAAAATTGCACCCCCCCCCCCCCCCCCCCCCCCATCTGACCCGTATAACTCCAATTTTTCCATATACAGGGATGAGGGTAATCTTGTGACATGATATGTCGTTTTTATCGGAACTTTTATTAGTAAAGGGGCTTATTCACATGTATACGCACTTTTTAAAATATTTTAATCACTATTTTTCAGTCTTCATAGGGACTTGTATATGGAGTCTTTTGATTCATAACAGTGAACGCCGCTGTGTTACTGGGGGGGGGGGGGTTCTGCTTCTCCAGTTTATGTGCTGCATTTTATTTACTCTAATTTTCTGTCAGAAAATGCTGGACGTTGCATTTAGTTACTAGTTAACTACAACTCCCAGCATGCCCTGATACAGCCTATGGTTGTGTGGGTGTTGCAGCATGTTGCACTGTATAGAAGTACAGTTAAGGTTATTGTGTAACATGCTGGGAGTTGTAGTTTTGGTCCGTGTCAGCTGCAGAGCCGTAGGATGTGTCAAGGGATACTGGGAATTGCAGTTAGTAACTACAACACCCAGCATGCCCTGATACAGCCTATGGCTCTGCAACTGACCCGAACCAAAACTACAACTCCCAGCATGTTACACTTTATAGTTCTACAGTTTAGGTTATGGTGTAACATGCTGGGAGTTGTAGTTTTGGTTCGGGCGTGTTTGTGTGCATCCCTGGGGCTCTTGGTCGGCGGCTGAGTATGAAGGGGGTGGGATTCTGGGGGGTGCAATATAGTGCGGGTGGCCAGAAGACACAAAAAATAAATAAAATTAGATAGCACAACTGGCGGCAGCACTTGTCAGTCCACCCCTGTACAAAACACACAGGTATACACATACATACACCGGCCACTGCCCCCTATATTATACATTACATACATACATAATACATAGACACATCATACATGCATACACCTGCCCCCCCCCCCCCCATCATACATTACACATATATCCACACCATAAATATACACCATACATATGCACACATCATACATACACCTGCCGCTGCCCCCTATATCATACATTACATACACACATATACCATACACACATCCCACATACACAGACACCATACACATACACCCCCCGCTGATACACCACCCCCCCCAATCATACATTAGATACATATACAACCACCCTTCCCGCCGCCTGCATGCTCAGCCTCCTCACCTGAGCCAGTGCGAGGTGAAATTCCCAGCCCGTGCAGTGCAGTCTCCTCACACACGTCCTCTCCCCGCTCTGTATTTACCCCCGTGAATACTTGAAACCTCCCCATGATAAATGAGGTCCTGTTTAGACAGAACAGGGGGAAGGGAGAGGCTGTGTGTGGGGGAGGGAGGAGCTGTGGACTTCCTCATTCTCCCCGTCTAGTATTACGCAGAGCTGCACACTCCATCCTCCGGCGGGGGGGGGATGAGGGGGCGTGGCTTAATCATCTGCAGACGTGAGACCTCGGGCTCTGCCCTCGCTCCCGAGATCCCCTCACACCGGCTGGGTAGCCCCCAGCTACTGAAATCAGCTGGGGGCCGCCACTGCCCCCTCCATACACTGAGCGCCGGTGTGAGGTGCAGACTTGCATCGGCTCCTGCGCCTCACACCGGCATTAAAGAAAAATAAGGGGGAAGTCTGTCTGTCCCTGCTTGCCCGATACAGGGCTAAATCTATAAAAAGAATTCACCTGCCCGGCGCCCAAAACTACTTGTCCCGGGCGTCGGGCGATAGGATTTCCACATCCCTGATCCATTTGCTTAAACTTTTTGCAAGCAAGCTTCAACTGTTAAACTAGGTTACAGCTTCCACCACTTGATGTCCCTTTTCAGCTGTATTTTTAGTTTATAAGTGGCTAAAAATATCAGTTACCTTCTGGAGTCATCTTAGCCAACTCTGGAACTTCCACATAAAAATTTTTTCTGTAGGTCTCATATTCAATCTTCCCATGATCAACCGGCTCAAGGAGTTTACGTTGCTTAGTTTGGAATCCAGTCAATGCAGTCTGAAGATCAACTTCCTCTTCTTCTGAAGAATACTACAATTAAAAAAAATTTTACATACAAAGCTAAAGTAAACATTGTACACCAGACCTACCTAAACCTATCCTCTGTAGTCCTGTTTGTGGATTACAAATCACAACAAAAAAAAAATGGCATATGGTCCTGCGTCACCATCTTGTATCCCAAGCACACGCCCCTTCCATACCCTTTCCTGTCCTGGAAGTAAAATGCTTCCAGGACCTGCAGGTTTTATATCTTTTTTCCCAGATAGGGCAGTGGTCTCCAAATGTGCATATGAAGCATTAACAAGTTGAGTAAGGCAGCAGCAGACTTAAGCATTAATTACCTCCCCCCTCAATAAAAAAAAAAAATAAATAAACACCTTAGAACACAAAGGTCCTAAGGTATACATTAATAATGGTAGCATTGTAAGTGTATATTGTGAAACCTGTATGGCACTAATTATTGTGCTGGGTAGAGGGAGCAAACAATTACCTCCATAGCATCTTGATCATTCTCCATAAGTTCCCCTTTCTTCTTTGTAGTCTCTGCAGCAACCTTTTTAGTTGTCACCACAGTAACTACTTTTGTCACTGTAGGTCCAGTTTTCTGAGATGAAAAAATGTTAACATTAATCTCCTAAAATAAAATGTTAGTCCTACCACACTAGCCACAATAACCCCCACCGATTTTGCACTGTGCAAATCAGTCATGTGATAAAGGGAATCACATTTTCCAGTTCTACCCTAGATAAGTAGTTAAAGTAATTATGGCAGCACCTCTGTACTATTCAAACAATGTGGCTGTCTGTATTAAACTTTTCAATTTAGGACACATGCTAACAACTAATTAAAATAATACTGTATTTGTAGTGACTCAAAGGTCACTTAAATGTCTGGGGTAATGTTACAATTCGGATTTCCCTCCTGTAGATTATTTAATGCTAAAAGAAAAATATTTGCTGCAATATTAGTAGGTTTCCCCCTTGCATACACCAACAAAATGTACGAAAGATACTTATACCAAGTTTGCTTGACAAACTCAAAAATTATTATTAGGGCCAACCTTTTCACTTCCTCCTTTCATGCTGCCCATGTTAAACTTTTTAACTTCTTCTTTGACCTCTTCCATGTAGGCATCTAGAGGATCCATCTCCTCATCCTCTTCTTCATGGCTTTCCTTTTCTCCTTCAGTTTGTTCATCTTCATCATCTGGAAAATTGAAACAGTAACAATATTCTAAACAAATCCTGCTCAAAATATAAAAGATTAAACCCCTTAAGGAAAATCAATGTAAATGTACGTCATGATGCGTTGGTACTTAATGCACCAGGACATACACTTAGAAACTTTACATGACGCCAGACCGATGCTCGCATAATGTACAGCAGGTCCTGGCTGCAATCAGCAGCCAGGGACACGCCGGTAATGACGGAATAAGAATTCATGCCGATGTCCACAATTAACCCCTCAGATGCAGTTATCAATACATATCACAGCAACTGCAGCAATGCAGGCATTTAAATGGATGATTGGATCGCCCACAGCGCTGCTGTCAGACCAGAGGAGAAAACCCCTGGATGACGGTCAGAGCAGGTAAGGGGACCTCCAGCTGCCATGTTGGGCGATTGCCAATGAAACGTGTAAAAATAAAAAAATTGTAAAGAAAAAAAGGAGGAAAAAGGAAAAGGTGGTTGAAAAAGGAGATTTTTTTCATTTACTTACCGTAAAATCTCTCTCTCGGAGGATCCATTTGGGGGACACAGACCATGGGTGTATGCTGCTCTCTCTAGGAGGTGTGACACTATGGTAATAATAAAAAAAAAAAAGTCAGCTCCTCCCAGCAGGATATACCCGCCTCCAGGCCCTGAGCTAATCAGTTTTAGTTCCAGAGCAATAGGAGAGGACCGACAGGTCAAAGACGAACCAAACTGTCCGAGAACCAGAAGAAAAAAAATACAACTGAACACACCCTCGGACAGAACCGAAGAAAACCCCAAAAAAGGGTGGGAGCTGTGATCCCCCAATGGATCCTCCGAGAAAGAGATTTTACGGTAAGTAAATAAAAAAAAACATCTTTTTTCTATCGGCTCCATTGGGGGACACAGACCGTGGGACGTACCAAAGCCGTCCCTTGGGTGGGCAGATAAGCAGTCAAGCAGACGGCCGTTCCACTGCCGCCTGCAAAACTTTACGGCCCAGACTAGCATCAGCCGATGCGAAGGTATTAACTCGGTAGAACCTCGAGAAAGTGTGCAAAGACGACCAGGTAGCCGCCTTGCAAAGTTGCGAGGCCGAGGCTCTATTCTGGAGAGCCCAGAATGCCCCAACAGAACGGGTAGAATGAGCCACAACCCTGAAAGGAGGAATCTTCCCCTTACAGCGATAGGCTTCCGAAATGGCGGACCGAATCCACCGAGAAATGGTGGCCTTGGAAGCAGACTGTCCCTTACGACGACCTTCCGTAAGGACGAAAGAGGAATCACACTGACGAAACGAAGAAGTGATGGAGATATAATACAGAACGGCCCGAACTACATCCAGCTTGTGTAGTAAGCGCTCCTTAGGATGAGAAGCAGCAAGACAAAAGACGGGAGGACAATATCCTCATTGAGATGAAAGGCCGAAACCACCTTAGGCAAAAAGGAAGGATCTGGCCGGAAAACAACCTTGTCCTGGTGGATCACCAGAAACTGAGAACGGCAGGAGAGAGCTGCCAATTCAGACACCCTCCGGATGGAGATGATAGCAACAAGAAACGCCACTTTCCAAGAAAGGAGGCGGAGAGACACCTAAGGGGCTCAAAGGGTTCACCCTGGAGGAAATTCAGAACCAGATTCAAGTCCCAAGGGGGAGAGGGTGACCGATAAGGAGGAACAGCATGCGCCACTCCTTGAAGGAATGTCCGGACATGAGAATTAGAAGCCAAAAGGCTGCTGGAAAAGAATAGCAAGGGCCGAAACCTGACCCTTAAGGGAACTGAGAGATAACCCCAGTTCCAAACCAGACTGCAAAAAGGAGAGAAGACGGGGAACCGAGAAGGTTACAGGGGATAAGTCATGAGCTTCACACCAACGAAAAGAAGACCGCCAAGTACGGTGGGAAATTCTTGCGGAGGAGGACTTACGAGCTCTGAGCATGGTGTGAATGACTTGGGAAGAGAACCCGCGGGCCCTCAAAACCACGGTCTCAACCGCCACGCCGTCAAATGCAGCGACTGTAAATTGGGGTGGCAAAGAGGACCCTGAGAGAGCAGGTTGGGACGGAGTGGAAGGCGCAGTGGAGAGTCGTCCAGGAGCCCGACTACGTCGGCTTACCACGACCTTCGGGGGGACCAATCTGGAGCTACCAGAATGGCGGAGACGCCCTCTGTTTTGAGCTTCCTCAGAACCCTGGCAAGGAGTAGAAGGGGAGGGAACAGATAGGGTAGGGCAAACCCCGCCCAAGGAATCACTAGGGCATCCACGGCCAGAGCCTGAGGGTCCCGGGACTTGGACACAAAAGGAAGGATCTTCCGATTGTGCCGGGACCTGAAGAGGTCCATGTCCGGAATGCCCCAGAGGTCGCAGAGATGCGATAAGACCTCTGGATGTAGAGACCACTCGCCGGGGTCGGGTGATGACCGACTGAGGAAGTCCGGTTCCCAGTTGAGCACCCCCGGACTGTGAATCGCCGAAATGGCCGTAACCTTGCTTTCCGCCCAGATGAGAATCTTGGTCACCTCGGCCATGGCTGCCGAGCTGCGAGTGCCGCCTTGTCGATTTATGTACGCCACGGCCGTGTCGTTGTCCGACTGGACGCGGACAGGACGGGACTGAAGCCGGGACTCCCAATGAAGAAGACAAAGAAGAAGAATCGCCCGTAATTCCAATAGGTTTATCGGAAGAAGGGCCTCTCGGGGAGACCAGAGTCCCTGAACCGTCCAATTCCTGAACACGCCACCTCAGCCTGACAGGCTGGCATCCGTTTTAACTACCTGCCAGTGAAGGGGGAAAGAAATGACCGCCCTTGGAGAAGAAGGGGGGAGCGGAGCCACCAGAGCAGAGACTGACGGACCCTGCGAGGGAGAACAATCTGACGATCGAGGGACAGAGGAGACCTGTTTCACCGAGAGAGGATCGCCAGTTGAAGAGGACAATGAAACTGGGCAAATGGTACGGCCTCCATAGTTGCCACCATCCGACCCAGGACTTCCATACAAGTGCGGATGGAGACAGACCTGGGTCCGAAGGGAGCGGACCCCCGACAGAAACGCCAGACGTTTGTCCGGCGGGAGGCAAATTCATCCAGAGGCCGTGTCGAAGCGAAGTCCCAAGAAGGTGAGAGACTGGGTAGAAGAGAGGACTGACTTGTCCCGGTTGACCAGCCACCCGAAGCGATCCAGAATGTGGAGAGTGACGTCCACATTCTCCTGAGTTTGGGCTCTGGTTGGAGCCTTGATGAGAAGGTCGTCCAGGTAGAGTATCACCCAGACTCCCCTCGACCGCAACAGGCCCATCACTGGCACAAGGATCTTGGTAAAGACAAGAGGAGCCGTGGCCAGGCCAAAGGGGAGGGCTACGAATTGAAAATGCCCCTCCGGAACCTCAAAGTGGAGGTACCGATGATGGCCTGGAAATATTGGCACATGGAGGTAAGCATCCTTGATGTCCACAGAGGAAGGAAACTCCTTGTTCCAGGGACACCACCAAACGGAGAGATTCCATTCGGAAGTGGCGGATAAGAAGATGACTGTTGAGACGCTTGAGGTCTAGGATTGGTCGCACAGAACAGTCATTCTTGGGAACCACAAAGATTGGGACAGAAACCCCGAAACTGTTCCCGTGGAGGAACGAGAACGATAACCCCCTGGAGAAGCAGAGACTGGAGAGCCTCAAAATTGCTTCACCAAAAGGAGGAGACCGGGGGGCCCTGGATCGAAAAAAAAAAGCGATCCCTCGGGAGGGAGGTGAATTCGATTCGGTAAACCTGACCCAAGAGTTCTGAATGTGTGAGGTCCAGGAAAAAGTAATAGACTACCTCCCACCCGAGAAAAAAACGCGGGTGGGGGCTTCACCTCATGCAGAAGTGGGTTTGCGGTTGCCTGATTTGGGCGCAAACCGACCAGACCGGTTTGTGTCCGACTTCCAAGACGGGCGCGCCCGGAACGAGGGGGCCTTCTTGTCCCGCAAAGGCGCCTGCCCGGACCCTTTTCTGGAGCCAAAGGACTGAAAGGAAGAGGACTTCCTTTGGGAAGTAGGGCGAGCCTTATTTTGAGGCAACAAGGAACTCTTACCTCCCGTCGCCTCAGAGAATCTCATCAAGGCGCTTGCCAAAAAGACGGCCACCCGTAAAAGGAAGCTCAGTGAGAGACCTTTTAGAAGCGGCATCCGCATCCAAAGCTTTAAGCCGCAGAGCGACTGAGAGCCGCTAGGTGACCCAGAGCAAAGGCAGAACAACGGGCTGACTGCATGGAAGCAGTGCAAAAGGAAGTCCTCAGCTTTAGAGCATTGGAGAGCCAGAGCAGACAGATCCTCTGGGGGGGAACCTGCTAATATACCCTGATGGAGCTTTTGGCCCCACTTCGACAGGGCCTTGGAAGCTCATGCCGAGGCGAAGATGGGAAGAAGAGAAGACCAAGCTGCTTCTGAGGAAAACTTCACTAAGGATTCTACCTTCTTGTCCATGGAATCCTTGAAGGCAGCGGCATCTGCCAGTGGCAGTGTAATCACCTTAGAGATCTGGGAGATTGGTGGATCCACCACCTTAGTGACAAGGTCCTTGTCAAATGGATAACTTTCTTGAATCGTCTTGATTCCCGGGAACCTCTTGTCTGGATGTTTCCATGCAGATTACAGAATGGCGTCAAAGTCAGCGTGAGAGCTGAACCTTTGACGTGCTGGCTTAGCACGATGAAAGGATACTCCTGGAGTGACATCCGAAGATCCTGGGTCCTCTAAGGGATAGGTGTCTCTTATGGCTGCCACCAATGAGTTCACCGTTTCAACTGAATCCGAGCGGTCCTCTGAGTCAGATGCCGGCTCGGAAGCCTCGTCCGCCAGTTCACCAGGAGAATGTGAACACGTGGAGGCAGTCCTGGAGGGGGGTGACCCTGACCGGGTACGCGGCTCTGGCGTGGCAGAGTGGCGACTCCGAGAACGTCCTCTGGAGGAGCAACGTTTGTGCCTAAATGACCGGGGGGCGGGACCAACGAGGGGGAACGCCCACGTCTATCTGAAGACTCAATGGAAGAGTCAGACGAGGCACCCCTAGTACGCTTGTGAGAGAGAAGTATGTGGAGACGAGGAGCGGGTCCTCTCAGAGGCCCTGCGCAGGGCAGACCCCTTCAAGGCGGACACCACTTCCTGGGAGGCCTCAGCCACCAAACGGGAGACTTGGGTAAAGTCAGCCATATACTGGGTCAGGGAAGAAAACCCAGGCTGGTGGAGCAGCTGAAGCCACCAGAACCAAAAGGGCATCAGGGGGTCTGGGGGAGCAGTGGAGCAGGCAGGGCAAGTGGGTTTAGTAGAGCCAGGCATCTTGGTATTACAGTACTTAAAGACAAAATAAGTCCCTGACGTTCCAGGTTTCTGTTTAGAGGGAGGAACAGCTCTGGGTATGGACATAATGAGAAAAGAGACAGGAACTCTCTCACCCTAGTCTGTGTCCCCTGGCAGCTGCAGTGAGGAGAACTCGGCTCTGTGCAGCTAGAGTGTAAGAAACAGGCCAGCCAATAGTAGAGAGGGGCGTGCCTGAAGCAGAGGCACTAACTAATTGGCCCCTTCTAACTGAAAATCGCGCCCACGGCACTGATTGGAGGCTACTTCGCGCCCCTGAAGAGCTCCGACAGCCCTGTGGGCGGAGCTATAGACTGGCCGAGAAGAAGCTGTAATGGCGCCCACTCCTTGTCCCGAGCGCACATGTCAGCTGCATATGCGCTCGGGGGAATAGAGCGGGCGGCCTATACGCCGGCAGAGACTGCCGGAGAAAGTGAAAGTAAGCCGGCGCTCAGAGAGCCTGGCCAGTACAAGCGCCGCGGCTGTCAGCCGCATATAAGGCGCTGCGGTTATAGTCGCAAGTAAGCACACACTCACACAGTGAAGTACACAATGTAAAACATAGATTACATGCCCCCAAGATGCCACTGCTCCCCCAGAATAAAAGTCCAGCCCCTGTATAAGCCAGCCCCGTAACTGAAAAGGTGGGCCAAAAACAGGGGTCTCCAGAGGTTGCAAGTCCGCACCTAAGGAGAAAAGGGGAAAGTACTTACCTCAGTCAGAAGATATTACCTAATTGAGTCTTCAGTGAAGTCTTCAGTAAGCTTTTGTCACCTGCATCACGCCTGGCTGCTATGCGCGAGCGAGGCGAGCAGGGAAATAGGGGAACCTGGACCCATGAGGTACCAACCCAGGCGCTGACCGTTGGTGAGGGGGGGGGGGATGAACAGCACATATACGCAATGTCTGTGCCCCCTTACTCGCAATGGGAAAACAGGGAACCAGAGACCCCGAGTCCCCACCTGAAAACAGGAAAGAAAAAGGAATAAAATAACAAGTCCGTATAGTAGGAAAACGAAAAATCAGAAGACCTGGTCTGGAGAATTCCAGACCATGTCCACCTCCTTCAGACACTAAGCTTAAACGGATTAGCTCAGGGCCTGAAGGCGGGTATATCCTGCTGGGAGGAGCCGACTTTTTATTACCATAGTGTCACACCTCCTAGAGACAGCAGCATACACCCACGGTCTGTCCCCCAACGGAGCCGATAGAGAAAGTGAGATTTTTAAAAAGCACTAAAATAATAAAAAAGTATGTAACTATGGGTATCATTTTAATCATATTGACCCAGAGAATAGGTAAAACATGTATTTTTACCGTAAAGTGTACAGCGTGAAAACGAAGCCCCCAAATTAGCAAAATTATGATTTTCGTTTAAATTTCCTTACCCCAATTTTTTTGGGGAGTTTACCATACATTTTAGGATAAAATGAGTGATGTCATTACAAAGTACAACTGATCACGCAAAAATAAAAAGCCCTCATGGGTCTGGGAATGGAAATATAGAAGTTATGAATTTTAGAAGGCGAGGAGGAAAAAAACAAACAGACAAAAAGGCAAAAATAAAATTGGCTGCGTCCTTAACCCCTTAAGTAGCTAGGGTGTATCCATATGCCCGTGGGAATTTCAGTCTATCAGCAGGCACCCGCGCAATTCCCCGAGGGGAATGCCCGTGGGGGGGGTGGTTAGGGGTTGGGGGGGGGGTCACTGTAAAGTGGTCTCTAAACTAGTCCTCCAGATGTTGCAAAACTAGAACTCCCAGCATGCCCAGACTGCTGTTTGGGCATGCTGGAATACCGTATAGCAGAGTTTTTCAGCACGATTTTGTGCTGAAAACACCCCCCTCGGCTTATACTCGAGTGAACTCCCCACCCGCAGTGGTCTTCAACCTGCGGACCTCCAGAGGTTTCAAAACTACAACTCCCAACCACTGCGGCCTTAGACATCATCCAGCCCCCTCACCCCCCTTTAGTTCTGTACAGTACTCGCCTCCGGTCGGCGCTGGTCCGGTGCTGCAGTACTGTCCGGAGAGGAGGTCGTCCGGTGGGATAGTGGTTCCAGGCTGCTATCTTCACCGGGGAGGCCTCTTCTAAGCGCTTCGGGCCCGGCCCCAGAATAGTCACGTTGCCTTGACAACGACGCAGAGGTACGTTCATTACTAACGTACTTCTGCGTCATCGTTAAGGCAACGCCTCTATTCTGGGCCCGAAGCGGAGAAGAGGCGCCGCCGGTGAAGATAGCAGCCCGGAACCACTATCCCACCGGACGACCTCCCCTCCGGACAGTCCTGCAGCACCAGACCAGCGCCGAGCGGAGGCGAGTACTGTACAGAACTAAAGGGGGTGAGAGGGGGCTGGATGATGTCGAAGGCCGCAGTCGTCTTCAACCTGCGGACCTCCAGAGGTTTCAAAACTACAACTCCCAGCAAGCCCGGACAGCCGATGGCTGCCCGGGCTTGCTGGGAGTTGTAGTTTTGAAACCTCTGGAGGTCCGCAGGTTGAAGACCACTGAGGGCGGATGATGACAAGAGGATGATGAAGGGGGGGTGTGGGATGATGACAAGGGGATGATGAAGGGGGGTGGGGATGATGACAAGGGGATGATGAAGGGGGGATGTGGGATGATGACAAGGGGATGATGAAGGGGGGGTGGGATGATGACAGGTGATGATGATGATGAGGATGTTAATGACGGGGGTCTGGATGATGACAGGGGGGGGGGGATGATGTATTTCCCAACCTAGGCTTATACTCGAGTCAAACACTTTTCCTGGGATTTTGGGTTGAAATTAGGGGCCTCGGCTTATACTCGAGTATATACGGTATGTAGTTTTGCAACAGCTGGAGGGCTACAGTTTGAGACCATTATACAGTGGTCTCTAAACTATATCCCTCCAGATCTTGCAAAACTACAACTCCTAGCATGCCCACATAGCTGTTTGCTGTCTGGGCATGCTGGGATTTGTAGTTTTGCAACATCTGGAGGTCCACAGTTTCTACAAGGTACATTCACACGGACAGGATTACAGTAAGTTTCCTGCTTCAAGTTTGGGCTGCGGCAAATTTTTCGCCGCAGCGCAAACTCCTAGCGGGAAACTCACCATAACCAGCCTCTGCGAATGTACCCTAAACACACTACACTACCACAAAATAAAAAAGGGTAAAACACAACATATAAACACCCTTAAAAAATAAAAACGTCTTGTATGGCAGTGTTTCAAAAACGGAGCCTCCAGCTGTTGCAAAACAACAACTCCCAGCATTTCTGGACAGCCACTGACTGTCCAGGCATTCTGGGAATTTAGCAACAGCTCGGCACTCTGTTTTGCAATCCCTAATTCAGTCCTCAAATGCGCATGGCGCTCGCTCACCTCAGAGCCTTGTTGTATTTCAAGGAAACAGTTAAGTGCCACATATGAGGTATTCCCGTGCTCGGAAGAAATTAAACTACAAATTTTGGGGGGATTTTTCTCCTTTTACCCCTTATGAAAAGAAAAAGTTGGGGGCTACACCAGCCTGTTAGTGAAAAAAAATAAAAAATGTTTACACTAACAGGCTGGTGTTGCCCCATACTTTATTTTCACGAGCAGTATTAAAAAAACAAAAAAAAAGGACCCCCAAAATTTGTAACGCAAATTCTCCCAAGTATGGAAATACCCCATATGTGGGTGTAAAATGCTCTGCGAGCACACAAGGCTCAGAAGTGAGAGCGCACCATGTACATTTGAGGCCTAAATTGGCGATTTGCACAGGGGTGGCTGATTTTACAGCAGTTCTGACATAAACGCAAAAACATAAATACCCACATGTGATCTCATTTTGGAAACTACACCCCTCAGGGAACATGACAATGGGTATATGGAGCCTTAACACCCCACAGTTGTTTGAAGAATTTTCATTAACGTTGGATGGGAAAATAAAAAATAAAATTTTTCTTCACTAAAATGCTGGTGTTTTTTTTTCACAAGGAAAAACAGGAAAAAATCCCCCCAAAATTTGTCACTCCATAAGAAGATACCCCATATGTGGATGTAAAGTGCTCTGCTGGCGCACTACAATGCTCAGAACAGAAGGAGCGCTATTGGGATTTCGAAGAGAAAATTTGTCTGGCATTGAAGGCCACATGTGTTTACAAAGCCCCCATAGTGCCAGAACAAATTACACCCCCCCCCCCACATGTGACCCCATTTTGGAAACTACACCCCTCATGCCTCATGTAATATAATAAGGGGTACATTGAGTATTTATGCCCCACAGGTGTCTGACAGATTTTTGTAACAGTGGTCCGTGAAAATGAAAAATGTAATTTTTCATTTGCACAGCCCACTGTTCCAAAGATCTGTCAAACGCCAGTGGGGTGTAAATACTCACTGCACCCCTTATTAAATTCTGTGAGGGGTGTAGTTTCCAAAATGGGGTCACATGTGGGGGGGGGGGGGTCCACTGTTCTGGCACCACGGGGGCTTTGTAAACGCACATGGCCCCTGACTACCATTCCAAACAAATTCTCTTTCCAAAAGCTCAATGGCCCTCCTCCTCTTTTGAGCATTGTAGTTCGGCAGCAGAGCACTTGCCATCCACACATGGGGTATTTCCATACTCAGGAGAAAATGACCCCCAAAATTTGCAACCTTAATTTCTTCTATTACCCCTTATAAAAATGTAAAATTTAAGGAAAAAAATGCATTTGAGTAAAAAAAATAAAATAAAAAAAAATTTGTCATTTACACATCCAACTTTAACAAAAAGTCGTCAAACACCTGTGGGTAGTTAAGGCTCACTGTACGGCCCCCTTGTTACGTTGCTTAAGGGATGTAGTTTCCAAAATGGTATGCCATGTGGGTATTTTTTGCTGTTCTGGAACCACAGGGGCTTCCTAACATGCCCCCCAAAAACCATTTCAGCAAAATTTGCTTTCAAAAAGCCAAATGTGACTCCTCCTCTTCTGAGCATTGTAGTTCGCCCGCAGAGCATTTTACATCCTAACATGGGGTATTTCCATACTCAGAAGAGATGGGGTTACAAATTTTGGGGGCATTTTCTCCCATTACCCTTTGTAAAAATGGTAAATTTGTGGAAAAACTGCACTTCAGTGAAAACATTTTTAATTCCATTTACACATCCGATTTTAACGAAAATTTGTCAAACACCTGTGAGTTGTTAAGGCTAACTGGACCCCTTGTTACATGCCTTGAGGGGTGTAGTTTCCAAAAATGGTATGCAATGTGGGGTTTTCTGCTGTTCTAGCACCATAGGGGCTTTCTAAATGTGACATGCCCCCCAAAAACCATTTCAGCAAAATTCATTTTTGCTCCTTCCATTCTGAGCCCTCTACTGCGCCTGACGAAAACTTGACATACACATAGGAGAAATTGGGTTACACATTTTGGGGGGCTTTTTCTCCTATTACCCCTTGTAAAAATTCAAAAACTGGGTCTACAAGAACATGCGAGTGGAGAAAATGAAGATTTTGAATTTTCTCCTTCACTTTGCTGTTATTCCTGTGAAACACCTAAAGGGTTAACACACTTACTGAATGTCATTTTGGATACTTTGAGGGGAGCAGTTTTTATAATTGGGTCATTTGTGGGGTATTTCTTATATGAAAGCCCTTCAAATCCACTTCAAAACTGAACTGGTCCCTGATAAATTCAGATTTTGAAAATTTTTGGGAAAAATTAGAAAATTGCTGCTGAACTTTGAAGCCCTCTGATGTCCTCCAAAAGTAAAAATTATGCAAACAAAAAGTAGACATATTGTTTATGTGAATCAATGTATCATTTGGAATATCCATTTTCCTTATAAGCAGAGCGCTTCAAAGTATATAAAAAAAAAAACAATTTCTATTTTTTCATCAAATTTTAGAATTTCACCAAGAAATGAGGCAAGTATCGACAACATTTTACCACTACCATAAAGTAGAATATGTCACGAAAAACCAATCTCTGAATCAGAAAGAAAGGTAAAAGCATCCCAGAGTTATTAAGTGCTTGAAGTGACAGTGGTCACATGTTAAAAAAAAATTGGTCGAATCCTTAAGGTATATTTGGGCTGGGTCCTTAAGAGGTTAAGGTGAAAACGGGCTGAGTCCTTAAGGGGTTAAAAGCAAAAAGAACCCACCGTCATCATCTTCTAAACTCCATTTCTTTCCTTGTCGCATTTCTTCTGCTTCTTTTCTCAATTCTCCAATACTTTCCACAACTCTTTTACGCTGCTCTTCACGCCATTTTTCTACCCTCTCTTTACGTTTCCTCATTTCCTCTTCAAGCTTATTCTGGTCAAAGTTCTAAACACATTAAAGAATTATCTAATTATATTATGCATTAAGCCTTTTAATCAATACTTTAAAAAAAGGGTTGTTAAAACTATTAAAATAGTTTACTCCAGCGCAATAAAACTAATCCCCGAACCAAACGATAAGGGGATAAGTGTTAGATCGTGAGGGGTCCAACTGCTGGGACCCCCGCGATCTCCTGCACAGCTCCCCGGCAGTGCCCAGGAAGGGAGCGTGATCACTGCCTGCACAAAGCAGCAAACATGCCCCCCTTCATGTATCCCATAGAGATACGAGGAGGGTGAGTGTTGACCGTGGCTTCCTGCTAGGGGCGGCACGCCCCCTTCCTGGGGACTGCCAGGGTGCCATGCAGGAAATCTTGGGAGTCCCTGTGGTCTGGCCCTCTGAGTTAAAATTTATCCTGCATTGCATTTGAGTACCCGTTTAATCGTACATTTCTAAATCAATCCTAAATTAAAATTCTCTGTGGTCTCCATTGTGCTCGTCTCCAGAAGAGCTAGGCTCACACTGTGCTTGCCCCTAACAGAGCAAGGCCCCTTCTGTGCTTGCACCAAGCATAAGCAACTGCCCCCAGCTTTGGTGCTGTAGTAGCAGCCATATACGCTTCTGTGTGCCAATGCTTGTCCAGGGCATTAATGCCATAGCATTAGACCCCCCCCTGACCGAAGCAACAGTGGTGCACAAAAGCTGGAGACCACCGAATGCGGCATAGTTAATTTCCAGGGCAGCCAGTGTGACTGTCCCACTCTGACTCCTCAGGATGTCTGATGGTCCTCCAGCCAGACTGTCTCACTGCTCTCCCAGTCAGCAACCTGACAATGCAGTGAACTTCAACACGGGATCCACTAAACGTTACACATTAATAAAGGGAGTTCCATTAAATGGAGTTTGCATTATTAAACATTTTAAAAGCCCTATTTAAAAGAAAAATCCGGTCGGCTCCATTGAGGAACACCGGAACCGTGCGGTATATCTTGCTGACACTAGGCATTAATAAATAAAAATAAAAAAATCCTGCAGGATATACACCGCTTACTGGCTCTGAGCTAATCAGTTTTAGCTTAATGTCAGTAGGAGGCAGACAAGTCTGGAGCTCTCCAAACCTGTTCTATCTAATGCTTAGAAGAGCTGTACTATGGTTCCTACATGAAGGAAAGCCGCATCACTGTTCCAGAAGAATTTTGGCTAAAAGAAATGCGTTAGTTGGTAACTAGGCGGCAGTCGCAATTATGTGATGGAACTTTTAGTTTTCTAAAAAATTATTATTTTTTTTTCTTCTTCTTACACATTTTAATAGGATTACCATTTAAAAGGGAAGTTTTAATAAAGTCCCTAATTGCATCAGACTGTCATATGTCTCCTACCCTATTGACAATCTGCCTATGGTAGTCCATAAACTCCCCGGGGGGGGGGGGGGGGGGCATTCCCTTTCTCCTGGTGGTCCCTCTGTCCCTCCTGTTCTGGTGACTTCAAGTGTCTCCTCATTCTCCACCTCACTGCCCACTGCTGTTACTCTTCAGCTGCTCTCCGGACATGGGGACCTGGGTGAGCTTGTTACTTTTTCTTTTGGCTCACTTATCTGTTGTCTTTTTTTCCATGTCCGATCCCAGAACCAAATCCCCCCCCACCCCCAACGAGGGAGTCTCGTGGCTCCGGATTGGCCCCCAAAGCATGTGGTACATGCTCTGGGCTCGTAAGCCGTCTGCAAGGATTTATCATCATAACTGGCGGGCCTGTTTTCATGGGAGCAAGGCACGACCCATCTCCCTTTTTTCCTTGCAAAATCTGCTTTACTTTTTGCAATCCTAACTCTCCTGCAGGGAGTGGCGCACGTGCCTCCTTCGTACAGGTCTCCCACTCCCTCCCTGAAACCTAAATCTGGTTCTCGGCACCTTAAAGGGGGCCCCCAATTGAGACCCTCCAGGAGGTCTCCCTTCACTTCCTTTCTTGGGAGGTGGCTTTTCTCATCATTGTTACCTCCATTAGGCAGGGGTCTGAATTGGCGGCTCTCTCCTGTCGTCCTCCCTTCCTAATCCATCAGTACAAGGCCGTGCTTCAGCCGATTCCTTCCTTTTGCCCAAGATGGTATCCTCTTTCCATCTGAACGAGGATATCATTATTCCCTCCTTCTGTCAGGCCCCATCTCACCCTAGCGCTCTCTCCACAAAGGCCTGCCAGACGGAACCAGTTTTTAAAAGAGGGAGGAAAACACCCCCGAAGACAAGACAGAAGACACAGGACCACATACGTCTGGTCACAATTGGGAAAAAAACATGCCTAAAAGACTCAAGAGAAAATCCTGTCAGAAGGCCAGTAGCAACTGACGGACAGAGGCTGAGGAGGGAAAATGACAAGCAAAAGGCAGCTGAGCACAGCAAGCGAGAAGACAAGACTCAGAAGGTGGAAACCAGAGTCGCCAGAAGGGGACGAAGAATGATAAACTCATGTGCGGGTCAGAGTGCACAAGAAAAATTGACCGGAAGAAGGCTAGGGCAAGGAACATCCGTTGACCACCTAATCTGAGAGGCGAGACCAACACGCACAGTCCCCAGGCCCCCTGCATAAAAACGGATGGAAGCGAGAAACCAAAGAGTATGCTGCATAGTCAAGAAGGTGGAAAAAGGCAAGCGACCAGGTGAACTACACCCAGCCAAGGTGCACAAATTGACCAAACTGGACAACTGGCCGGCCCACTACCCAGAGGCCTTATGCCTCTGACCCCTGTCAAAAGAAATGCAAGCAGGTCAGCCATCCGGAAAACCGGAGCAGCCACCCAGAGAAACAGAGGATCCCAGATAAAGTAAGAAATGGAGGGACCCAGGAGTCGCAAACCAGGAGAGGCTGGAAACCTCAAGCTGGAGCAAAACACTCCAGCTGGATGAGCCAGAGTCAGGACCAAGCAAGCTCAGACAGGAATGTACCTCAGCGATAGACACTGACAACAACTCCCCCGAGGAAGGCAGTAAAACTGCAGTAATGGCCATAGCAGCGCATTGTAGGCTACCACAGTTAACATGCGAACCACTGTCACTGGAAGGCCAGTGATAAGGCCAGTGATGATGCGGCAAGCACCATGTCCTCCATGGGCGATTTAAAGAGCCCTACAAACAACAGTCAACCCCGACATATAGCAGGGTACAAGAGCTGCAACCGCAGATGTGGCAAATATCCCAACCTCTATGCATGGTGAAGAGGGTCCATCGTACCCCGGTCAACTGTCACAGCGTAGTATCGGAATAGAAGCTGTGGCAGACATCCCAACCTCTATGGATGGTGTAGAGGGTACATTGTACATCGGCAATTCTTACTCACAGTTAAGTACAGGAATAGCCGCTGTGGCAGATGTCTTAACCTACATGGATGATGTAGAGGGTCCATTGCACATTGGGCAACTCCCACTAACCGTGGAGTACCGGAATAGCTGCTGCAGACAACACATCCTCCATGGGCACTGGAGAGGGCCACGTCACAGTAAACCACGCACAAAAACCGCTGCAGAGGGTGCATAGCCCACACAGAGGCACCCCCTCGGTAACCTAACACCGGAGAAACCACGACAACAGTCACGAATGTGGCGGACTCTAAGGGTGGCCGGAGGTGAAGGGAACAGGCAGACTGCTGCCAGAGTTAATGTTACTCCAGAGAGGGCAAGGGCAGTGTGGCAAACACTGATTACTGTCCCCACTGAACCTCAGGCAAAACAGAGCAAAAATGGCCAATAGGAGCAAGGGAAAGAGTCGAAAAACCCTAACAGGGTTACTCAGGAACTGGAGCTAGAAGCACCTAGTGCTGACTAAGTTCGCTCACGTGCAAACAATGAACCTGGAGACACTGCCCTATCAGTCACAAGCATAAGATGATGGAAACAGGCTTAGGAATCTGCCCTCTTCCTCCAAAATCCATCTAATATAAGGTCCCCGGTTATGGACTGTATCAGATTAGAAACTAAGAACAGATACTACACTTGATCCTACTCAAAAAAGCAAACTTAGGAGAGTACTCCAATTTAAAAAAATAAAAAAAAAGCCACAGGAAAGATAAAGCCACAGAATACTGTAAGGCTGCAGTACCAACTTTAGGCCAGCAGAGGGGGTCCAAGCAATAGAATGGAAACAGAAAAGAGCTGTGTATGAAACAGCCACCAGAGGGCGCAGAGAGCCCGACAAAATGTAAGTAATTTTTTTAATTTTTAATTTTCTTTTTTCTTTTACTTTGCAGAGCAGCTAGCTGGCATGGAACCTCGCGGGATTCGGGTGTTCAGGCCATCAGGGAATTTCTCTCCAGTACAGACAAATCCACTGAATTTATAGATTTTGTGGCAGATGCCATAATGTTAATATTATCTAATGTATTTCAACACAACGTTTGCAGGCATCCTCCATTGTATGCAAATTTATGCTGGGGATCCATTGTGATCCATAGGTGCAGGTCCTCCACTCCAACGTAGGTGCACAACTGCACTTGGGGTTGGGCACCTTGTATCAACCTTGGATCACATCAATTTCTGTGAGTATTTCAACACAATGACCAGTGGTTTAGGCAGATTAGCGGAACTGCAATGGGGACTCCCATCTCATGCAGTTTCGCTAATATTTTTTTTAGCAATATTTGAGAGAAATGATATTTTCCCCATATAACCCATTTATCGAACACATCAAGACAATCTGGAGATTTGTCAATGATGTGTTCGTTATATGGAGTGGCACTGAGCAGCAATTTAATCAGTTTGTGCAATATCTTACCCAGATCAACACTTTCAATATGGCATTCACCTCTCACTTTGGTCATGACACACTTGAATTTTTAGATGTAAAGATTAACATTAATGAAGGCAAGATAATTACAACAGGCCAACGGATTTAGAGGAACATACTAAACAGAAGCCCATTGTGACATACAAAAGAGATAAAACTATAGATGATTTTTTGAGGTAAAAAAAAAAAATGAATAAAGAATGAACAAAAAAAGGACTGGTTATCTACTTCTAAACCAAAAGGGCAATTTCCCTTGTGGAAATTGTCCTTTGTGTTCCCAAAAATCGAGACCTAAAGAAATAACTTTAGGAGGAGAAAAAATAATGACTTCCTGAAATTCAGATCTAAATTCGTTGTATATGCCGTTTTGTGATTGTGGTTTCTTCTATATAGGGAAAACAATTCGCCCCCTATATCACCGCATTAGAGAGCATCTGAAATCAATAGCCAGTGGCACGGGCGAAACGAAAATGATCGCCCATGTCAGAGAAAAGCATCAGCACAACCCTAAAGCATTGACATTTCGGGTTAATGTTTCCAGAAGGGGAGAAGACCGCCATCGGTAATTGCTGGTCAAAGAAGATAGGTGGATATCTAAGTTGAACGCCACCAGGCCGATGGGGCTTAATGATCGGGTAGAAGTAGTACTTTAATTTATGTAGAACATAAAAACCCAATGATCATTACCAATATTAACAAAAGCATGTTCTGTAACGAAGTTTGTTTTTACTTACCTGTACCTGTTGTATTTTGTTTA
This sequence comes from Hyla sarda, assembly GCF_029499605.1. NCBI lineage: Eukaryota > Metazoa > Chordata > Amphibia > Anura > Hylidae > Hyla > Hyla sarda. Next base: position 356,474,630 of record NC_079192.1, read on the forward strand.
CATTCACCATGGCGACGGGTTCTGAGTGATATAAACGCGTTGCACACGGAAGTACACAAGGGGCCTGACGAAGCGCATTGTGCGCGATACGGTCCATGGCCCAGTCTCCCCCCCACGCCAGCACACTGCTCTCCCATCCTGCTCCTGTACCCCAGAAGATCTTTTATGATTAAAGACTGAAGAGATTCTGCAAGACATTGGTGAGTGCTCAGTCTTTCTTGATGATTAATAAAGTGAGGAGGATGCCGGGGCTAGGAAGAGTGGGGGAAAAACAAAGACCGGGCCAGGGCTATATGAAGAAGAAGTCAGTCCCTCGTTCACCTGGCCCCACGATCATGCGGCTGATTTAAGGCCAGCGACAGGGGACTGGTAGTTTGACGTGGCAGGCTCCTCTGCTCCCGAGAGCCTAACACTGGGGCAGTAGTAGCAGGTCTCCGTTGAGAAGGTAGGAGAATGTGGCCAGGACTCTGTGCCTGGCCGCAAAATCTGAGCCAAGAGGGCTGGTTGTGACTCCCCTTTCCCCCTTGAGAAGTGGTCGGACGCTTAGGCCCGGACACCCGCTGCCCCATAAAACTGACCCTGGGGCAGCAAGGGGAATAAAACTTGGCCAGGTCACTGGGCCTGGCCACAAAACATGTGCAGCAACGAGGGACCCATTAATCCTGTAACCGGCAGAGGGGACGTGAAGGTTCAGCCCAGTGTTGTCCCCTCCAGCATGGCGCCGGAGGCCATGAGGGGGTTCAGCCCAGCACAGCCACGTGTAATGGCAGCTGATGAGCTGGGCACTAAACAAGGGGGGCCCCTGATGAACATAAGGAAGGGAGAGGAGAGGGGGGGGTTATAGTACATAATCACCCGCGGCTCCTCTTCCCATACTCACCATGAAGTCTTGTCAGCTAAAGGCCGCGCTGCATCGCGCCAAGCTGCCACAGCGAGGCAGGCAGGGCAAGTGGGGGACCCAGACCCAGGGTACTACTGCTGGGCGCTGATCATTGGCGAGAAGGGGTTGACGGCCCATACTCTATGCACCTTTGTCGCATGTGGCACCATGCTCCTGTAGCCCAACCTAGAAAAATAAAGGAAAGAAAATGCTAACTAGACATCCCTAGCTAGAAAATATAAAAAAGGTAAGACCAGGTCTGGAGAGAGCTCCATACCTGTGTCTGACTCCTACTGACACTAAGCTAAAACAAATTAGCCAAGTGCCTGTGGGCGGATCTATCCTGCTGGGAGGAGCAGACCTCGCGTCAGTATCCTAGTGGACAGAAGCATAATACCCATGGTCTCCTGTGTTCCCCAATGAGGCGACCGAGAAAGTAGATTTTTTTTATACTTACTGTAATATCTCTTTCTCGGAGGATCCATTGGGTGACACAGCGCCCACCCATTGGATGTTAGTTTGTTGGCCTGAGGGTCGGTTGCCTGTGAGTGGGTGGGTTCGGTTGTTTTTGTCTGGGCTTCACTCGGACATCATGTTATTGTTCTGTCGGTTCCCTCCTACTGCTTTGGGACTAAACTTATTAGCTCAGAGCCAGTAGGCTGGGTATTTACTGCAAGGAGGAGAAGACTTTTTTGTTGTTAATGCCTAGTGTCAGCAAGATATACCCCACGGTTCCTGTGTTTACAGCAAGTATAAGAAAAAAAAATATCTACTTTTGGTACACCTGCAAATATGAGAGCCCATGCATGCAGCACTAATACAAATGTGAACCTAGTCTTAGAAGCAAAATGCTGCTATTCTAAGTGCATTGGAGACTGACAAGAGTTTGCAACTGCAACATCTTTTTGCTGATCTTTTTCAGAATAGGTAAGGAATCAAGTGTTTGCTAATGAGCATAGCCCATTAAGATGTTACATTTGTTTGGGGAGGAGCTTGTGAGAGTGTATATAGAAGCACAGACTCATTAGTTGGCCTAATTCATTAGCTGCATATTCATAGTGCTGCTATTCTAAGTGCATTGGAGAGATACTCCAGGAGATAGTCAGGAGGTAGGCTGGAAATGAATCTAACCTAAAAGTAAGATTTGTTGGTTTTAAATGTTCTCTTTAAAATGGCAGACTTCAGTGCATTAATTGTAGTGCATTTATTTCACGTTCTACTCTTTGGAGGTTTGTTAAACAAACTTAGGCTGGGATTGTTGCAATGCCACTGCAACAAATGCCCCCTAGAAATAGCAGATTGGTTACTGTAGGTTCTGAAAGACTTATAGTTGTAGATAGTAGGAACGTCCCCCACAGTCTGTGGTTCTCCATAATTAATTTGCAGCACTTTCAGAATGTAAGGGCAACATGGATATTGGCTCAAGCACAGAGGGTGAAGAGCCTTTGACTCCTATGTCTAATAAAAGTTAAAGGTCTGAAAGGAAGCAGCTGTTGCTGGGTGATTCAATTAGTGTGGAGCTTAAGGAAAATTGTTTTGTGAGATGTCTCCCTGGTGCTACTGTTAGAAGAGATAGGAAACATTGTTAATATTGTTAAACAAACAAAGCAGGAAGGTGAAGTGGATGCTCTTGACCATCTAGGGACAAGTGATCTAGTTGCAATGAAGTTTCAGAGGTAAAGGAATCTTATCACACTTTATGATGTACAGTATTTTGCATCCAGTTTCATTTTTTGAAGATCTGCCTGTGCTTAGTGTTCAGAATGTTCAGCATTATCAACTTATGGCTTAGTTAATGGTTTTAAGTGTAAGGATTTGGCTTTGTGTCTCATGATAGAACTACTTGAAATAGAAGGGAACTGTATAAAAAAAGATGGTTTGCATTTTTCTCTCAAGGGATTGAATGTACTCAGTAGAGATGAGGGAACTTACAGTAAATTCGATTCGTCACGAACTTCTCGGCAATTGATGACTTATCCTGCGTAAATTAGTTCAGCCTTCAGGTGCTCCGGTGGGCTGGAAAAGGTGGATACATTCCTAGGAAAGAGTCTCCTAGGACTGTATCCACCTTTTCCAGCCCACCGGAGCACCTGAAAGCTGAACTAATTTACGCAGGATAAGTGATCAACTGCTGAGCCGAGAAGTTCGTGACAAATCGAATTTACTGTAAGTTCGCTCATCTCTAGTACTCAGTGAACAATTCCCAGAATTTGGTAAGGAGTATTAAAACTAGGAAGAGGGGGGAGGCAAGAGTGAGAACCCAGGAGTCCAATTGCCCTCAAAAACAATGCAAGAACATTTCAGTAGCACATAAGTTAAGAAATGACAAGCTTAGCGCCTGCAGTTTAGGGAATAGGATCAATGAACTAGGGTCAATAATGGCATCTGAGAATGTACATTGCTCAAAAAAAATAAAAAGGGAACACTAACACATCTAGATCTGAATGAACAAGCTAATCGTATGAAATACTTATGTCTTTACAAAACTGTGTGATTTTGTGGTCAGCACATTCAACGATCAATGGAAAAGGAGATTTTTTTTTAGACTTACTGTAAAATCTCTTTCTCGAAGGATTCATTGGGGGACACACACTGGGTATATGCTGCTGTCTCTAGGAGGCTTGACACTATGGTAACCAAAAAGTCGGCTCCTCCAAGCAGGATATACCCGCCTCCAGGCCACTGAGCAGTTCAGTTTAGTCTCAGAGCAATAGGAGGAGACAGACAGGTCAAAGGAAAAAACCATGAACTGTCCGAGAACCAGAAGAAAAATAACTGAACACTCCCTTGGACAGATCCTTCGAGAAAGATTTTACGTTAAGTCTAAAAAAATCTCCTTTTCTCTATTGGCTCCATTGGGGGACACAGACTCTGGGACGTACCAGAGCCGTCCCTTGGGTGGGCAGAGAAAAAATAAATAAATAAAAAGGTCAGGCAGTCGGCTGTACCACCGCCACCTGCAACACTTTACGGCTCAGACTAGCATCAGCCAATACGAAAGTATGAACCTGGTAGAATCTTGAAAAAGTGTGCAAAGACGGCCAGGTGGCCACTTTACAGATCTGCAAGGCCGAGGCCTTGTTTCGGAGAGCCCAGGATGCTCCCACAGTGCGGGTGGAATGAGCAAAAACCCTGAAGGGTGGGATCTTCCCTTGCAGCTGTAAGCTTCCGAAATAGCACATCGGATCCACCTAGAAATGGTGGCCTTGGAAGCAGGCTGTTCCTTCCGACAACCTTCCATAAGGACGGAAAAAAAAAAAAGAATCGCACTGACGAAAGGAAGAGGTGACAGAAAGATAAGTCCGAACAGCCTGTACCACATCCAATTTGTGGAGCAGGCGCTCCCTAGGATGAGAAGGAGCGGGACAAAAGGACGGAAGGAAGATGTCCTCGTTGAGATGAAAGGCCAAAACGACCTTAGGTAAGGACGGACGGATCTGGCCTGAAAACAACATTGTCCTGATGAATTATCAGGAAAGGAGGACGGCAGGAAAGAGCTGCCAGTTCAGATACTCTCAATGGAAGTAATAGCTATAAGAAAAGCCACTTTCCAGGATAGTAAGCGAAGGGGAACCTCCCTAAGATGCTCAAATGGTGCGTCCTGAAGATCTAGAACTAACTTCAAGTCCCAAGGGGGAGAAGGGGACCGGTAAGGAGGGACAGCATTTGCCACACCCTGAAGGAAGGTCCAGACATGCGAATTGGAAGCCAGATGACACTGAAAGAAAATGGAAAAGGCCAAAGCATGACCCTTAAAAAGGAGCTGAGAGCCAGCCCTTGTTCCAACCCCAACTGCAAAAAGGAGGGGAGACGGAGAATGGAAAAGGTAACTGGAGAAAAAGGTCTGAGCTTCGCACCAACGAAAGTAAGACCGCCAGGTACAGTTACAAATTTTTGAAGAGGAGGGCTTGAGAGCCCCGAGCATGGTACGAATTGCCTGGGAAGAGAAGCCGCGGGCCCTTAGAACCGCTGTCTCATCCGCCACGCCGTCAAGTGCAGAGAGTGCAAATTGGGGTGGCAAAGGGGATCCTGTGACAGTAGGTCTTGACCAAGTGGAAGACGGAACGGAACATCGTCCACAAGTCAAACCACGTCGGTGTACCATGCCCTTCGAGGCAAGTCTGGAGCCACCAGAATGGTGGGGACTCCTTCCGCCTTGAGCTTCATCAGAACCCTGGGAAGGAGGGGGAGAGGAGGGAACAGGTAGGGCAGTACAAAGCCCGACCACGGAATTACTAGGGGATCTACGGCTAGAGCCAGGGGCTCCCTGGACTGACACAAACGTCGGAATTTTGCGGTTGTGTCGAGATGCAAAGAGATCCACGTCTGGGGACCCCCAGAGGTCGCAGATCTGCACGAACACCTCCGGAAGAAGAGACCACTCTCCGAGGTCAGCTGAGGACCGACTGAGGAAATCCGCTTCCCAGTTGAGCACTCCCAGAATGTGAATCGCCGAAATGGCTGGAACTACTGGTTCCGCCCAGAGGAGGATCTTTGTCACCTCGGACATGGCCGCTGAGCTGCGAGTGCCGCCCTGCCGATTGTTGTACGCCACAGCCGTGGCGTTGTCCGACTGGACACGGACAGGGTGGCCCTGAAGCAGGGACTTCCAATGCTTCAGACAAAGATATATCGCCCTCAGTTCCAGGATGTTTATGGAAAGAAGGGCTTTGTGGGGAGGCCAGAGTCCTTGAACCATCTGATCCCTGAAAACACCCCCCAGCCCGACAGGCTGGCATCCGTTGTGACCACCTGCCAGAGGAGGAACGAACGCCCCTGAAGAAGAAGGGGAGAACGAGAGGGAGAACGAGGAGGGAGAACGAGGAGGGAGAACGAGGAGGGAGGCAAATCCGAGCCGAGGCAGAGTCGAACTGAAGCCCCAAGACGACCAGAGACTGGGTGGGGGAGAGAACGGACTTGTCTCTGTTGACCATCCACCCGAAGCGACATAAGGTCTGAAGAGTGAGGCTCACATTCTCCAGAGCCTGGGCTCTGGTGGAGACCTTGATGAGGAGGTCGTCCAAGTAGGGTATCACTGAGACCCCTCTTGACCGTAACAGAGCTACCACAGATGCCAGAATCTTGGTAAAGACTCGTAGCGCTGTGGCCAGACCGAAGGGGAGAGCCACAAATTGATAATGACCTTCCTGAACCGCAAAGTGGAGGTACCGCTGTTTGGAAAAAATTGGAACGTGGAGGTAGGCATCCTTGATGTCCACCGAGGAAAGAAACTCTCCTCTATCCATAGATTCCACCACCGAACGGAGAGATTCCATTCGGAAATGGCTGATAAGATGTTGGTTGGGACGTTTGAGATCCAGGACTGGGCGCACATAACAGTTTTTCATGGGAACCACAAAAAGATTGGAATAAAAACCCCAAAAGCGTTCCCTTGAAGCATCTAGGACAATGACACCCTGGACGAGAAGGGACTGAAGAGCCTCCCGAAATTCCCTCACAAGCTTGGGAGATCGGGGAGCACGGGACTGGGGAAAAAAAAAAAAAAAAGGGAGGGAGGCAAATTCTATCCGGTATCCGTTGGACACCACGTCCCTGACCCAGGAGTCCTTAATGTGCGTGGTCCAAACGTTTTAAAGAGCAAGAGGCGACCGCCCACCCGAGAAAAAGCTGCAGGTGGGGGCATCCCTTCATGCAGAAGTGGGTGTGCGGTTCCCCGATTTGGCCGCAAAACAGTCGGAACGGTTGGTGTCCGACTTCCAAGAGGGAAGAGCCTTGAAAAAAGGGAACCTTCTTGTCCCGTGGAGGCGCCTGGCTGGACCCTTTAGAGGGGCTAGACGTCCGAAAGGACGAAGATTTTCTGCGGAAACAAGTGCTAGACTTGTTTTGAGGCAATAAAGAGCTCTTGCCACCTGTCGCCTCAGAGAATCTCATCCAGGCTCTTGCTGAAAAGTCGGGAACCGGTAAAAGGAATCTCTGTGTGACTTCTTAGATGCAGCATCCGCGTTCCAAGCCAAATGGAACGATGGAGGGCCACTAGATTACCGGTGGCAAAGGCAGCGCAGCGAGCTGAGCGCAAGGAAGCAGAACACAGGAAGTCTCCAGCTTTGGAACATAGGAGGGCCAGAGCAGACAGTTCTTCCGGGGGAGAACCCGAAAGAATGCCCTGACGGAGTTGGGAATGCCAAACTGAGAGGGCCTTAGACACCTAGGTGGAGGCAAAGGCAGGGAAGAACCCGCTGCTTCAAAAGGCATACTTCGCTAACAACTCAACCTTTTTGTCTGCTGGATCCTTGAAGGCAGCTGCATCCGCCAGCGGTAAAGTAGTAGCTTTAGAGAGGCGGGAAACCGGAGGATCCACCGACGGAGAGGAAGTCACTTTGTAGACAAGGTCCTTGGTGAAAGGATATCACGCTTGGACTTTCTTCAGTCCCTGAAACTTCTTCTCAGGGTGCTTCCAGGCAGATTCTAGAAAGGCCTCAAATTCAGCGTGAGAGCTGAACACTTTGGGTGCCGGTCGGGCACGATGAAAGGATACTTTCTGGAGCTGCGTCCGAAGCTCCTGGGTCCTTAAGGTTAAAGGTGTCTCTTATGGCCATAACCAATGAGCTCACCGTGTCCATCGAATCGAATGCCGAATCGGAAACCTCGACCACTAGCTCTCCAGGAGAGTGCGAACAAGTGGAGGCGGCCTGGAAGCGGGAGATTCCGACCTGGTACGTGGCTCAGGAGAGCCAGAGCGGTGACCACGGGAACGTCCTCTGGAAGAATGACGCGTGTGGCCTGAAGAAGAGGTCGGGCGAGACCTGCGAGAGGAATGCCGTGTCTACCAGAAGACTCCTGGGATGTGTCAGGGGAGACACCCCTATTACGCTTATGCAAAGCGTAGGGAGAAGGGGGAACAGGACCTTCTAGAGGGCCGGTGAAGGTCAGACCTCTCCAAGGCAGTCACCACAGAACGGGAGACCTGTGCCAAGTCGGATATAGACTGGAAGAGGGAGGAAACCCAGGCTGGAGGGGCGGCCGAACCCACCGGGTCTGAAGGGGCACATGGGTTAGAAATAGCAGGGGGGTCTGGGTGAGCAGTGGAGCAGGCAGAACAAGTGGGTTCAGCAGAACCTGGCATTTTTTCAGAGCAGTTTTTACAAGCGTAATGGGTAACTAATATTCCCGATATCTGCTTAGAGGGAGGAACAGTTCTGGGCACGGACATGACAAAAAAAAAAATGAACAGTCTCACCCAAGTCTATGTCCCAAGGCAGCTGCTGTGAGGAGAAAAGAGGCCGGCCAATAGGAGGAAGAGGCCGGGTCAGAGGCCAGGAGCTCTGTGACTGGCCCCTGCACAGCCCCAACGCGTGCACAGCGCTGATTGGTGGCTATTTCGCGCTGCTGAAGTGCTTATGCGGCTAGGTGGGCGGAGCTAACATCCGCCAGGCCGCTGAAGAATACAGCGGGACTCACTCAGTAATGGCGCCCGCCATGCACACCGAGCTCACACGCCACCTGTAGCGAGTTCCTGTGCGCCCGGGGGACGGAGCGGGCGAAGTGCCGTTGCCAGCCCACAGAGAGAAGCCTGCGGCGCGTGCACTATAAAACACACGTTTCCAATAAAGTGCCCCCTTACTGTGTACTGTGTAGAACCACTGCTCCCCCAATAATAAAAAAACAACCCTCCTGCAGGGAAGAATAAGGTATCCCAAGGCCAGCACCAGCAGGATAGGGCTAAAAAAGGGGTCTCCAGCTGTTGCAAGACCTAGGGAGAGATAGATACTCACCTATGAACTTACCTAAAGAAGTCTTCTGACTGTAGTCTTCAGTCAGCATTTTCACCTGCGGCAAGTCAAGCTCATAGCGAGGCGAACAGGAAGGTAGGGGGATCCGGACCCGTGAGGTACAACCCCAAACGCTGACCGTTGGCGAGAGGGGGTTAACAGTACATCCAAGATGCCTGCCATCTCTCGCAATGGGGAAACCGTGAACCACAGTTCCTGAGTGCCCACATGAAAACAGAAAAATAAAATTAAAAAAAATTAAAAGGAATAAAAGAACACATTCCCTAAACCTAAAAATAAAAAATATGAGACCTGGTCTGGAGAACACCAGACCAGTGTCCACCTCCATAGACACTTAGCTAAAACTGAATTGCTCAGTGTCCTGGAGGCAGGTATATCCTGCTGTGAGGAGCCGACTTTTTGGTTACCATAGTGTCAAGCCTCCTAGAGACCGCAGCATATACCCAGAGTCTGTGTCCCCCAATGGAGCAGATAGAGAAGTCAAATTTATCAACCCACGGAGGTCTGCATATGAGTCATACACAAAATCAAAGTGGAAAACCACACTACAGGCTGATCCAACTCTGATGTAATGTCCTTAAAACAAATCAAAATGACGCTCAGTAGAGTGTGTGGCCTCCATGTGCCCTAATGACCTCCCTACAACACCTGGGCATAGTCCTGATGAGGTGGCAGATGGTCTCCTGAGGGATGTCCTCCAAGACCTGGACTAAAGTGCCAACCCCTGGACAGTCTGTGGTGCAACATGGCTTTGGTGGATGGAAAGAGACATGATGTTCCAGATGTTCTCAATCCGATTCAGGTCTGAGGTCTTGCAGGAACTGCTGACACTACAGCCACATGAGGTCTAGCATCGTCTTGCATTGTCTTAGATCTAGTTGAGGAAATAGCTAAACTGACAATGAAAGGGGAAGTTATGAGAAACTTCAATCTTCCAGATATTAACCTCTTCCCGCTACATGACGTATGCATACGTCATGAGTGGGCTCCCGCGATAGAAAGCAGGGTCCCGCGCTGACCCCGTGTCATATCGCGTCGGTCCCAGCGGCCATCAACTGTCGCGCTGATGCCCAGTATTAACCCTTCAGACGCGGCGATCAAAGTTGATCGCCGTGTCTAAAGTGAAAGTAAACTTTGCCGGTCAACTCAGTAGAGCTGTTAGGGACCGCCACGATAAAATCGCGGTATCCCCAACAGCTTGCAGGACAGCTGGAGGGTCCCTACCTGCCTCCTCGCTGTCAGATCGCAGAATGACTGCTCCGTGCTTGAGATCCAGGCAGGAGCAGTCGAGCGGCAATAACACTGATCAATGCCGGCTATTGCCAGGCAGTTTTTAGTGTAGAAGATCAGTGTGTGCCATGTTATAGCCCCCTATGGGAGCTATAACCCTGCAAAAAAATAAATAAAAAATAAAGTGAAAATAAACTGTTAATAAAGATCATTTAACCCCTTCCATAATAAAAGTTTGAATCGCCCCCTTTTTCCCCCAATAAAAAATAAATAAATAAAAATGTAAACATACATATGTGCTATCGCCGCATGTGTAAATGACTGAACTATAAAAATATATAATTAATTAAACCGCACGGTCTATGGCGCACACGTAAGAAAATTCCAAAGTCCAAATTAGCATCTTTTTGGTCACTTTTTATACCATAAAAAAAGTGAATAAAAAGCAATCAAAAAGTCCAATCAAAACAAAAAAGATACCGATAAAAACGTCAGATCACGGAGCAAAAAATTAGCCCTCATACATACCCATATGCGGAAAAATAAAAAAGTTATAGGGGTCAGAAGAGGACATTTTCTGTATGTGGTTATTTTTTTCAGATGTAGGACAAAATCAAACCTGTATAAGTAGGGTATCATTTTAACCGTATGGGCCTACAGAATAAAGTTAAGGTGTCATTTTTACCGGAAAATGCACTGCATAGAAACAGAAGCCCCCAAAATTTACAAGAGTGCATTTTTTTTCCTTCAATTTTGTCGCACAAGGATTTTTTTTTCCCGTTTCACCGTGGATTTTTGGGTAAAATTACTATTGTCACAGCAAAGTAGAATTGGTGGCGCAAATAATAAGCCATAATATGGATTTTTAGGTGCAAAATTGAAAGCGTTCTGATTTTTAGAAGGTGATTAGGAAAAAATGAAAATGCAAAAACGGAATACACCCAGCGTCATTAAGGGGTTAACTGGAAAACCAAACTAGCTAGTTCTGCTAGGAGTACAGATATTCTAAACTCCCTACTGGGATTAGCTCTACAACAAGTAGTTGAGAAGCAAACACAGAAGGAGGCCATTTTAGATATAGTATTCACAAATGGGGATTGGGATCTAGTGATTTAATATAAGGGGTCACACCAAAAAAAAAAAAAAAAAAGTTTTTGATTTTAGAAAATACTTTTCAAAAATTAGATTAGTCATAAAGGAATCCCTATCAGACTGGAACAGATTACATGGAGTCCAGGAGAAATGGGACTACTGAAAAGATGCATTATTGAAGGCAACAGATAATTGCATTAGACTTGTCAGTAAAAGCAGAAAAAATGATGAGACCACTGTGGTACACAGCAGAAGTGTCCAAAATCATAAAAAAAATTCAAGTTGAGCATGGAGTAAATATAAAAAAGAAAACCTAGAGCAATTAGGATAGGGAAAACTACAAGATTAAGCAGAAAGAGGCCAAGCAAGTTATAAGAACTTCTAAAGCACAGGTAGAAGAAAAACTAGCTCCGTCTGTGATAAAAAGGGGATAAGGCATTCTTCAGCTATAAATAAAATAAAAAAAAGGAAATTAAAACAAGGAATAACTAAATTAAAAACAAAGGAAGGAAGGTATGTAGGAGAGTAAAGGGCTGGCAGACTGCCTTAAATGAATACTTCTGTTCAGCTTTTACAGAAGAAAACAAAAGAAAAGGGAATAGGGAATAAGACTAATGAATGGTTTGATGCATCTGTCTTTACAGAGGAAGAGGTTGAGTCAACTGTCTAAAGTGAAGACAAGCAAGTCACAGTGGCCTGATTGGATACACCCAAAATTATTAAAAAGAGCTTAGGGGTGAACTAGCAATACCGTTAACAGATTTATTTAACCAATCTTTGGTAAAAGGAGTCCTCACGGAAGATGGGAATTTAGCAAATGTCGTGCCCATTCACAAGAAAGGTCGCAATGAGGAATCAAGCAACTATAGGCCGTAAGTCTGACATCAATAGTGGGGAAGTTAATGGAAACCCTACTTAAGGATAGGATTGTGGAACATCTAAAATCCCATGTATTGTGAGATGAAAAACAACATGGGTATACTTCAGGGATATCATGTCAAACAAATTAATTTTTTATTGGGTGACTAATAGGGGCAGTAGACATCGCATATCTAGATTTTAGTAAGGCTTTTGACACTGTCCCACATAGAAGACTTATCAATAAACTACAGTCATTGAGCTTGGACTCCTATATTGTTGAATGGAGTGACAGAGGGTTGTAGTCAATTGAGTATATTCAGAGCAAGGTCTTGTTACCAGTGGGTTACCTCCGGGATCTGTACTGGGACCAATGTTGTTTAATATCTTCATTAGTGATATTGCAAAAGGTCTCGATGGTAAGGCATTTCTTTTTGCTGATGACAAAGATATATAACAGGGTTGATGTTCCTGGAGGGATACTTCAAATGGAATAAGGATTTAGGCAAACTAGAAGAATGGTCAGAACTCTGGCAACTGAAATTTTTATGTGGATAAGTGCAAGATAATGCACCTGGGGCATAAAAACCCTTGGGCAGAATATAGAATATTTGACAGTCTTGACCTCAACATATAAGGAAAGGGATTTAGGGGTACAATGTAATAGAGCAGTAGGGAATGCTAGCAGAATGCTTTGATGTATAGGGAGAGGTATAAGCAGTAGAAAGAGAGAAGTGCTCAGGCCGATGTACAGAACACTGGTGAGACCTCACTTCTTTGCGTATTGTGTTATTGTGTGCTGTACTGGAGGCCATATCGCCAGAAGGCTATAGATACATTGGAGTGAGTTCAGAGAAGAACTAATAAACTAGTACACGCAATGCAGGAGAATAGTTACCGGGAAAGATTAAAAGGGCCTTAACATGTATAGCTTGGAAGAAAGAGGATATGATAGAAACTTTTAAATACACAAAGGGAATCAACACAGTAAAGGAAGAGAGCATATTTAAAAGAAAAACTACCACAAGAGGACATTGTTTTAAATTAAATTAGAGAGGCAAACATTTAAAAGTAATTTTGGAAAGTACTTTACTGAGAGAGTAGTGGATGCATGGAATAGCCTTCCTGCAGAAGTGGTAACTACAAATACAGTTAAGGAGTTTAAGCATGCATGGGATAGGCATAAGGCTTTCCCATGCATGCTTACACTCCTTAACTGTTGATAGTATTCAGATTATTGGACAGACTAGATGGGCCAAATGGTTCTTATCTGCTAACAGTTCGACACACTATGGGGAGATTTATCAAAACCTGTGGAGAAGCAAGTTGCCCATAGCAACCAATCAGCTCGCTTCTTTAATTTTTCACACGCCTTGTTAAGAATGAAAGAAGCAATCTGACTGGTTTCTATGGACAACTTTGCCTCTCCACAGGTTCTGATAAATCTCCCCGTTTCAATTCTATTTTAAGCTAAGTTCGACATAAATATAAAAAGTGTACATAGGATTAAAAAAATAAAAATAAAAATATTTAGAAAATGCATTATATTACATATACTCACACTGACATCCTTTTCCTTGTCTTTATCTTCTTCTTTATCCTCTTTTTTCTTTTCCTTGAATGCCTCTGAAATGTCAGTTTTCTCTTTTGATTTTGACCTGGAAATAAAGAATTAAGTTGTCTCGATGTCCTACATGAAGTGAATCTGACACCCTGTTCACCTGCACTAAACCAGATCACCCAGCTCCCGTCTCCTTCATATTCTCTGACTGACCCACCCCGTTCATTGTTATGCTAAGGTTCTTAACTGCGGCATTCATTAGCATAATACTGAAGGGGGGCAGGATGGACAGAATATGGAGAAGGAAGGGGAGTTGGGTGAGCCAGCTCCATTGTGCAGAGCTGCGCAATACAGCTCAAGATTAGTGCCATAACTCTGGAAATACTGCCCGAGTTTTATTAAGTGGCCCCTCTTTGTAAAGCTGTTCATCAGCACTAGAACCCAGTATACTAGGTTAAGTGTGGGTAAACAGTGTCAGATTCTCTTTAAGGGTGCGTTCACATGGGGGTATTTGTCAGCGGATCCGCAGCTGCGGATCCGCTGACAAAGGCCCCTAAAGTGCTGCCCTCTTTGTGCCTGCTAATAGCGGCAATCCGCCGCTACCAGCAGACACACTGTGATGTGCGAGTCGCAGTATATCCGCACATCGCGGCCGCTCCCCCGGCTCCCTGAGCTACACAAAGAGCGGCCGCAATGTGTGCGACTACACTGCAGGGTAACTCGCACATCGCAGTGTGTCTGCTGGTAGCGGCGGATTGCCGCTATTAGCAGGCACAAGGAGGGCAGCACTTTAGGGCCTTTGTCAGCGGATCCGCAGCTGCGGATCCGCTGACAAATACGCCCGTGTGAACGCACCCTAAGGCATATAGTCAAAGAGGGGTAACCTTGTTCTGTAAGCCAGAATGGAGAACTGCTCTGTAGGAGAGGCTGCCATTCTGGTGGAATCTGTCCTGTCATGAATTAAATGATTATTCATCTAAATGGCCATCAGGTTATTTGACAAGCTCACATCTGTCAGATTCGCACATCAAACCTGTAGATATTTTTGTTTCTTAACAATGACAGACTCCATGATAAAAATACAACAGAAGCATTATAGTCACTAAGTTCAGTCAGTCAACTCTTGTACTCTTCATGAGTAATTCAAGCACTGCAGTCATTTCTTTCAAAAGCGCCAAAGCATTAAATACTAAACTGGTTGTAACTACAGATAATAGATAAATGCAAATAAGGAATAAGGGGAACTTAAGTCAGTAAGGGCATAGGTTACCTTTTTTCTCCCTTTTTAATTTTGCTAGGACTGGAAGAACGAGAACGTCTACTGCGGCTTTTGCTTCTTGATCTTCTTCGCTCCCTACTGCGGGATCTTCTCCTCTCCCGGCTTCGCTCTCTCTCTCTGCTTGGCCGACGGCTGTGAAAAAAAAAAAGAATCTGCAGTAACACTATATTTTGCCATTAAGAGTGGAGCAGCAATACAACTGCAAAAAGGAAATCAACAAATAAACAATGGTGAGCTAATAAAAACCCATCAGAGACACTTACATTGGACGTTTCCTGTCCCTGGAGCGTGATCTTCTGCGGTCTCTGCTACGTGACCTCTCTCTCCTTCTATCTCTGTCTCGACTCCTTGATCGGCGCTCATCTCTTTTAGTCCTCTTGTCAGGCGGGGAGCGACTTTTGGACCTGCTCCCAGAGCGGCCACGTGATGATGACCGTTTTCTGTAATGTCTAGATAAAGAAAGCCATAGCAGATAAAATATGTAAGTACATACAGTAAAACAAGTCAGACACCACACGAAGTAGAGCTGGGCGGTATGACCAAATGGGTATCACGGTATTTTTTAACTTATGGTGGTTCCCACGGTATTTCTTTCACCCCCCAAATCATGTTACCCGCCAGCGCTGTTCTGCTCCCCCCCCCCCCCCCATTGAGAGCACTGCCCTCATCCTCTTTGTTGCGGCCGCTGGAACTCTATACTGCCATAAAGCATAGAGTTCCAGCCGCAACAAAGAGGAGGAGGGCCGTGCTTGCGGGTGACATGTGAGTAGTACCCCGCTGGGCTAGTAATTAATTTGGGGGGGGTGGAGCAGAACAGCACTGGCGGGTAACATACGATTAGTTCCCCGATGTGGGGACAGCGCTGGGCTGGGCTGATAATTCATTCCCAAGGGGGAGGGGCCCAACCGGTATTGTGGTATGAGAAAAATTCATATCGTGAAGCCCAAAAATTTCGGTATTCGGTATGAACCGGTATACCGCCCAGCCCTAAACATGAAGCGGCGGCTAACACGCCCCCTCAATACAACTCTATGGCAGAGAAGGAGCGCTGCCTTCTGCAATCTCTGGCTCTGCAATAGCGCTGTATTGAGGGGGCGTGCCGGGCGCCACTTTGTGCGGAGGTTGACACCCACTATCTGGCCAGCGAGCTGGGGCCCCATACAAAAGATTGCGGGGGCGCCAGCGGTCAGACCCCCCCTGCGATCTGAAAATTATCCCCTATCCTTAGGATAGGGGATATGTTTTTCGGCACTGGACTACTCGTTTAAAGTGAAGTGCTGAGGCACTATAGCAACTCCGCCATGCCTTCCTGAAGCTTCAACCTGAAATAAAAATCTTATTTTATAATTTCTCCAAAGGCCAGGAACTTTATTAAAACGTAATCTTAATGTTATTGCATCATCTTTCAGTCCATGTCATAGCGTGCAGAATCACTTTCAGTATAGTAAGGCTAGAAACCACATTCGCCACCTTTTAGTTTATGTTTGCCTTATACATCAGGAAATCTCCCAATGCATGTAAAAAAAGAGACACCATCTGACAAAGGCCAAAGGGGGTGTTTGTCACATGAAGGCAAACACAAGTCTTTATCAATATTAAATATCTCTCTCTCGACATGCACATATTTATTATACACATACATACACACACTAATACACGTACGTTTTTGAAACTGTTGCGCATATGCAAAGTAAAAACCGTATACGGTTTCCCGTATGGAACCATATACATGTGCATTTCCCATTGACGTCCATGTTAAAAACAAAACATATGCGGTTGCAGTACGGTTTTTAAACCGGAGTCAAAACCATGGTTGACCGCGATTTTGTCTCCGGTTTAACCCCTTAAGGATCAAGGACGTACTGGTACGTCCTTGGTCCTGCTCCCGTGATATCACAGCGGGCCCGGCATCAAAGTGAAGCCGGGACCCGCCGCTAATAGCGCGCAGTGCCGATCGTGGCGCTGCACGCTATTAACCCTTTAGCCGCGCGCTCAGAGCTGAGCCGCGCGGCTAAAACCGAAAGTGAAAGCTGCCAGATAACTCAGTGGGCTGTTCGGGATAGCCGCGGCGAAATCGCGGCATCCCGAACAGCTTACAGGACAGCGGGAGGGCCCCTACCTGTCTCCTCGCTGGCCGATCGCCGAATGACTGCTCAGTGCCTGAGATCCAGGCATGAGCAGTCATGCGGCAGAATCGTCGATCACTGGTTTCCCATGAGAAACCAGTGATCAATGATGAAGATCAGTGTGTGCAGTGATATAGCCCCCTATGGGAACTATAACACTGCAAAAAAAAAAAAAGTGGAAAAAAAAAAGTGAATGAATATCATTTAACTACTCCCCTATTTAAAGTTTGAAAAGTTTTTCCCATTAAAAAAAAAAAAAAAAAAAAAAAAAAAAAAATAAAACAGTGTCAATAAAAATAAACATATGGTATCACCGCGTGCGGAAATGTCCGAATTATAAAAATATATCATTAATTAAACCGCACGGTCAATGGCGTGCGCGCAAAAAAATTCCAAAGTCCAAAATAGTGCATTTTTGGTCACTTTTTATATCATTATCAATAAGTCCTATCAATGCAAAAATGGTACCGTTAAAAACTTCAGATCACGGAGCAAAAAATGAGCCCCCATACATGGAAAAATAAAAAAGTTATAGGGGTCAGAAGATGACAATTTTAAACATATACATTTTCCTGCATGTAGTTATGATTTTTTCCAGAAGTACGACAAAATCAAACCTATATAAGTAGGGTATCATTTTAATCGCATGGACCTAGAGAATAAAGATAAGGTGTAATTTTTACCGAAAAATGTACACGTAGAAACAGAAGCCCTCAAAATTTACAAAACGTCTTATTTTTTTTCAATTTTGTCGCACAATCATTTTTTTTTTCCGCTTCACCGTAGATTTTTGGGCAAAATAACTGACGTCATTACAAAGTAGAATTGGTGGCTCAAAAAATAAGCCATCATATGGATTTTTAAGTGCAAAATTTCAAGAGTTATGATTTTTTAAAGGCAAGGAGCAAAAAACGAAAAAGCAAAACCGGAAAAACCCCCGGTCCTTAAGGGGTTAAAAACAACACTGCAACGGCATATTTTTTTGTTTTGTTTTCTTAAACATGGACGTCAATGGGAAACGCACACGTATACGGTTCCATACGGGAAACTGTATACGTTTACTTAGCACATGCAAATTGGCTTCCTAAAGTCACCACCCAACACCCCTCCCATTATAAAAATTTTTTTTTTTTTTTTTTTTTTTTTATCTTTTTTATTAAAATGGACGGAACTGTATGCACTTTTAAAAACAGTGTACGGTTTAACGCATAGGGATGTAAGAAAAAATCGATTCTCGCGATAATCGCGATTTTTCATTTGCCGATACAGAATCGATTCAAAATATTTTTGAATCGATTCTTTTAGGGATGTGAAATTTTTATCTGCGGACGCCCGTATCGTACCTGCCAACGAGCCCCCGGAGCTCCGGTACAGGTGTTCGGTCCCCGGGCTGTATTCTTCTTACTTCCTGTTAGTCCGGCACGTCACATGGAGCTTCAGCCTATCACCAGCGGAGGCGGGACATCGCTGCGGCTGGTGATAGGCTGAAGCTCCATGTGACGTGCCGGACTAACAGGAAGTAAGAAGAATACAGCCGGGGACCCAACACCTGTACCGGAGCTCCGCGGGCTCGTTGGCAGGTAAGATAAAGTGCGTTTTATTTTATTTTGCAGCCCGGACGGGATAACATGAGAAAAGTGTGCACCGGAGTACTAGATCGCCGCTGTCAAAGCTGACAGCGGCGTCTATTGGGATCTATGAATGCTCCCAGGTGGGCGATATATCGGGATATATCGCGATGTATCGTCACCTAGACGGTATCGCGATATATCGAATCGCCACACTGGTATCGCGATTCGAATCGAATCGCCAAATTCTTGGCGATTCACACCCCTATTAACGCATATGGTTTACTTTTTCCCATACTGTTCAGTTTTTTGCCATACGCTTTTCTTTAGAAAGACTGATATGGTTCACGTCATGTTTTTGCCATACTGTTTTCAGCCTTACTGAATGTCATGTTGAATACTTTGAGGGGTGCAGTTTTTATAATGGGGTCATTTCTAAGGCTGGGTTCACATGATCTTGTTTTCCCATATGGGAGCGCAGGGGGGGGAGCTAAAAACGTGCGCTCCCGTATCCCTGTGTATGTGGTCTCGTATGCATTTAATTTCAATGAGCCGACCGGAGTGAACCGGTCGGCTCATTTTACCCTGTATGCGGTATTCTACCGTACCTAAAACCGTAGTCAAACACGGTTTTAGGTCCGGTAGAAAACCGAATACAGGGAAAATTGAGCTGACCGGTTCACTCCGGTCAGCTCATTGAAATGAATTACATACGGGAACGCATACACAGGGATACATGAGAGCCAATTTTTAACTCCTCCCTACCGTATGTGCTCCCGTATGGGGAAAAACGTGATATGAACCCAACCTAATATGAAGATCCCTCGAATCCACTTCAGAACTGAACTAGTCCCTTAAAAATTCCGATTTTGAAAAGGTTGTAAAAAATTTGAGAATTGCTGCTCAACTTTGCAGCCCTCTGATGTCTTCCAAAAGTATTAACATGTCAACTTTATGATGCAAACATAAACTGGACATTGTATATGTGAATCAATATATAATTTGGGATGTCTATTTTCCTTATAAGCAGGGAGTTTACCACTAACATGAAGTAGAATATGTCACGAAAAAAAAAAACTATCTCGGAACCAGAAAAGAAAAGCATCCCAGAGTTATTAATGCTTAAAGTGACAGTGGTCAGATTTGCAAAAAAGGGGTGAGTCCTTAAGGGGTTAAATGTTCTGAACCTCTTCAGGGTGCCGGGCATATGCATACGTCCTGCACCCCGAGTCCTTACGTGGGGCGTATGCATACGCCCGTGGGAATTCCGGTCCCCACCGCTAGCCGGTTGGGGACCTGACTGGGATGCCTGCTGAAATCAGCCCCCCCCCCACCCCCCAAGGTCGGCAATCGCAGATAATCACATGTCAATTCAGACACGCGATTTTCTGCTATTCCGGGCTGATCGGGTCTCTGGTGACCCGATCACCCGGAAAATAGGGATGATCGGAGCCGTCAGCCCCGATCATCCTTAGGGCTTTTTTTTCTATTGTCTCTTGTGAAAGTGAAAAATTTAGGGTAACACCAGCATTTTAGTTTTCCCTCATTTTCCCATCCAACTTAAACGAAAATTCGTCAAACTCCTGTGGGGTGTTACAGCTCACTATGACCCTTGTTACGTTCCATCAGTATTTTTTTGCGTTTATGTCAGAACCGTTGTAAAATCATCCACCCCTATGCAAATCACCAATTTAGGCCTCAAATGTACATGGTGCACTCTCACTCCTGAGCCTTGTTGTGTGTCCACAGAGCATTTTACGCCCACATATGGGGTATTTCCGTACTCAGGAGAAATTGATGTACACATTTTGGGGGCCTTTTTTTCCCCCTTTTACCTCTTGTGAAAATAAAAAGTATGGGTACGAGTAAAAAGCCTATGTTTATTTTTACACTAACAGGCTGGTGTAGACCCCAACTTTTCCTTTTCATAAAGGGTAAAAGGAGAAAAAGCCCCCAAAGTTTGTAACGCAATTGCTCCCAAGTACGGAAATATCCCATATGTGGCCCTAAACTGTTTCCATGAAATACGACAGGGCACCAAAGTGAGAGCACCATGCGCATCTGAGGACTAAATTAGGGATTGCATAAGGGTGGACCATAGGGGTATTCTACACCAGTTATTCCCAAACAGGGTGCCTTCAGCTGTTGCTAAACTCTCAGCATGCCTGGACAGTCAGTGGCTGTCCGGAAATGCTGGGAGTTGTTGTTTTGCAACAGCTGGAGGCTCCGTTTTGGAAACACTGCCGTATGATATGTACATCTTTATTGGGGGGGGGGGGGGGGGGGGGGGAAGTGTAATGAGGTGTATATGAAGTGCTTTATCCCTTATTATTTGTTAGTGTAGCGTTTTTAGGGTACATTGACACTGGCGGGGGTTTACGGCGAGTTTCCCGCTAGGAGTTTGCACTGGGGCGGAAAGTTTACCGCAGCTCAAACTCGAGGCAGGAAACTCACTGTAAACGCACGCGTGTTTATGTGCCCTGTGCATTTACATCAGGGGAGCAAACTTCCAGCTGTTGCAAATCTACAACTCCCAGCATGTACTGATCGCCGAAGGGCATGCTGGGAGATGTAGTTATGCAATAGCTGGAGGTACACAACTACAACTCCCAGCATGCCAAGACAGCTGTTTGGGCATGCTGGGATTTGCAGTTTTGCAACATCTGGAGGGCTACAGTTTAGGGACCACTATATAGTGGTCTCAAACTGTAGCCCTCCTGCTGTTGCAAAACTACATATTCCAGCATGCCCAAACAGCTGTGTGGGCATGCTGGGAGTTGTAGTTTTGCAACATTTGGAGGGCTACAGTTAGAGACTACTGTATAGTGGTCTCAAACTGTACCCTCCAGATGTTGCTAGGCAACTCACCGGCTTCCGTGTGATCCAGCCGCATGACATCGCCGCCCGCCGATCTCCATCGCCCACCTGGATGGGTAAGTGGATCTTCGGCGCTGGTCCTCTGTTGTTTCCCAGTCCTGCCCCGCCTATTGTGGGTGGGCAGGACGGGGAAAACGAAAGTTAACCCCCCCCCCCCGATCTGCTATTGGTTGTCGCTTCTGGCGGCCAATAGCAGGGATAGGAGGGGTGGCACCCCTGCCACCTCACTCCTATCCCTTCAGTGGGATCGTGGTTGTCTTAGACAACCGCGATTTCCCTTATATTCCGGGTCACCATAGACCCGGAATCGAGCAAATCGCAAGTGTGAATTCACTTCCGATTTGCCGCGATTGCAGACATGGGGGGGGGGTCTGATTTCAGCAGGCATCCCGGTCCGAACCCCGCGAGCCGGAATTCTCCATGACGTACACCTACGTCATTGGTCCTTAAGTACCAGGGTTTCATGATGTAGGCGTACGTCAAGGGTCCTTAAGTTTTTTTTTTTTTGTTTTTTTTTCCAGTTTTGCACTCTCATTTTTCCCTCCTTACCTTTAAAAAATCATAACAATTTTGCACCTAAAATTCCATATGATGGCTCATTTTTTGCGCCACCAATTCTACTTTGTAATGACATCACATATTTTACCCAAAAATCTACAACGAAATGGAGAAAAAAAAAAAAAAAAAAACATTTTGTAATTTTTGGGGCTTCTGACCCCTATAACTTATTTTTCCGCGTACTGGGCAGTATCGGGGCTCATTTTTTGCATGCTGCGATAACACGTTTATTTTTATTTGCTGTTTTTTTGTTTTTAAATGGGCAAAGGTGGGGCGATTCTTACTTTTATTAGGGAAGGAGTTAAATGATCTTTGTAAAAAAAAAAAAATTTCACCTTTTTTTCCCCCCAATGTTATAGCCCCCATAGGGAGCTAGAACACTGCATACACCAGGGATGTGGAATTCCTATCGCCCGATGCCCGGGACTAGCAGTTTTGGGCGCCGGGCAGGTAAATTTGTCCGGCCCTTAGCCCGGCTTCGGGCAAGCAGGGCCGGACCTGACAAGTGCGGCGGTGATCTGCAGTCTGTATGGAGCGGGCTGCCGACTCCTGCCCGCTCCATACTCTGCAGCCTGTGTCCTCCGAAGCAGAGCAGGGGAGATGAGAAACTGTGTATACACAGTATTTGTCTTCTCTCCCCTGCTCTGCAGACGTGCGGGGGGGGGGGGGGGGGGGGAAGAGATGAGGGGGCGTGGCTTCTTGCTCCCCATGCAGACCTGCGTCCTCTGCCTTCACTCCACCCAGCTGTAGCTTCGGAGAGCTGAGGGGAGGAGGCACGTCTGCACGGGGAGATGCATGCGGCGCTCACAGGGGAGTATGGAGCGGGCTCGGGACTCCTGCCCGCTCCATACTCTGCAGCCCCGGGCCGCCGCTAATAGCCAGCATGCGGCGATCGCCGCGGCTGGCTATTAACCCTCTAGATCGCCGCTGTCAAAGCTGACAACGGCGTCTAAAGGGACATGTGAATGCTCCCTGGTGGGCTAGTGGGGTGGATCGCCCCCCCGCAGCGCGATTGCAGGGGGGGGCGATCCACTATGGAGGTAGCCGGAGGGCTTACCTCTGTTCCCTGCTGTCCCACTCTGTCATTGATAGAGCCTGGCTGGACTAGGCTCTATCAATGGATAACAGAGCACACAGATTAATAGAGTTCAATAGAACTCTATTCATCTGTCTGAGGAATCTAATGATTCCTCCTAGAAGTGTAATAAAGTGTAAAAAAAAATTAAATAAAAATAAGTTTTAGTAAAAGTTTGAAAGACACATTAACCTAGTGGTCTTCTGGCATGCTGGGAATTGTAGTTTTGTAACATCTGGAGGGGCACAGTTTGAAGACCGCTGCATTAACCCCTTCCATGTTAAAAGTTCAAATCACCCCCTTTTCCTATATAAAAACATGCAAACATAATAAAAATAAACATATTTGGTATCACTTTGTGCGTAATTGTACAACCTATTAAAATATAACGTTATGTATCCCGTACGGTAAATGTAAAAAAATACCAAACCACAGATTTGCAATTTTTATAATATCCCAGAAAAAAAAGTTAAAAAGCGATTAAAAAGTCAGATCAATACCAAAATGGTACCGATACAAAAAACAGATTATGGCGCAAAAAAATGAGCCCTCATACAGCCTGGTTTGTGGAAAAAAATAAAGCTACAGGGGTTAAAAAATGGCAATTAAAAAAAATTAGAAAAAAAGTTAAGAATTAGTAAAACATGACGTAAACGATACAAATCTGGTATTGCTGTAATCAGGTGGCCTAAAGTATAAATCCAACATGTTACCTCAACCACAAGGCGCAGAAAAGAAAACCACCAAATCTGCTAAATTATCTTTTCCTATTTCAATTTCACTTCCCTAAATATATAATTTTTTTTTTGGTTCAGAGAATGTTATTGAAAAATTAAAAGGTATCATAGTAGGTAGTTATGGCTATTATAGGGAGGAGGAGGAAAAAAAGAGCGTAAAAGCGAAAATTGGCCCGGACAAGTGAATCGTCATGAGGGACAAGTAGATTTTGCTCCATTTTAGTCCCGTGGACAAGTAGTTTTTTTTAATAAAATTTCCACACCCCTGTACACTGATCATTGTTATCCCATAGGATAACATTGATCAATGACTGACACTTGACCGCTCATGCCTGTATCTCAGGCACTGAGCAGTCATTCGGCGATCGGACACGCAGGAGGCAGGTAGGGATCCTCATGGTGTCCTGCAAGCTGTTTGGGACACCGCGATTTCACGGCGGCGGCCCCGAACAGCTGACTGAGCTTGTCAGGTGTTTACTTTCACTTTAGATGAGGCAATCAACTTTAAATGCCGCATCTAAACAGTTAATAGCACACGGCACCGCGATCAATGCCATGCGCTATCAGCCACGGGTCCAGGCCATTGTTAGAGGCCAGGCCCGACCTGCGTTATAGAAAGGGAGCGGACTCAGGGCGTACAGGTACGCTCTGCATCCTTAACGGGTTAAAAATCTTAATCCTTCAAGTGTACCTGTTATCTACATTATATTTAAAAAAATTGTCGACAACATTATATTTATATTTGTAATATACATTGGTTAAAAAATGTTTTTATAATTTTGGGTGAAACTGCACGTGAGTCTCTGAGAGGAGTTTAAAGGACAATGTAGTGGTACACTACTATATATCCATGCCTCAAAAAACAAAATAAACTCATACATACCTTCCTATGAGCCCCCGTTGGTCCGGCAGAGGCCTCTCGGTCCAGCAATGCTGACATCATTCCACTTCCTGGAGACTGGGACGCCGCAGAGCCATCGGAGTGTTACAGGCCGTAGCGATGTCCCGCCCCAGTCAGTGATAGGCTGAGCCCACAGTCATGTAAGGAGCTCTGGACGGCTTCTTACATGACAGTGGACATCGCTACGGCCGGTGATACGCCGACGGCTCTGCGGCATCCCAGTCCCCAGGAAGTGGAATGACGTCAGCACTGCCAGACCATAGGCCTGTGCCGGACCAACGGGGGCTCAAAGGAAGGTATGTATGAGTTTATTTTTGAGGCCCAGGCATATAGAAAAGTGTACCACTACAGTTGTCCTTTAATTACAGGAAGTGAGGGCAGAACAAGCAGGGCTCTATGCAAGCTCCTGGCTTGTCAATCATCCTCCTGTGTGAGCCCATAGCATGTCAGAGAGCCTCAGTGTACAGAGCCCTGCTCATCCACCCTCACTTCCTGTATTTGGACTTCTCAGAGACACACAGGCAATAGCTGCAGGGACAAAATGATACATATTTTTTAACCAATGTATATTACAAATATACATATAATGGTATTCTCTACATTATATGAAAAGTATTTGTTTAACCCCTTAAGGACGCAGGACGTAAATGTACGTCCTGGTGCAGTGGTACTTAACGCATTTACGTCCTGTGCATAACCTCGGGCATCGGAGCGATGCCCGTGTCATGCGCGGCTGATCCCGGCTGCTGATCGCAGCCAGGGACCCGCCGGCAATGGCAGACGCCCGTGATCTCGCGGGCGTCCGCCATTAACCCCTCAGGTGCTGGGATGAATACAGATCCCGGCATCTGCGGCAGTGCGCGATTTCAATGAATGATCGGATCGCCCGCAGCGCTGCTGCAGGGATCCGATCATTCAGAACGCCGCACGGAGGCCCCCTCACCTTCCTCCTTCCGGCTCCCGGCGTCTTCTGCTCTGGTCTGAGATTGAGCAGACCAGAACAGAAGATGACCGATAACACTGATCTGTTCTATGTCCAATACATAGAACAGATCAGTATTAGCAATCATGGTATTGCTATGAATAGTCCCCTATGGGGACTATTCAAGTGTAAAAAAAAATTTTAAAGGTTAAAAAAAAAAGTGAAAAATCCCCTCCCCCAATAAAAAAGTAAAACGTCCGTTTTTTTCCTATTTTACCCCCAAAAAGTGTAAAAAATAAATTTAATAGACATATTTGGTATCGCCGCGTGCGTAAATGTTCGAACTATTAAAATAAAATGTTTAAGATCCCGTATGGTGAACGGCGTGAACGTAAAAAAAAAAAAAAAAAAAAAAAAGGCCAAAATTGCTACTTTTTTAATAAAAATAAAATTATAAAAAATGTATTAAAAGTTTTTTATATGCAAATGAGGTATCAAAAAAAAAGTACAGATCATGGCGCAAAAAATGAGCCCTCATACGGAAGAATAAAAAAAGTTAGAGGTCATCAAAATAAAGGGATTATAAACGTACTAATTTGGTTAAAAAGTTTGTGATTTTTTTTAGCACAACAATAATAGAAAAGTATGTAATAATGGGTATCATTTTAATCGTATTGACCCTCAGAATAAAGAACATACGTAATTTTTACTGTAAATTGTACGGCAGGAAAACGAAACCTTCCAAAATTAGCAAAATTTGCGTTTTTCTTTTTAATTTCCCCACAAAAATAGTGTTTTTTGGTTGCGCCATACATTTTATGATATAATGAGTTATGTCATTACAAAGGACAACTGGTCGTGCACAAAACAAGCCCTCATACTAGTCTGTGGATGAAAATATAAAAGAGTTATGATTTTTAGAAGGCGAGGAGGAAAAAATGAAAACGTAAAAATTAAAGAGTCCTTAAGGCCAAAATGGGCTGAGTCCTTAAGGGGTTAAAGGAGTACTATGATAAGCAAATATCACCATAGAATAGGGTTCGTAAATACCATTAAATAGAGGTGTGATCTCCAGGATCGGTCCAGCGGTTCTCCCGCTACAGCCCCCGGTAATTTTGCATACTTACGGGTACTGTACGTCTGAAACTGACGTCATAATTGACGTTACCCATCATTCCTACCGCATATGATTCCGGCCACAAGCCCTCCCTCAGTCTTTCTCCCCACCCCTAATATTCTTCACAATGCTCCTCACTGCTTCGTAATTGCCTCCCCCTGTCTCTAGCCACCACCCAGAGCCACTACGCCATCTCCTCCCCCCCTGCGTCCTCCAATCATGCTGAGATCGCACTGCATATTGGCGTAGGTTGCTTTGTGAATATAACAGATTGTTACGGCGGCGTAACTATCTGTTATATTACTGGTGGAACAAGATCACATGTCCGGTCCTTGTATGCTGGCGAGTGCGCGCGACTCGCCAGATGATAGAAGGGAGGTTAGAAAGGCGTTTACTCAGCCCAGCGAATGCCGGCTGAGTAAGCGAACAGCATTATGGACGCACTGTCTAGGGAGGGCTAACAGAGGGGAGGAACGGAGAAACGATGAAGTTTCGTTCCAGACATGGCCGCTGACACGCACATACTGAGGAACGACAGTCATAATGCTGTGAGGGAGGCTGCACTTCCGGATTCGCTGTAAAACAATGATGCGTACACAGAAGGCAATGGAGGTAATTGGGAGTATTATATAACTTTGTAAATCAGCGCTAATGGTGTTAAAAAGATTTAATTTAGAGTACTCCTTTAAGACAGGTACACTTTCATTACTTAGCTGCTGTATGCTCTTGAGGAAGTTGTTTTTTTTCTTTCCTGCCTGACCACAGAGCTCTCTGCTGACACCTCAGTCTGTTAGGAACTGTCTAGAGAGGGAGAGGTTTGCTATAGGGATTTGCTCCTACTCTGGACAGTTCCTTACATCGACAGAGAAGTAATTTACAAATCTGTTAACTTTGACACCAGTTGATTTTAGAAAGTGTTTTCTACCGGAGTACCCCTTTAAAGGGGTTTAAGGACACAGCCCATTTTTGACCTTACACCAATCGTACCAATTTCTGACACTGGTAGCCAGCCAACATTTCTCACATAACCATAATCAAGTTTATAGGTTGCTCTCTCCTATATACTTACATGGTCACTAAGAACATAAAGAAAACCAATGTTCTTGTATTTTCCCAGGGTCCTAAATGCCAACCCTATTTAAAAGGGCTGTCCACGAGTGCAGGATAATTGTTAGTGCTGCATGTTAAGAAAGCCTAGCTGAAATGAATCAATTGTCTAATGACAGCTTGTCCGGACATGCTAGGACTTGTACTTGAGAAACACTGTTCTAATGTGATATCAAACATTTCACCAACGTCGGCTGTATAAGATAACCGTTCCGAGCCGCATGTTGTCAGCAGGAACGCCTGACTCCATAGTAGCTTCCAGCACTATCCTTCCATCAGAGTTCAATCCTACGTGACGCACTTATGCTGCCTGAATTGATACCAGCCAGTCGTATCCAGCCACACACTCACCTAGACTCCCGGCCCATGGTTCCGCAAAGCTCAGTACCACGTCCTTTCGTCTTCTCCAACTCCCGCCTATCAGTCGCAACAACCACCCCTCACTTAGCAAACCAAGCAGGACACTTATAGAGAAAAAGCCGTTGTCTCCAGACTTCCTTTGAGTCATTAGCTACACCTAGTGGCCGGAGGACATAACGCCCCGAGAATCTGTTCAACAAAAAACACTGGAAAGTTCAAAGTAAAATGTATACTGTATTGTTTTTTGAATGGGCCAATTGAGCAAAAGTAAATGTAAAAATCTTTTTCGAAAATCACAGGCATGGGCAACGCACGTTTTTTTTTATTTTTTATTTTTTATTTTTTTTAAACGGCACATCCAGATATTAGCTGGGAGTCAAAAATCTAGATATATATATATATATATATATAAAACTCAACGTGTGTGTGTGTCTAAAGATATTAACATGAAACTTGGCACACATGTTACTTATATGTCAACAACAAACATAGGATAGGTGATTTAACCCTTACTCACCCCCATTTGCCAGGGGCGGGGCTTATGTTTAAAGTCCCATACAAGTCAATGGGAAATATATGTTACTGTATAACTTCCAAACGGCTGGAGATATTTCGACAATACTTGGTCACATGTTACTTATAAGTCAACTAAAAATATAGGATAGTTAATTTAACCCTTAACTATCCCCATTTGTGAGGGGCGGGGTTTTTGTTTAAACTCCCATGCAAATCAATGGGAAATGTATGTTCTCACATAACTTCTGTACAGCTGGAGATATTTCAATACCTGGTACACATATTATGGGTCAGGATAGGAGGTCAAGATAGGAGGGCGGGATATGAGGACGGGATAGGAGGTCGAGATAGGAGGACAGGATAGGAGGACAGGATAGGAGGTTGAGATAGGAGGACAGGATAGAAGGACAGGATAGGAGATCAAGATAGGAGGTCGAGATAGGAGGTCGGGATAGGAGGACGGGATAGGAGGTCAAGATAGGAGGATGGGATAGGAGGTCGGGATAGGAGGTCGGGATAGGAGCTCGAGATAGGAGGAGGGGATATGAGGTTGGGATATGACAACAATATATGGGGATGGGATTTGAAGTCAAAAGCTTCCTCCTTTGTTGATTTTCCTCCCCAACAAGAATGAGGAAGGAAAAACCGGGCAACGCCAGGTATCCAGCTAGTATATATATATATATATATATATATATATATATATATATATATAAAATGCCTATGAAGCTTTTTTGTTTGTGGATTTTTTTTTGAGCCAGTAACTGCCTTTCCACAAACCAGCATGTTCTAGCTATGGCATCTTTTCTCCTACTGAGGCTGCTTTCACACTATAAAATTCATCCGTTTTAAAGATCCTTCTGATGTTCTGTCATGAAAACCCTGCAAATCAGCCATTAAACGGTCGTTAGAAAATCCCATTATAGTCTATGGGATTTTTACATTATCCGTTTTAATCCGTTATAGTCCGTTATTAATAACTGATGTTATTTTGTGATGGGAGAACGAACGGAAGAAATAGTGCATGCACTATTTCTTCCGTTCCTACCTTCCGTCACAAAATAATGTCCGTTATTAATAACAGACTAAAACGGATTAAAACGGATAATGTAAAAATCCCATAGACTATAATGGGATTTTCTAACGTCCGTTTAACAGCCAATTTGCAGGGTTTTCATGACAGAACATCAGACGGATCTTTAAATCGGATGCATTTTATAGTGTGAAAGCAGCCTAAGGCTACTTTCACACTGCCACTGTGCCCCGTCCGAAAACGGCCATTAAGTTATTTTTCTTTTTTTCTTTTTTGCCTTTAACGCCCGTTATTGGGACGGGGCACAATGGGCAACAACGGGTCCAGATGGATCCCATTGACTATAAAAGAGTTCGTTGGGCGCCATTGTTTTTGTGGTGGGAGAAAAAGCACAATTTTTTCTCCCGCTATTCTCCCCTCCTCCCCGCTGCCTGCTGGGTCACAACAGAAGTGTGAAAGAGGCCTTTGTGGCATTTAGTCTCTCATAGACCTCTATAGGTTAAAAAAAAAAAAAACACATGGGGGATATTTATCAAAGGATTTAGACTTGTTTTTCCTGTCTAAAATTGTCGCACAGAAAGTCGCAGTCTAAATATGTGCGACTTTTTCACGACTTTTGCTTTATAGGATTTTTAGAACATGATGCATTCTAGTCTATTTTAGATGAAAAATGCATTGGTGCTGAATTTATCAAAAGCGATTTTTCAGCGACAAGTCGCATCGGCCGAAAGTATGCTGAAATGTCAGACCATGCTTGAGCTGGTTTAAATACAGTCTAAAGCATAGATCCCGAAGTCTGTGTGCAGAATTTATCAAGAGTCGAGCGACTTTTGATAAATTAGGAGCACAATAGACCAGCCTAATGCTCTTTAGTTTGGTATATATTGATGCGGGACATAGACAGCTTTGATAAATCTCACCCATGGAGCGGAATTTATCAAGCTGTTTAGAAAGCTTTTTTTGTCAAAATTTGTCACACGAAAAGTTGCAGGTTGGCCCTGTGAGGCTTTTCCTGCAACATTCTATTTAGACTGTTTGATTTATATGACCATCCGATTTAGAGCACTTTGTGCGGTGTGTGGTCACTAATCTATCATGTACTGTACTTTTCTGTAAAAAGTAGCAAAAAAGTTGCACGGGTCAGATTTAGAATAAATGTTCATGGCAAGTTAAACCTGCCCTATACCACTCTATGCGACAATTCTATTAAGGTCCATGCAACTTTTTATATAATTGTCGCATTGGCCCACCACTGCTTTGCAACATTTATTCAGAGAAGTTCAGCAGGTGTTCAACTTTGTTTGCTCTAAACTGAACAAAATGCAAGTTCAATTTTGATAAATGCCCCTTATATAATCTCATTTCTGACCGACCAATAGCAGAGATAGGAGGGGTGGCACCCCTGCCAACTCACTCCTAACACTTCAGGGTGATCAAAGCTGTCTTGGCCAGCCCAGAACACCCTTATTTACCGGTGCATTGCCATAGAATGAGATTTGCCATAGAATGAGATGGTCCGCCTCCATCACATCCTATTGGCTCTCTCTTGTCACGTGACATATTTAAACGTCACGGATCGATGCGCACAGCAGTGTCAGTTTGGCTATCACAGGGAGAGGATCTCCTCACCCTGTGATAGCTGAAGTTGCACGGAGCTCTCATGGCCTCTGTGGCCCGACAGAAGTTCACACATGTACGCAGCTCATACGGCTGCCTCATATACATTTACTGTTGATCCACAGCGCTATCGGGATCCCGATGCCCGATGGCGCTGTCATCAGTGTGCGTCCCCGCGAGCGCCCCACGCCCGCAGCTCTACTCCCCGTCCTCCGCCCCCCACAGCTCTACTCCCCGTCCCGTTAACGCTCAGGGAGCGGGGAACAGAAAGTAGAGCATAGGGCGCAGGTCAAGTTATTCGCGTAGTGCTGCGCAAGCGCAGTACTACTTTACCTGAGCCCGATGCTCTACTTTCTGTTCCCCGCTCCCTGAGCGTTAACGGGACGGGGAGTAGAGCTGCGGGCGTGGGGCGCTCGCGGTGACGCACACTGATGACAGCGCCATCGGGCGTAGGAATCCCCATAGCGCTGTGGATCGCTCCCTGAGCGTTCACAGGGGACGGGGAGTAGAGCTGCGGGGGACGGGGTGTAGAGCTGCGTAGGACGGGGAGAAGAGCTGCGGGGGACGGGGAGTAGAGCTGCGGGGGGCGGGGAGTAGAGCTGCGGGGGGCGGGGGACGGGGAGTACAGCTGCGGGGGACGGGGAGTAGAGCTGCGGGCGTGGGGCGCTCGCGGGGATGCACACTGATGACAGCGCCATCGGGCATAGGGATCCCGATAGCGCTGTGGATCAACAGTACATGTAATAATAGAGTAAGTGTATATGAGGCAGCCGTATGAGCTGCGTACATGTGTGAACTTCTGTCGGGCCACAGAGGCCATGAGAGCTCCGTACAGCTTCAGCTATCACAGGGTGAGGAGATCCTCTCCCTGTGATAGCCAAACTGACACTACTGTGCGCATCGATGCGTGACGTTTAAATATGTCACGTGACAAGAGAGAGTTAATAGGATGTGATGGAGGCGGACCATCTCATTCTATGGCAAATCTCATTCCACGGCAATGCACCGGGTCACTGGAGACCCATATGACCTGGAACCGCCGCAAATCTCCAGTCTGAATTGACCAACATGGGGGGGAGGCTCAGGAGCCCCCCAGGCATTGGCACAGGATGCCTGCTGAATGATTTCAGCAGGCATCCCGTTCCGTTCACCGCCTGGTTACCAGTGGTTAACGGAAACGTTGAGGGCACACAAGTGGTCCTAGACAGGTTAATGATTTAAAGGGGTACTCCGGCGCTTAGACATCTTATCCCCTATCCAAAGTAAAGGGGATAAGATGCCTGATCGCAGGGGTCCCGCAGCTGTCACACCCCCTCCCGTAGGCTTGCATTGAGGGGGACGCAGCGTGACGCCACACGGGGCGGAGTCTTGACGTCACACGGGGCGGAGTCTTGACGTCACAACGCTCCAGCGCCGTGATCAACAGTAATCAGACCGGGAGCGAACACGTTCCGGGGTCTGATTTTAACGGGGTGCGGTGTGCAAAATCACGGGGGTCCCCAGCGGCGGGACCCCCGCGATCAGGCATCTTATCTCCTATCCTTTGGATAGGGGATAAGATGTCTAAGCACCAAAGTACCCCTTTAATCTAAAACTCTGCTTGCAGAATTCTGCAAGTGTAGATTTCAATTGGCGTCCGCCACCAAAATCCATTTTCCCCTCCTTCTCAATTTCCTCTGGATGAAGATTTACATGCTACAGTGTTATTTCTCCTGTACGCCGTTCCTGACATGATTTTCTCTCAAAGCTGCTGTACACTGAAGGCTGACATGAAGGCCTCTGTAAAAACCCTGTGCATCTCTGCTTCCCTGTGTGAACCCCATGCATTTCTGCTTCCCTGTATGAACCCCGTGCATCTCTGCTTCCCTGTATGAATCCCGTGCATCTCTGCTTCCCTGTATGAACCCCGTGCATTTCTGCTTCCCTGTATGAACCTCGTGCATTTCTGCTTCCCTATATGAACCCTGTGCATTTCTGCTTCCCTGTATAAACCCAGTGCATTTCTGCTCCCCTGTATGAACCCGGTGCATTTTTGCTCCCCTGTATGAACCCGTGCATTTCTACTTCCCTGTTGGAACCCCATGCATTTCTGCTTCCCTGTATGAACCCAGTGCATTTCTACATCCCTGTATGAACCCTGTGCATCTCTGCTTCCCTGTATAAACCCCATGCATTTCTACATCCCTGTATGAACCCTGTGCATTTCTACATCCCTGTATGAACCCTGTGCATTTCTATGTCCCCATATGAATGCTGACATAGAAATGCACAGGGTTCATACAGTGATGTTCATGTCCTGTACGAACCCCATGCATTTCTATGTTCTCTTTCTGGGGCTAATGAACACCCAATGAAAAATCAGAAACCAGCCGGTGCAGTTTGTCCTCCCCTTTGTAGCCCCAGGAAACCTGCGTTATACACGACAAACTAATTTATTTATATATATATATATATATATATATATGCAGCGTTATACACAGCACACTAATATATATATATGTGTGAAGGCTAATTCATTAGCCTGTATTTGTGGGAGGGGCAGGGATTCCTTATAGGAACCCGCAGCAGTACCTGTCTCTGATGCCAATGGTTCGTCACGTGGGTTTATTGCGAGGTCACGTGCGTCTTCAGGAAGTAGGAGGAAGTCTGTATCTGGTGAGTGTCAGGGCTCGGCGGGGACTCGTTGACAGCGGTAACCCGGCACAGCATACCAGTGATTGGAGCTTTGTGAGTATAGCTGTGTTCCGGCCTGGTTACCAGGTTCGTCCAAAGCGGTGGGGGGGGGGGGGGATTAGTCATATGCCGGCACGTTCTCTGGCTGCTCCGCTCTGCACATTACAGTAAGGGGTTATTTATATGCCAGCACGCTCTCTGGCTGCTCCGCCCTGCACATAACAGTAAGGGGTCATTTATATGCCGGCACGCTCTCTGGCTGCTCAGCTCTGGACATTACAGTGAGGGGTTATTTATATGCTGGCATGCTCTCTGGCTGCTCAGCAGTGCACATTACAGTAAATGGTTATTTATATGCCGGCAAGCTCTATGGCTGCTCTGCTCTGCACATAGAAAGGACAGGGGTTAATTATATGCCGGCACGCTCTCTAGCTGCTCTGCACATAGAGAGGACAGGGGTTAATTACATGCCGGCACGCTCTCTGGCTGCGCCGCACTGCACATTACAGTAAGGGGTTAATTATATGCCAGCACGCTCTCTGGCTGCTCCACTCTGCACATTACTGTAAGGGGTTAATTATATGTCGGCACGCTCTCTGGCTGCTCCGCTCTGCACATTTCAGTAAGGGCTTAATTATATGCAGTAACGCTCTCTGGCTGCTCCGCTCTGCACATTACAGTAAGGGGTTAATTATATGCCGGCACGCTTTCTGGCTGCTCCGCTCATACACATTGCAGGGGCTTTGTTGCATACATGCAGTGCATGCATGGCCACGTTATGAAAGTTTTTGTGATA
The DNA here is from genome assembly GCF_029499605.1 of Hyla sarda. Lineage (NCBI taxonomy): Eukaryota > Metazoa > Chordata > Amphibia > Anura > Hylidae > Hyla > Hyla sarda. The sequence goes on from NC_079192.1 coordinate 356,509,264, forward strand.
TATATGTTCTCTTTACAAGTATAAATAAAAAAAGGGAGGTTTCTTCTAGTCATCAGATGATCGAGCACATCATATACGTATTTAATTATTTATGTCAGGGTGTTTAGGTAGGTTCAGCTCTACCATTTTTGACGTATTGGTGTGTTTTATGTCTAGCATCCTTCTGCCACCCATGTACAGATATAATCATGCAGAGCTTGTAAAAGAGAAAAAAGAAAATTAAAAAAAAAATGGTGTTAATACAAATGTGTATATATATATATATAGGCATGTGTATTCATGCACAGGTGTGTGTAGATAGTTTTGATAGATATTTCACTATGGTTTCTCCACCACGGTTCTCAGGTCATGCGGGTATTTGCATGCAATTCAGTTGTTGTCTGATAGTGGCCTCAAGTTTCGTTAGTTGATTTGGCACAGGACAGCTGGTTATGTTTCATTGACCCGACACGTCTTTGGGCATTACGTACAGTTGCGCAAGTAAAAAAAAAAATTTTTTTTTGAGGGTTAGGTCAGGTACAGTTTGACCACGGCATAAATCATCTTGCACGTGTGGTAGGCCTCTGGGATAGTGGTAGTGTAGTCAGGATTTTGCTTTAGTATATCAGGAGTTAAGGTTAACCCTATTATTCGTGACGCCAGGCTGAGGGCTAGTATGCTGAGGTAATTCTCCGGCCTATCTCCGCCCTTCCCAGTAACGATAGGTGCATGCATAAAATTACTGAAGGTCCACAAGGTAGCTGAACTTGAACTTGGATAAACTTTACTTAAAGACTTGCGGTACATCCAATGAACAGTAACAGTCTCATCGCTACAGTCTCTATACACTTCAGTGACTGACAGTTGTTGCGGACCTTGACTTGTTTTATGTCTCTGAATTTAGGGTTAGTTGCGAAGATCCGTCCGGATTTAGGGGATAGATACGGTCCGGTGATCTTGCAGAGTGCTTAGGGATTGATACACTCACGGTTTGGTATCGATCAGCCGTTGCCACAAGGCTCAGGCCTAAACTCACTGATGACAGCAGCGCAGATCCTTCTCTCACCAAAGCCGGGAACAAGAGCAAGGAATTGTGGGCGCAATACGTCACAGGGACCTCCAAAGGTCCTTAAGCAAAAACCATAGAGTTTACCTGATCACGTGACCCGCAGGTCCTGCTACGCTCCGTACAGGTAATTAACCAATTATATACATTTGTACATTTATATTTATATAAATCTTGAATAAACTATTAGATCTACTAATCCTTAGATGAGAGGTGACAAGGGGCGGACTAGACAAGAAAGACGTCCTAGGGACTCTGGCTATGGGGACCTATATACAGGTACCGTATAGGATGCGGTACCGGGACACCACACACGCATCTACAGTTATTATTCAATTTCGTTACGGTTCTCTACTCATTTCATTATTATGTGAAATTTAGATAAATTATGTTCTTTAGGTACTACGGTCCCCGTTTAGGCTTTTTGACCGATCCTCCGTGACGTGACAAACTTTGTCAGCAAGGTTGGTCTATGGTAGTTGGGGGTCACTCAGGGGTACGTTTATATATTGTCCTCACGCTCGCAGGATATATACTGTACACACATTCGTAGGGTTTATACTATACACATGCTCACAGGATTTATACTGTACTCACGCTCGCGGGATTTATACTGTACATAAGTTCGTAGGATTTATACAGTATACACACTCGTAGGATTAATACTGTACATACGGTCGTAGGATTTATACAGTATACACGCTCATAGGATTTTTACTGTACATATGCTCGTAGGATTTATAGAGTATACACGCTCGTAGAATTTATACTGTACACACGCTTGTAGGATTTATACTGTACATAAGCTCAGAGGGTTTATACTGTACACTCGCTGGTAGTATTTATACTGTACACACACTCGTAGGATACATGTACATACACTCGTAGGATTCATGTACATACGCTCGTAGGATTCATACTGTACATACGCTCGTAGGAGTTATACTGTACATAACACACTCACATACATACGCTCATAGATTCACATTGTACTTATGCTTGTAATTTACATATGCTGGTATTAATTATGCTGTTCTTACACTTGTGTTATACGTTACTTCTGCTTGTTACTTTGATACTGTGGATAAGTGTTTATTGCTAAGGTAGCATTTACATTTTTGTTCATATAGTTCGTTTGTGTATACGCACACATAGTTTGTTTGGTCTATACGCTCAGGGTTTCATAGCTACATAGTTAGTACGGTCGAAAAAAGACATACGTCCATCAAGTTCAACCAGGGAATTGAAGGGTAGGCGTGTGGCGCGATATTGTGGAAGGGATGGGATTTTATATTTCTTCATAAGCATTAATGTTATTTTGTTCCAGGAATGTATCTAATCCTGTTTTAAAGCTGTAATTTTTCCTGCTGTGACCAGTTCCTGAGGTAGACTGTTCCACATAAGTTCACAGTTCTCATGGTAAAGAAGGCGTGTCGCCCCTTGAGACTAAACTTTTTCTTCTCCAGACGGAGGGAGTGCCCCCTCGTCCTTTGGGGTGGTTTAACCTGGAACAGTTTTTCTCCATATTTTTTGTATGGGCCATTAATATACTTATATATACGTTTATCATATCCCCCCTTAAACGTCTCTTCTCAAGACTAAACAATTGTAACTCCTTTAATCGCTCCTCATAGCGAAGATGTTCCATGCCCCATATTAGTTTAGTCGCGTGTCTCTGCACCCTTTCCAGCTCTACAGTGTCCCTTTTATGGACAGGTGACCAAAACTGAACAGCATATTCCAGGTGAGGCCATACCAATGCTTTATAAAGGGGGAGTATTATGTCCCTGTCCCTTGAGTCCATGCCTCTTTTGATACATGACAATTTCCTGCTGGCTTTGGAAGCAGCAGCCTGACATTGCATGCTATTCTGTAGTCTGTGATCTACAAGTACACCCAGATCCTTCTCTACCAGTGACTCTGCCAGTTTAATCCCCCCTAAGACATACGACGCATGCAGGTTATTAGTACCCAGATGCATAACTTTACATTTATCCACATTGAACCTCATTTGCCAAGTGGATGCCCAGACACTTAGTCTATCCAAGTCATATTGTAACCTATACACCTCCTCTATAGACTGTACCGTGCTACAAAGCTTGGTGTCATCTGCAATGATAGAAAAAGAGCTGTTAATGCCATCCTCTATATCATTGATAAATAAATTAAACAACAGTGGTCCCAGTACAGAACCTTGGGGTACACCACTAATTACCGGGGACCAATCAGAGTACGAATCATTGACCACCACTCTCTGGGTACGATCCATGAGCCAGTGTTTAATCCAGTTACAAACTAAAATTTCCAAACCCAAAGACCTTAACTTACCTGTCAGATGTCTATGAGGGACAGTATCAAACGCTTTAGCAAAATCCAGAAACACTATATCCACAGCCATTCCTAATTTCAGTTCATTTAGTTTTCACACGTTATAGTGTTTACAGTGCACTTTTGTAGATTCATTGTAGTGTCCGCAGTGCATATAGTTGCACAGCGTTGGGGCTCATGCGTTCCTCACTTTAGTATTTATACAGCTGTTGTGGGTTGGGGCATCATACCTACCATGTCAGCAGGGGGTGGTACTCCCTAGTAGTTATTACTGACACATTTTCGGAGCAACAGCCTCACGACCCATAGGTGGTTTATACCCTTCATACCAGCCATGCCTGCAGGAAGACACATGGCGTAGTTGTTGTTACTGACACGTCTTCAGAACAACAATAACACGACACATAGGCAGTGTATACCCATTATACCTGCCACGACTACAGGGGGATACGTTGCATAATTGTTGTTACTGACACGTCTTCAGAACAACAACGTCTCAGCTTCAGGTTGACGTCGATATTAATAATCATATAAATTGGTTGAGGCTTTTAAATTCGGCTAGACCAGTCACGTTTACAGGTCAGCCCTGACACGACTTCAGGTTGGCAACAATGTCATCATATCCGTTGTGTAATTCAGCCGTTGGATTATGCACAGGGATATAGCTTAACTTTTCCATTGTGAATTGACACATCTATAGGTCAATCATGGTTACAACTTTAGGTTGATGTCAATACTACTAGTCATAAATGTTGGTTGAAACATTTAATTCGGATAGACCAGTCACGCCTAAAGGTCAGTCTGGATACAACCTGACATGACTTCAGGTTGGCGGCAATGCCTTTGTATACGTTGTGTTTACTCAGCAGTTGGGTTATGCTACAGGGATAGTTTTATATTTCCATTGTTAATTGCTATGTCTATAGGTCTATCATGGTTACAACCTGTTTTGGTTCAGATTGACGGTCATACTATTGGTTACAGATTTGGTTGAGTCTTTCATTTGTTTTTTCGGCCTGTCACGTCTACAGGTCGGTTCATTTACAACCTGACATGACTTCAGGTTGGCGGCAATGTCATTATGTGTCCTTATGTTCACTTAGCATTTGGGTTGTGCGTAAAGGGACATAGCTTGGTTCCTGGTGGTTGGTTTTGTTTGTCTTGGCTTGGGTTGACGATGATAGTAATCACATGTTGGTTGAGTCTCATCGTCATGTTTGCTGCATAAGTGGTTTTCATTGCCGGTCACATCCACAGGTTGGTTACAGTGATAATCTGACACAGGTTTAGGTTGGCGACTAGGTAGTCATTTGTGTATACACGTTGTTAGCACTTGGTGTTGTGCATACGGACATAGGGTTGTTCATTGTTGAGACTTTTCACGTCCACAGCTCACAGAGAGCTTCCAACACACAGCCTGGAATACTTACAGAATGTTTTACATTAGAGACCCAGAGGATGTCTCAAATGCCATTCTATTCCTATTTGTATTCATCGGGTTTTGCCACTCTTCTTTACATCCAACATAATATTATCAAAGTATATCTGTCAGGTATCCAGCATAATATCACGTGGTCTTGCTCTGACAGGGTGTCATTGCTTGCGTCCCATGCCATCAAATCTGCCCTGAAGAGTACACGAAGAGGGAGGTTCGCAAGCCCTCTAGCCGTCAGCCTGGCAGCTGGCTTAGTTAGTTGGTTAGCTGGCTCTTTAGGTAATTCTCCATTGGGACACCAGGACAGCTTAACGTTAGAGGCCACTCTGTTCTTGAGTTGTCGTGGTTTCCTAAGGTTGAGGGGAATTACATTTAGGTGCATGGCCGTTGTTACATTAACTTCATTGGGTTGCAGTTTATTATGCATTGAAATTGTGTAGCAGTAGAATGCCATTGTCCGGTCAGGTTACCATCGTACGGCATTTTCTCAAGTTCCACGAGTGATGCTCAGCTCGAGTGTGGCAAGCTTTGCTTCCGCACATCTAGGATCCAACAGGATCAGCCGCTGCTATTGTTTAGGGGAGCGGCACTCACTACTACATTGTTTGTCAAATACGTATGTATTCTTGTTAAATCCTTTTGTAGTGATCCGTCCATTATATCCAGTCATTCTCTAAGCATTGGGGCTGCTGCACCAACGTCACTGTCACGATTCGGCTGGCTGGAGGTGGATCCTCTGTGCCAGAGAGGGATTGGCGTGGACCGTGCTGGTGGACCGGTTCTAAGTTGCTACTGGTATTCACCAGAGCCCGCCGCAAAGCGGGATGGTCTTGCAGCGGCGGTAGCAACCAGGTCATATCCACCAGCAACGGCTCAACCTCTCTGACTGCTGAAGATAGGCGCGGTACAAGGGAGTAGACAAGAGCAAGGTCGGATGTAGCAGAAGGTCAGGGCAGGCAGCAAGGATCGTAGTCAGGGGCAACGGCAGGAGGTCTGGAACACAGGCTAGGAACACACAAGGAAACGCTTTCACTGGCACAATGGCAACAAGATCCGGCGAGGGAGTGCAGGGGAAGTGAAGTATAAATAGGGAGTGCACAGGTGAACACACTAATTAAGCCAGCTGCGCCAATCAGTGGCGCAGTGGCCCTTTAAATTGCAGAGACCCGGCGCGCGCGCGCCCTAAGGAGCGGGGCCGCGCGCGCCGGGACAAGACCGACGGAGAGCGAGTCAGGTATGGGAGCCGGGATGCGCATCGCGAGCGGGCGCCTCCCGCATCGCGAATCGCATCCCGGCTGAGAGAGGTATTGCAGCGCACCCGGTCAGCAGGTCTGACCGGGGCGCTGCAAATGCGAGGATGTTGCGAGCGCTCCGGGGAGGAGCGGGGACCCGGAGCGCTCGGCGTAACAGTACCCCCCCCTTGGGTCTCCCCCTCTTCTTGGAGCCTGAGAACCTGAGGACAAGACTTTTGTCTAGGATGTTGTCCTCAGGTTCCCAGGATCTCTCTTCTGGACCACAGCCTTCCCAATCCACCAAGAATTTTTTTTTCCCTCTGACCGTCTTGGAGGCCAGAATCTCCTTCACGGAGAAGACGTCAGAAGAACCGGAAACAGGAGTGGGAGAAACAAGTTTGGGAGAGAAGCGGTTAATGATGAGTGGTTTAAGGAGAGAGACATGGAAGGCATTGGGAATACGAAGAGAAGGAGGAAGAAGGAGTTTGTAAGAGACAGGGTTAATCTGGCACAAGACTTTGAAAGGACCAAGATAGCGTGGTCCCAGTTTGTAACTGGGGACACGAAAGCGGACATATTTAGCGGAGAGCCATACCTTGTCTCCGGGAGCAAAAATGGGGGGAGTTCTTCTTTTCTTATCGGCAAACCTTTTCATGCAGGATGAAGCCTGTAAAAGAGAATTTTGGGTCTCTTTCCATATGGTGGAAAGATCACGAGTCACTTCATCCACAGCGGGCAAACCAGAGGGCAAGGGAGTAGGGAGGGGGGGAAGAGGGTGACGGCCGTACACCACGAAAAATGGGGACTTAGCAGAAGATTCGGAGACTCTGAAGTTGTATGAGAATTCGGCCCATGGTAGAAGATCTGCCCAGTCATCCTGGCGGGAGGAAACAAAATGCCGTAAATAGTCACCCAGGACCTGGTTAATTCTTTCTACTTGCCCATTGGATTGGGGATGATAAGAAGAAGAGAAGTTTAATTTAATCTTGAGCTGTTTACAGAGGGCCCTCCAGAATTTAGACACGAATTGGACGCCTCTATCCGAGACGATCTGCGTGGGCAAACCGTGAAGACGAAAAATGTGTACAAAAAATTGTTTTGCCAACTGAGGCGCTGAAGGAAGACCAGGAAGAGGAATAAAATGTGCCATCTTGGAAAATCGATCAACGACCACCCAAACAACAGTGTTGCCACGGGATGGGGGTAAGTCTGTAATAAAGTCCATACCAATCAGTGACCAAGGCTGTTCGGGGACAGGCAGAGGATGAAGGAGACCAGCAGGCTTCTGGCGAGGAGTCTTATCCCGGGCACAGACAGTACAGGCCCGCACAAAATCAACAACATCCGTCTCCAGAGTCGGCCACCAATAGAAACGAGAGATGAGTTGCAAGGATTTTTTGATGCCCGCATGGCCTGCGAGGTGGGAGGAGTGTCCCCATTTGAGAATCCCGAGACGCTGGCATGGAGAAACGAAGGTCTTCCCTGGAGGAGTTTGCCTGATGGAGGCTGGAGAAGTGGAGATCAGACAGTCAGGAGGAATGATGTGTTGCGGAGAGAGCTCTGCTTCCGAGGCATCCGAGGAACGAGAGAGGGCATCGGCCCTAATGTTCTTGTCGGCAGGGCGAAAATGAATTTCAAAGTTAAAACGGGCAAAGAACAACGACCACCTGGCCTGGCGAGGGTTCAGCCGTTGGGCAGACTGGAGATAGGAGAGATTCTTGTGATCAGTGTATATGATAACTGGAAATTTTGATCCCTCCAGCAGATGCCTCCATTCCTCAAGCGCCAATTTAATGGCCAGTAGTTCTCGATCCCCGATGGAGTAGTTTCTCTCCGCCGGAGAGAAGGTCCTAGAAAAAAACCCACAAGTAACAGCATGCCCGGAAGAATTTTTTTGTAGAAGGACAGCTCCAGCTCCCACTGAGGAGGCATCTCTCTCCAATAGGAAGGGTTTAGATGGGTCAGGTCTGGAGAGCACGGGAGCAGAAGAAAAGGCAGACTTGAGCTGTTTATATGCGTCTTCCGCTTGGGGAGACCAGGATAGGAGCCAGGATAGGAGCCACAATAGTGGAAAAGTGTGGGGAATAAATTGTCTGTAATAATTGGCGAACCCCAAAAACCGTTGGATAGCACGGAGTCCGGAGGGGCGTGGCCAATCTAAGACGGCAGAGAGTTTATCTGGGTCCATTTGTAGTCCCTGGCCAGAGACCAAGTATCCTAGGAAAGGAAGAGATTGACATTCAAACAGACATTTCTCCATTTTGGCATAAAGTTGATTGTCTCGAAGTCTCTGAAGAACCATGCGGACATGCTGGCGGTGTTCTTCTAAGTTGGCAGAAAAAATCAGAATATCGTCCAGATAAACCACAACACAGGAATATAAGAGATCACGAAAAATTTCATTAACAAAGTCTTGGAAGACGGCAGGGGCGTTGCACAGGCCAAAGGGCATGACCAGATACTCAAAGTGTCCATCTCTGGTGTTAAATGCAGTCTTCCATTCGTCCCCCTCCCTGATGCGGATGAGATTATAAGCACCTCTTAAGTCCAGTTTGGTAAAGATGTGGGCACCTTGTAGGCGATCAAAGAGTTCCGAGATAAGAGGTAGGGGGTAGCGGTTCTTTACCGTGATTTTATTAAGTCCGCGGTAATCAATGCAAGGACGTAGGGAGCCATCTTTTTTGGACACAAAAAAAAATCCAGCTCCGGCAGGAGAGGAGGATTTGCGGATAAACCCCTTTTTTAAATTTTCCTGGATGTACTCTGACATGGCAAGAGTCTCTGGAGCAGACAGAGGATAAATTCTGCCCCGGGGTGGAGTAGTACCCGGGAGGAGGTCAATAGGACAGTCATAAGGCCTGTGAGGAGGTAAAGTCTCAGCTTGCTTTTTGCAAAACACGTCAGCATAGTCCATATAAGCCTTAGGAAGACCGGTTACAGGGGGAACCACAGGGTCACGGCAGGGAGTACTGGGAACCGGTTTAAGACAGTCCTTGAAACAAGTACCCCAGTTCTTGATTTCTCCTGTGGACCAATCAAGGGTTGGGGAATGGCGTTGAAGCCACGGTAATCCAAGAAGAATTTCGGAAGTGCAGTTGGAGAGGACCAAAAATTAAATTTTTTCGTGATGAGGTCCGAAGCACATTAGGAGAGGTTCCGTGCGGAAACGCACGGTACAGTCCAATCTTTCATTGTTAACAGAATTGATGTAGAGGGGTCTGGCGAGACTGGTCACCGGGATGTTGAACCTGTTGATGAGAGAGGCCAAAATAAAATTTCCTGCAGATCCGGAATCCAAGAAGGCCATAGTAGAGAAGGAGAAGGTAGAGGAAGACCGGGGCGCTGCAAATGCGAGGATGTTGCGAGCGCTCCGGGGAGGAGCGGGGACCCGGAGCGCTCGGCGTAACAGTCACATCATGGTGTGCCACCATACGTGGTTAGGAAATAGGGATGCTGAGAATTCAGTGCTACGTGCACTGTACCGCCATTCCATAGTCAGTAATGCGCAATGCATTTCAGTAATTGGTGACGTGGTTATTACGCGTGTTAATAGCGCTTTGTTCTGATTCTGGGTTTTTACCCTCTATTTTTCAGGTGTACTCCTACGCGGCAGTATATCGCACAACTCTAACTGCCTAGATAGGTTACAGGATTTAGTAAGCAATAGGAGTTTAGTAAGAGGCTCAGTTAGGTAGGCTCACTATACTAATGAGCACCGACCACAAGTGTGAAGGCTAATTCATTAGCCTGTATTTGCGGGAGGGGCGGGGATTCCCTATAAGAACCCACGGCAGTACCTGTCTCTGACGCCGCGGGTTCATCACGTACCACCCAACCCTCCCTCAACATCCTTTTTCACTCCATGACTATCATTATACATCAGGGTATGCCCTCTATTTTTCAGGTGTACTCCTACAAGGCAGTATATCGCACAACTCTAACTGCCTAGATAGGTTACAGGATTTAGTAAGCAATAGGAGTTTAGTAAGAGGTTCAGTTAGGTAGGCTCGCTATACTAATGAGCACCGACAACAAATATATATATATATATATATATATATATGTACAGCGTTATACACAGCACACTAATATATATATATACACAGCATTATACACAGCACACTTATATATATATATATATATATATATATATTAGTTAGGAGTAGCCGTATTAGTCCAGTGATGCAAAAAGCAAAATCATCGGTAGTTGCAGTATCTTGTAATACCTTTTTTTATTGGACTAACAAGATTATGTAGAGACAAGCTTTCGGGATTCCTCCCTTTATCAAGTCATAAGCATTTCTGAGCTCACAAGGAGAAAACACACGTTCTATCTTACAAAATATGCAGGGGTTAAAACAAAATATGTGGGGAATGGACATTAAGATGGGCCATAAATTGTATAGCTATAGGACGATAGACTACAGATAAGGATGAGGGGGGGGGGGGGAGGGGGGGCTGGAGAGCAGAGGTGAGAATGGTGGTAACGCTGGACAGAGGAGAAAGGACAATTTTACTACAGACCCATAGACTGAAGATAAGACTTAGACAGGGGGAGGGGGAGCAGGGGTGTAATGGTGTTAGAGCAGGGAGAGGGAAGACAGTTTAGCAAAGGTTATAGGGAATTTTTATAATGGGATAAGAAGCTTAAATCCACATTAAGTCCTCTGTTCCTGTAGTCATAAAGAACTATAATTTTGGCTTCAAATGTCTTTCTTTCCTGGGTGTTCTTGAAGTTTCCTTTCAGGATCTTGATTTTTAGGTCCTGTAGGGAGTGACCTGTTTGGGTGAAATGGTGTCCAACTGTGGTGCAATAGTCCTTTTCTCTATGGTTGTTGATGGATGATCTGTGGAGGTTCATCCTTTTATTGAGTGGCTGACTGGTCTCACCAATGTAACATCCCAGGTCACACTTGGTGCATTGTATCATGTAGACTACATTGTCTGTGGTGCAGGAGTATTGTTCCTTGATGTTGTATGTCTTGTTGTTGTGGGAGGCCTCAGAATTTGTGCAGATGTGTTGACAGAGTTTACAGCGGGGTTTGGTGCATGGTGCATGGCGTTTGTAGATGTGTGTCTCTAACACCATTACACCCCTGCTCCCCCTCCCCCTGTCTAAGTCTTTTCTTCAGTCTATCGGTCTGTAGTAAAATTGTCCTTTCTCCTCTGTCCAGTGTTACCACCATCCTCACCTCTGCTCTCCAGTCCCCCCCCCCCCCCCCCCCCCCCCCCCCCCGTTAACATCCTTATCTGTAGTCTATCGTCCAATAGCTATACAATTTATGGCCCAACTTAATGTCCATTCTCCACATATGTTGTTTTAACCCCTGCATATTTTGTGAGATAGAACATGTGTTTTCTCCTTGTGAGCTCAGAAATGCTTATGACTTGATAAAGGGAGGAATCCCGAAAGCTTGGCTCTACATAATCTTGTTAGTCCAATAAAAAAGGTATTACAAGATACTGCAACTACCGATGATTTTACTTTTTATATACATATATATATATATATATATATATATATATACATACAGCGTTATACACAACACACTAATATATATGTATATATATAGTGTTATACACAGCACACTAATATATATATATATATATATATATATATATATATATATATATACAGCATTATACACAGCACACTAATATATATATATATATATATATATATATATATACACACAGTGGGGATCAAACGTTGTCACGCACTGCTCTTTTAAGGTTTATACATAGATTTTCAATTATGTTGAGGTCAGGAGATTGTGAAGGCCATAACAAAACCTTCAATTTACGCCTCTTGATGTAATCCCCCGTGGATTTCGAGCCGTGTTTAGGATCATTATCCATTTGTAGAAGCCATCCTCTCTTTTACTTCAGCTTTTTCACAGATGGCATCAAGTTAGCATCCAAAATTTGCTGAAATTTTATTGAATACATTTTTCCTTCTACTTGTGAGATGTTCCCTGTGCCACTGGCTGCAATACAACCCCAAAGCATGATTGATCCACCCCCATGCTTAACAGTTGGACAGAGGATCTTTTCATTAAATTCTGTTCCCCTTCTTCTCCAAACGTACCTTTGCTCATTCCGGCCAAAAAGTTCAATATTAACCTCATCGATCCACAGAACTTGTTTCCAAAATGCATCAGGCTTGCCTATATGTTCATTTGAAAAGTTAAAATGCTGATTTTTGTGGTGAGGACGTAGAAGAGGTTTTCTTCTGATGACTCTTCCATGAAGACCATATTTGTACAAGTATCTCTTTATGGTGGAATAGTGTACCACAACTCCAGTGTCTGACAGATCTTTCTGGAGGGATTGTGCAGTCAAATGTGGGGTTTGAATTGTTTTTCTCACAATCCTGCGATCTTTTCTGTCTGATATTTTTCTTCCAGATCTTGCTTTAACTTCCACTGTTCCTGTTGACTGCCATTTCTTAATTACATTCTGAACAGAGGATATTATACAGTCTGGAATAATGTGAACCAAAGGCCTGGGACACATAAAAGGAGGACTGGGTTCCGGGCGCTTCCCCTCCTAGTAGAGTACTGAATCTTAGGCAGGCAGATCCATAGAATAAAAAGGGAGTTTATTCGCTAACAGAGGATATTGACATCTCAAAATGTTTTGCTATCGTCTTATAGCCTTTTCCAGCTTTGTGAGCGTCACCTATTTTCAGTTTCAGATTTCTAGACAACTGCTTAGAAGAACCCATGGTGCTGATTGTTGGGGCAAGGTCAGATGAGTCTGGGCATTTAAAACCTTTGAGATTGACATCACCTGGTCTTCCCAGATGATGATTGAGAACAATCCATGACACTGGCAGGTCTCAGCTTTGCAAAGGGGGCAGTGCATGCTATAAATTCTGCAGGGTGCCCAAACTTTTGCAGCCGCCATTTTTTTTTGTTTTCTGTTATTTTGAAAGTGTAAATGATGGAAATAAAATCTAACTTTTGTTGACATATTATAAGAATGTCTAATCTGTAATTTGATGCCTTTTGGAGATTTTTCCATCTTTCTGTCAGCACCAGCAGGGTTAACAGGTGCTGACAAGGTGTTGTTTGCTAGGTTGCCGGGTTACGCCCTGCTGTCTGAGTGGCTAGCTACTGATTGACCACATGTGCATCTCCCTATATTACCAGGCATCAGTCTCTGGGAAGATGCCTTTGAAAGCGGTCATTACCTGAGTAGCTAGCAATCCCTTATTTTCTTGTATACCCGGCAACTTGACTTTTGGCTTCTTATCTGACTTCTCTTTGGTTATAGCGATTCAGCACCTCTTCCCACTCCTGGCTTGACTCGGCTAGACTGACATGGACTTTATGTGTGTATGTTTAGTTTGTCTTTGTTAGTTGCTTGTTTCCCTGTTGCTCCTGACAACTGACAGGATTGTATTTTATTGTGTTGACATTTGACTCCCCTCACTTATTTAGGAAGAGGTTGTCCACCAGTTGCCGGCCTATCATTTAGGATAGGCGGACAAGTAGGCAGGGACAGGGGCGCAGGTGAGCTTAGCGAGCACTCCTTCCCTGCCCATGCGTGACACTTTCCTTGGCTTCTTTATGCACATTAATACAAATTTTTACCTGGGGTGCCCAAGCTTTTGATATATATATATATATATACAGTGTTATATACAGCACACTAATATATATGTATACAGCGTTATACACAGCACACTATTGTATATATACAGCATTATATACAGCACACTAAAATATATACATGTATATATATACAGCGTTATACACAGAACACTAATATATATATATATATATATATATATATATATATATATATACACAGCGTTATGCACAGCACACTAATATATATATATATATATATATATATATATATATACACAGCACACAAATATATTATATATGTGGTGTCCCGGTACAGGACCTGGTCCTGTTCCTTGTCTAAAGTCCCCTCAGCTAGAGTCCCTCCGTGTCCCATAGGGCTCTCCTGTAGGACTTACCCCTAGTCGTCTTTAATAAAGTGTGTACATAGTAATTTAATGTATAGGAAATATATGTATAGGACCTTAGTGGTCACGTGATACACAGTTGTAATGTATAAAATGCTTAATGGACCTTAGAGGTCATGTGATGTACCCAGAGTTCCCTGGGTCAGGACTGACAGGTTTGCCAACCAATGAGCTTTTGTCCAGCCCTCTTAATATATAAGGGGCTGCAGCCAATAAATTCTCTCTCTTAGTTCCTGCTCTTATTCCTGCACTACAAAGCCAAGCACATCTCATCATCTCAGCACCAGCATCAATTCAAGCTAGCAGCCACAAAATGTGAGTTACCAGAGCTCAACCTACTGAATCCTGTGTGACTACTATCAGCTCAAATATCCTAAAATAGTAGCACAGTGACTAGCATCAAAATCTCATTGATTCCAAGTCCCAGTAAACCTGTGAGGAACCTGTGTCCCGGTTCACTCTTGAAAGACTGTTATGTTCAATACCGTTGCCTAAAAGCGGCAAGTAAAGTTTTCTTCAGTTTATTCATAAAATCTGCTGTGGACATTCCGTTTATTCTCCCTGCCGTTTGTGGGACGGTTAGCGGTAGGATTATTAACACTAAGGAAACCTCACCCTGGCGTCACGACATCTAAAGGTTCATACCTAGCAACCCTACACTACCATTGCAACACCCCAGACACCACAAGTCTTTTGGCGTCTTACGAACAGGATACGGGTGTGTGCCTACAGCTATTCAGCCATTTTTGCAAAAGCCATAGTCCTCCCCCTATTCAGAAATGTGCTATATGAACTGTTCGGAATTATCACATGTAGTGATTAATATTACGCCCAGAAGTGTACAGGACTTTTCTGTTGAGATTGTGCTTAACTTGGGCGAATGAAAAAATTAAGGGGGAGGTGAAGATTGTCTTTCTGTGGCCATGTGTAAAATTTGCAGCGAAGCCATGCTGCGCTCTCCACTGCAACAAGTACCTGAAAGGGTTAAAGACTTACCAGAAAAGCGCGCGAAAAAGTCCCACGCTGGTCCACGACCCACCCCTGGGCGTGGCCACTAAGTACATGTTTCAATGCCAAAGTGGAACTGTAATCTTCTGCTTGTGTTTGCCAGGGACAGGAAGGCAGAGCTGCACCGATGACGTCCTTCCGGCTGGCGGCCACCTTGTGGGAGCCCCATATAAAAGAAGCCACGCAGCCAGCCCTCTACAGTCTCGAGATGGCGGCGAGGTGTACCGAGATGGCGGAGCCCACCACAACACGTGAATAGAGTCCTAAGATGGCGCAGAGTCAGAGGAAAGTTGCAGCAGCGCAACTTTCCCAGGACCTTGCCGACCGATTGCAGCAGTTGTCCCTTGGGGCCAAGGAGGCCTACAACCTACCACCGTTACCTGAGGACGAGGAGTGGCCGGCTACCCCGAAAGGGGCATCACCAGGGACATCGGAGATGGCATCACTGGTGAGACTGTCCCCTCACATGGGGGTCCTGGGCCGAAATCCCAACGGAAGACTGTGAGTACCCCGGTGGAAGCCACGTTATCTTCCTCATCCAGCCCAGAGAGGTCCCCATGTCCCACGTCACCCTGCCTAGTGCACGCTCGCGCTCACCCCCTCTCCCGAAATGGGTGTTCGGCGATGAGCCTGAGCTAGTTCAGTACATGTGGGACCACGTTCTTCCCCAGCCAGGGAAGCCTCATCCACCGGTCTCCACAGCTCAGATAGAAAGGGCCCGCAGGGAGGGTGAAATTAACAGCATAATTGATCAGCTGAAGGCTAAGCACAGAGAGCGATATGGGACGAAACACCTCTCATATGAAGACAGGGTAAAGCAGCAGAAAGACACAAAGAAGTTGAAGGCTCTGTATGTAAGAATGATGGACTACCCATGAGAGGGTGAAGCACCCCTAGAGCGCTTCAACATTGCAGACATGGGGGGACCATCCTGGTGAACAGAAGGGCCGTTCAGCGGGATTACGTACCCAGAAAATACCGCTCCCTGGAGGGAGGGGAGATTGTTGAATACACCCCAGTCCAGAGTCTGTGGGGTGAATGGACTGCAACAGTCACCAGGCCCAAGAACTGGACGCAGATCCCTTTCACATATTTTCCGTCGGACAACTGGGAGGCAGACCCACATGGAAAATCAGCTAATGCTAACCTCCAATTATTATCCCAGTACCCACCGCCACAGGGGTGCCGGGAAGAGCCGGTACCAACAGGCCCAGAGTGTCAAAAATGGAGCTCCTGGGCCTAGGTGGTAACAGGCTGGTGTTATTTAGGCTGGGGAGGGCCAATGACAATGGTTTCGCCCACCCTTGTAATGTCAGGCTGTTGCTGCTTGGTTGGTATCTGGTTGATACTGAAAATATGGGGAACCTTATGTGTTTTTTTTTTATTATTATTAAAAAAAAAAAAAAAATAGTGTGGTTCCCCTATTTTTTCCTTATCAGCCAGATACAGCCGCATTCACGTATCTAAAATGAGAAGAAAACAAAAACAATAAAACTACAACCATTCCTGGGATTTCTACACTATCAAAAAGCTGGTGTGAATTTTTTTATGTAAACTGGACTCTCACCCCTTTGAACATATCATGTAAAGCAGACAATATACGTGGACATGCCTACTTTTACAAAACTAACGTGAACAGTGTAAGCCGCGGCACAAATCTCTTTGAAAATATGATCGATACTTTTCGCTCCAAAATGTACTTTTTTTTTTTGGTGCAAAATTCTTTGAGAATTTCCCCCTCTGTCTACTTTGTATAAAGGCCTGCGCAGCTGGTCTAAGTTTGTGGGAGGAGCGGGCTGCCTTTAAGAACCCATGGCCGCCTCACATCCGGATGCTGTGGGTCTTCGGTTGCAGGTTCTGTTACGTCATCACTGATCAGCTGACTGTCGGGTCAGTTGACCGGAAGTTGAGCTGACCGGAAGTTGGTCGGTGTCGGTATGGGTAAGTTGCTGGGGCTGACTGAGGCATGCTCGGCGCCCTCTTCGCTCCGGAGGTAAGCCGCAGCTTCGGGGGGACCTCAGTCAGTCCAGCCCCGGTGTTTCATATGCCTTATTGGCGCACGTCTAGCATGTTATGGGGACCTGGGGCCGCATCGTGAGGCCGCGGGATGCGGCACCAGGTGTGTGACATGTGAGTTTTTCAATCGCATATAATCGAATTTAACCCGCTCGCACCTAACCGCCGCGGGTTTTTCACGTCATCCCCGATCAGCTGACTGTCGGGTCAGCTGATCGGAAGCCCATTTGGAATCGGAGCCGGTGTGGGTAAGTGGCTGGGACTGGCTGAGGTGTGCGGCGGCGCCCTCCTCGCTCCGGAGGCAAGCCGCAGCTTCGGGGGGAACCTCAGTCAGTCCAGCCCTGGAGATTATATTTGTTAGGGGGGAATAATTAATAGTGTGGTATTCACGTGGGATTAATTAATAGTGTGGTATTCACGTGGGATTTCTTTTCATATATTTTATATTCATACTTCAGTGTTCCGGGAGGTGTGCCTCCGGCTGTTGTGGAGCTACAGTTCTCACTCATACTGTGGTCGATTACGCTGCAGGGGTGGATGGGGGTGTACTCACTTAGCAGTGTTAATCCTGTCTCCCTTTATCCTTCTCCCCCCTCCCCCCTCCCCCCTGCAGTTACTTGTATTCTCTCGGTGTGTTGCAAGTGGTTAGCAGTCAGGAATAATCATCTGAGTTGGGGCTCCACTTCAGGTGGGCGTTCTGTCCTTCATAAACGGGAAAGGTGTATTGTTTAGCTTTGGGGCCTGTCAGTTCACAATTTCTATTTATTTAACACGTCATTTGCACGAATTACGCTTTTCATGTGTTTCGCTATGTTTTAAAAAAAAAAAATGTCTACGCTCATATAGTCATTTCATGTACACATTCCTTATACATAGATGGTCATGTAGTTGGGCCGGGCACAAGCTTCTTTTTCTGCGCATATGCTCATATAGTTGTCGCTGTACACGCTCTTATAAGTTAATTTACATAAGTTATGGTCTGTGCACGTAGTTGGTCTGTAAATACTCATATAATTTGTTCGCTCTTATAATTTGTTCTATACATTCGATCATTTTGTTGTTCCGTGTTGTTGTACACGTTCATAGCATTTACACTATACACACGTTTATAGGAGTCATTCTGCACACACGCTGGTAGGATTCATGATGTACACATCCTGGTAGGATTCATACCGTACTCACGCTCGTAGGATTCATGCTGTATACACGCTTGTAGGTTTTATGTTGTACACACGCTGGTAGGATTCATGCGGTACATACGTTTGTAGGATTCATGCTGTACACATGCTGGTTGGATTATATTGTACACGTTTGTAGGATTCACGCTGTACATACGCTGGTTGGATTTATGCCGTACACACGC
Source organism: Hyla sarda (assembly GCF_029499605.1). NCBI lineage: Eukaryota > Metazoa > Chordata > Amphibia > Anura > Hylidae > Hyla > Hyla sarda. The sequence continues at coordinate 356,527,693 of NC_079192.1, forward strand.
TGGTAGGATTTATGCTGTACATACGCTGGTTGGATTTATGCTGTACACACGCTGGTTGGATTTATGCTGTACACACACTGGTTGGATTTATGCCGTACACACGCTGGTAGGATTTATGCTGTACACACGCTGGTTGGATTTATGCCATACACACGCTGGTAGGATTTATGCTGTACAAACGTCTGTAGGATTCTGCTGTACACACGCTTGTGGGATTTATGCTGTACACACGCTATAGATTCTCATCATTCATACGCTTGTAGATTTTATACTGTACACACGCTCATAGGATTCATGCGGTACTTGTAGGACATACGCTCGTAGGGTTATATTGTATACTAACTTGTAGAGTCATACTGTATATACGCTTGTAAGGTTTATACTGTACACAAGCTTGTAGAAATTATACGGTACACTCACTTGTAGGATTTATAACCGACACTCGCTCGTAGGATTTATATTGTACTCAATCTTGTGCACGTTTGTAGGATTCATGCTGGTAACATTTATGCGGTACACACGCTTGTACATTCTTGTAGAATTCATGAGTTTCTTATTGTCCATACGCTTGTCGGATTTATACTATACACACACTCGTAGGATTCATGCTGTACTTGTTGGGTGCATCCTGTACATACGCTTGCAGGGTCATACTGTCTACATGCTTGTAGAGTTTATACTGTACACACGTTTGCAGGGTCATACTGTACACACGCTTGTTGGGTCATACTGTACACATGCTTGTAGAGTTTATACTGTACACACGCTTGTAGGGTTCATACAGTACACACACTTGTAGAATTTATGCTGTACTCTCGCTTATAGGATTCATACTGTACACTCGCTTGTAGGATTATATTGTACATTCGCCTTTAGGATTTATACTGTACACTTGCTTGTAGGATTTATACTGCACCCACGCTTGTGCACGTTTGTAGGATTCATGCTCGTATAATTTATACTATACACACGCTTGTACATGCTTGTAGGATTATGCTGTGTACATACTTGTAGGATTCATGCTGTACACACCTGTAGGGTTTTCTGCCGTACACACACTGGTAGGATATGCTGTACACATGCTGGTTGGATTCATACTTTACACACGTTAGGATTATACAATACATTCACTGTACACTCGCTCGCATAATTTATACTGTATCCAGTAGGATTTATTTTGTGCACGCGCTTGTTGGGTTCATACGGTACACACTCTTGTAGGTTCCATACGGTACATACGATTGTAGCATCCATACCGTACACTTGCTCGTAGGTTACGTTGTATACACACTTGTACACGCTTGCAGGGTTCTTGCAGGAGTCATGTTGTACACACACTCATAGAAATCATACTATGTACATGCCCATCCGAGTTACACTGTACACAAGTTCATAGTATCACACGGTCCTCACGCTCGTCGGATTAATACTTAACATGCACTCATAAGGATTGTGCTGCACACCCGCTCGTAGGACTTGTATCATGCATGTTTGTAGGGTTATATTACATGTGTGCTCTTGGGAATCATGCTGCGCGTGTGCTCGTGGCATGTGTTCTGCACATGCGCTTGCGGTATTTGTGAAGTTTGCACGCTTGCAGCGTTGGTGCAGGGCACATGCTCATACAGTGCATGGGGTGTGGCCCTGTATGCAGGTATGTGGTCATAATAGTTACTGCATGAATGCATATTTTCTGTCATCGGTTGTGGTTAGCCACATATACGTTCGCTGGTGGTGCAGACGCGCATATAGTTGGCCCGAGTATAGGTTAATCAAGTTGGTGGTACAGCCACGCATAGCGTTTTTACGACAGTTTCGCACAGTCATTTTGTAAACATCTGTATATAGGCAGGGAGATACATTGCAGTTGTTGTTGCTGACACGTCTTCAGAACGGCAATTACATGACGCACTGGCGGTGTTTACCCATTAAACCGTTCACGCTGTAGACGGGGTACGTTGCATTATCGTTGTTACTGACATGTCTTCAGAACGACATTGACACTACACACAGACGGTGTTTACCCATTAAGCCCGCCACGTTGCAGAAAGGGTACATTGCATTATTGTTGTTACTGACACGCCTTCAGCACAACAATAACATGACACATAGGTGGTGTATACCCATTATGCCTGCCTCGTCTGCAGGGGGATACATTGCAGTTGTTGTTACTGACACATCTCCAGAGCAACGACATTATGACACATAGGTGGCGTATACCTGTTATGCCTGCCACGCCCGCAGGAGGGGTACGTTGCATAATTGTTGTTACTGACACGCCTTCAGAACAGCAGTAACACCACACATAGGTGATGTATACCCATTATACCTGCCACGTCAGCAGGGGGATACATTGCATAGTTGTTGTTGCTGACACTTCTTCAAAGCAACAACATTACGACACATAGATGGTGTATACCCATCATGCCTGCCACGCCTGCAGGGGGGTGTGTTGCATGGTTGTTACTGACACGCCTTCAGAGCAACAGCATTATGACACATAGGCGGTGATATACTCATTATTCCTGACACGTATATATTAAAAAAAAATCTAGACCAGTCACGTCTACAGGTCAGTCTGGATACAACCAGACAAGACTTAGGGTGGCGATAATGTCTTTGTATACGTTGTGTTCTTTCAGCAATTGGGTTATACTACAGGGATAGCATGATGTTTCCATTGTTAATTGCCACGTCTATAGGTATGTCACGGTTACGACCTGTTTTGGTTCAGGGTGACGGTCATACTGTTAGTTATAGATTTAGTTGAGTCTTTCATGTTTCGGCCTATCACGTCTATAGGTCAGTTCAGTTGCGACCTGACACGACTTCAGGTTGGTGGTAACATCATCATGTGTCCATTGTCCATACGTTTACTTAGCATTGGGGACATAGCTTGGTTCTGTGTGGTTGGTTTGGTTTGTCTTGGCTTAGATTGACGATAATAGTAGTCACATGTTGGGTGAGTCTCATCATCATGTTGCTGCATAAGGGGTTGCATTGCTGTTCACGTCCACAGGTCGGTTACAGTGGTTACCTGACACAGGTTTAGGTTGGTGATCACGTAGTCTTTTGTTTATACACATTGTTAGCACTTGCAGTTGCATATACGGGCATAGGGTTGTTCTCAGTCGAGACTTTTCACGCCCACAACACGTAGCCTAGAATACTTACGTGATATTTTTCATCAGATACCTAGTAGATATCTCACATGCCATTTTGCTCCTACTTGCATTTCATCGGGTTTTGCCACTCTTCTTTGCATCCAGCATTATACTATCAAAATATATCTGTCAGGTATCCAGCATAAAATCACGTGGTTTTCCTCTGACAGGGCGTCATTGTTTGCATTCCATTCCATGCCATCAAATCTACCCTGAAGAGTGTACGAAGAGGGAGTTTGCGTGCCCTCTAGCAGCTGGCTTAGCTAGTTGGTTAGCTGACGCTCAGGTAATTCCCCATCGGGACACCAAGACAGCTCAACGTTAGATGCCGCGCTGTCCTTCAGTTGTCATGGTTTCCTAAGGTTAGGGGAAGTACATGCAGATGCATGGCCGTAGTTACGATAGCCTTATAGGGATGTAAATAATCACATATTGAAGAAAGATGGCTGATGCTTTTGAGACGTTGGTTTGTACACTCTGTAATAAATGTACTTTGATGCAATTATAGGGTTTTGTCCTCTTTTTTCTCCAGGCATATTCTATATGCAGCAGTTATGGCACACCTCAGACTGCTTGGTTAGTTAGGGGTTGGTATTCAGCAGTAGTAGGGTAGGTAGGTACACTTCTCGGGCAGGAGCTACGACCACAAGTATAAAGGCCTGCGCAGCTGGCCTGAGTTTGTGGGAGGAGCGGGCTGCCTTTAAGAGCCCACGGCCGCCTCACATCCGGACGCCGTGGGTTCTTCGGAAGCAACCAACCCTCCCCTTTTCATTTACTCAGTTACAGGGTATGCCCTCTTTTTTTCTCCAGGCATATTCTATACGCAGCAGTTATGGCACACCTCAGACTGCTTGGTTAGTTAGGGGTTGGTATTCAGCAGTAGTAGGGTAGGTAGGTACACTTCTCGGGCAGGAGCTACGACCACAAATAAAGATTTATGATTTTACTATTGTGCAGAGTTTTGTTCGGTACACACTGCTGCTCCGGCACTTTTACCTATGTAAGCAGTGTGCCACAGGAAAATGCCACAGCTCTGTGAAGTGAAGCTTTGTGAAGTGTGAGGTAGAGAAGGAGTGCACGGTAGAGCGAGGGGGGGTGTTTCTATATTTGCACAAAATTTATCAAAGGAGTGCACAGCTTTAGTAAATCTTGACCATGAATGTAAATTAGACAAGCAGTGTAAAGGGGTAGATTTGTGTCTACAATAGACACCGAATGATAAATCTCCCCCAATCAGTATATAAATTTTATTAGACACAAAAACAAATATACTGACATTTAAAAATACACAAAATCAAGTGGAGGAATGTAATCCTACTACAATATACCCCGTACTATGGCTACCATGGCCTGAGGTAAGGTCCCACAAAATATAAAGTATGTATCGACGTCAGCTGCATAGAGATAGCTATTGTTTATCTATATTGTTTCTCTCTGTAGTGGAAAATAACTTCGCATAGGGGATAAGTTATAGATCGCAGGAGGTCCGACCGCTGAGAGCCTGTAGCTTCAATGCAAGAAAAAGGAAATTGTCCAGCGCAGGTAGGTAAGGAACGGAGCTGCTTTATTGCAGAATCAACTTCGGTACATGGACAAAATTAACAAAGGTGACGGGTTTCGGCCCTGCAAACGGGCCTTAGTCTTACAATCAATAGAAGTGTGTACAAGCCTTAAAGAGAGAATGCATCCCATAATCTCCCAATCCAGAAAGTGCAACATGGGATGAATTCCCCTCCCACTCTGCACAGGTGCATCACAGCCTCAAAGGAATTTACATAAAGACCCTTGCCAGGAGATCCAAAAAGGAGCTTAAATTCCTTGTAGACCAGGGACCCCTGCGGGCTGTTCAGTAGCGGATGGGGGGGGGGGGTCAACGACGACGGTTTTAAAGTGGCCGCAGTAGCCCGGCCGCAGACACTTTAAAACAGTGACCAGCGGCGGCTCCTGTGGGCCCGGACTCCTCCTGCTTTTTCTATTTTTCATATTTCCTTACTGAGCTCGGCAGGCTCAGGCACAGTTTTCTTCATTATACCCCAGCACTGCAGGAAATGATGAGTGACGTCCCTGACGCTGTGAAGAGGAGCCACAGGAGACATCAATCGTCACAGCCCACACGACCCAACGCATTACCTGAGCCTGCCGAGCGCGGCCAGATAAGGAAATATGGAAAATAGAAAAAGCAGGAGGAGGGGGGAGCAATGTGCAGGGGAGGATGATGAGGCAGATGGTGGTAATGATGAGCATGGGGGGGTAATCATGACCAGGGGGGGGGGGAATGATGAGCAAGGGGGAATGATGAGCAGGGGGGTGGAATGATGAGCAGGGGGATGGAATGATGAGCAGGGGGGGGAATGATGAGCAGGGGGGGGGAATGATGAGCAGGGGTGGAATGATGAGCAGGAGGGGGAATGATGAGCGGGGGGAATGATGAGCAGGGGGGGATGATGAGCAGGGGGGGATGATGAACAGGGGGGATGATGAGCAGGGGGGGAATGATGAGCAGGGGAAAACACGGGAAAGGAGGCGAGGGGGGGGGAGATTAAATGTGGCACAGGGGCTGATAAAAGGGGGAGGAAGGAGGGGGGGCAAACCGAGGATCAAGGGGAATCAAAGTTGGGGGGATGATGAGGCATATAATTCAGAGCTTCCAAGTCATTTATTTTACATTTATTTTACATTTATGAGGGTACGTGTTATATGCCAGTGCGTGTTATACGCAGATAAATACTGTAATTCCCCCTCCACCCACCCCCCCTTACATCCAGCAGGACATCCCTGTGTCCTGAAAGATCTTTTGAGGACATAAGGATGTCCTGGTTACCTTTCTGCGGCCCCGCGTTAACTTTAAAAATGCAAGGAGGAAGCGCATGCAGGCACATCACTGATGTCCCGTGCGTGCGCCTATAGGAGCAGAGCAGCGAGGATGCACGCATGGTAAGTTACCTGCACGTCATCTTCAGTGCTCCGACCACCGCTCCTCCGGTCCCGAGACCTACTGCTATGGCCCCTAGGCCATAGCAGTAGATCATGACCCCGGACCAGAGGAGCGTTGGTCGGGGCACTGACGTGGGGCAGTACACAGACATACAGTCTCTAGCCATACACTGTATATGGCTGGAGGCTGTATGTCTGTTGGGGAACTATACTGCCAACGTAATGTGGGGGGACTACAACCTAATGCGGGGGAACTGCAACCTACTGTGGGGGAACTACAACCTAATGTGGGGGAACTGTACTGCCAGCCTAATGTGGGGGGAACTGTACACGGATGTGGAATTCCTATCGCCCGACACCCAGGACATGTAGTTCTGGGCGCCGGGTAGGTGAATTTTTCCGGCTATTAGCCCGGCTTTGGGCAAGCAGGGCCGGACCTGACAAGCGCTGCGGCGCTCTGCAGACTGTATGGAGCTGGGGCCTGCCACTATCGCCGCGGCTGGCTATTAACCCTTTAGATCGCCGCTGTCAAAGCTGACAGTGGCGTCTAAAGGGACATGTCTATGCTCCCTGGTGGGCTAGTGGGGTGGATCGCCCCCCCCCCCGCAGAGTGATCGCAGGGGGTCGATCCACTATAGACCTCTGCTTCCTGCTGTCCCGTGGCTCTGTCATTGATAGATCCTGGCTGTACCAGGCTTTATCAATGGATCACAGAGCACACAAATCAATGAGTTCAATAGAACTCTATTCATCTCTATTTATCCACGCATCTTCCGGTTCCTGGTTTACTGAGATTACCTTACAGGTATATATTGGGGAGGGGGAGGGGGAAAGTGAACCTGTCACCAATATAAATAATATAATCCTATAGTGTGTAGAAAATAAAGATAATTATCTAAAGGTAAAAACAGAGATGACAGCATTTTTCATATATATATATATATACATGGATACCTATTTTCTTTATATAAGAAATTATGTTAGAGACTCCAATCTTTTTTTATAAGAAAGAACACCAACAACAAAAGCGTCAGCAACAAAGATGTATGAAACATTACAAAAGTTTATTTATTGAGAATCATGTAAAAAATGCATCATAGCAATTAAAAAGCACAGTGTACACAGCTGGAAGAAAAGGCAGGAACATACAGGCTCAAGGTGAGGGGTATTTGAATGAAGAGAACACTGACAAACGTTGTATAGACAAGGGACTCACATGAAGAGATGCAAACTTATGCAATAAATTTCAATAGATTGAGTACAAATACAACAGCGGTCAGAAACAATGACAGATGTATATTACCACAACCGAGCCATGTAGTTACCTGCACCTACCCCAACGCACGTTTCACGCCAATATGCTTCGTCAGGGGGCGTGAAATTTGTTGCATAAGTTTGCATCTCTTCATGTGAGTCCCTTGTCTATACAACGTTTGTCAGTGTTCTCTTCATTCAAATACCCCTCACCTTGAGCCTGTATGTTCCTGCCTTTTCTTCCAGCTGTGTACACTGTGCTTTTTAATTGCTATGATGCATTTTTTATATGATTCTCAATAAATAAACTTTTGTAATGTTTCATACATCTTTGTTGCTGACGCTTTTGTTGTTGGTGTTGAATTTTCCCAGTGGGTGGCCTCGGCAACATATTCTTTGTTGTATTGCCTTATAGGTGACATTTATAAGAAAGAACTAAGATCGTTCCGATCATTAAGTCCCATAGGTTTTTCTGAAATGATTTTTGAGGGGCATGTCACATTTAGGAAGCCCCTATGCTGCCAGATCAGCAAAAAAAAAAAAAAAAAAAAAACCCACATGGCATACTATTTTGGAAATTACACCCCTCAAGGCACGTAACAAGGGGTCCAGTGAGCCTTAACACCCCACAGGTGTTTGACGACTTTTCGTTAAAGTTGGATATGTAATTTTTTCCCCCACTAAAATACTGGTTTTCCCAAGGGATAATAGGACAAAATGCCCCCCAAAATTTGTAACCCCATCTCTTCTGAGTATGGAATTACCCCATGTGTGGACGTCAAGTGCTCTGCTGGCGTACTACAATGCTCAGAAGAGAAGGAGTCACATTTGGCTTACATTTTTCATTTTCACGGACCACTGTTCAAAAAATCTGTCAGACATCTGTGGGGCGTAAATGCTTACTGTACCCCTTATTACATTATATGAGGGGTGTAGTTTCCAAAATGGGGTGCATGTGGGGGGGTCCATTGTTCTGGTGCTATGGGGGCTTTGTAAACACACGTGGCCTTCAATTCTGGGCAAACTTTCTCTTCAAAATCCCAATGGCGCTCTTCTGAGCATTGTAGTGCGCCAGTGTTACGCCGAGCGCTCCTCCCCGGAGCGCTCACGGCGTTCCTCTCTCTGCAGCGCCCCGGTCAGACCCGCTGACCAGGAGCGCTGCACTGACACTGCCGGCGGGGATGCGATTCGCATAGCGGGACGCGCCCGCTCGCGAATCGCATCCCAAGTCTCTCACCTGTCCCGGTCCCCGGCTGTCTCGTCCTGGCGCGCGCGGCTCCGCTCCTTAGGGCGCGCGCGCGCCAGCTCTCTAAGCTTTAAAGGGCCAGTGCACCAATGATTGGTGCCTGGCCCGATCAGTCTAATTAGCCTCCACCTGCTCCCTGTCTATTTAACCTCACTTCCCCTTCACTTCCTTGCCGGATCTTGTTGCCTTGTGCCAGAGAAAGCGTTTATACTGTTTGCCTTACCAGTGTTCCTGACCTCTTGCTATCGCCATTGACTATGAACCTTGCCGCCTGCCCCGACCTTCTGCTACGTCTGACCTTGCCTCTGTCTAGTCCTTCTGTCCCACGCCTTCTCAGCAGTCAGCGAGGTTGAGCCGTTGCCGGTGGATACAACCTGGTTGCTACCGCCGCAGCAAGACCATCCCGCTTTGCGGCGGGCTCTGGTGAAAACCAGTAGCAACCTAGAACCGGTCCACCGACACGGTCCACGCCAATCCCTCGCTGACACAGAGGATCCACATCCAGCCTGCCGAATCCTAACAGCCAGCAGAGCACTTTGCATCCACATATGGCATATTTTCTTACTCAGAAGAAATGGGGTTACAAATTTTGGGGGGCTTTTTTCCTATTTTCGCTTACGAAAATGAAAAATTTAGGGGAACACCAGCAATTTTTTTTTCATTTTCCCATCCAACTTTAATGAAAATTCATCAAACACCTGTGGGATGCTAAGGCTCAATATACCCATTGCTACGTTCCGTGAGGGGTGTAGTTTCCAAAATGGGGTCACATGTGAGTATTTTTTTTTGTGTTTATGTCAGAACCGCTGAAAATCAGCCACCCCTGTGCAAATCACCAATTTAGGCCTCAAATGTACATAGTGCGCTCTCACTCCTGAACCTTGTTGTGTGTCCGCAGAACATTTTACGCCCACATATGGGGTATTTCCGTACTCAGGAGAAATTGCATTAAAAATGTATTTTTTTTTTTTTGCTTTTACCGCTTGTGACTTGTGAAAATAAAAAGTATGGGGCAACACCAGCATGTTAGTGTAAAAAATTTAAAAATGTTTACACTAACAGGCTGGTGTAGCCCCCAACTTTTCTTTTTCATAAGGGGTAAAAGGAAACAAGCTCCCCAAAATTTGAAGTGCAATTTCCCCCGAGTACGGAAATACCCCATATGTGGCACTAAACTGTTTCCTTGAAATACGACAGGGCTCCGAAGTGAGAGAGCGCCATGCGCATTTGAGGACTAAATTAGGGATTATATTGGGGTATTCTACGCCAGTGATTCCCAAACAGGGTGCCTCCAGCTGTTGCTAATCTCCCAGCATGCCTGGACAGTCAGTGGCTGTCCGGAAATGCTGGGAGTTGTTGATTTGCAACAGCTGGAGGCTCTGTTTTGGAAACACTGCCGTTCGATACGTTTTTCATTTTTATTGGGGGGGACAGTGTAAGGGGGGGTATATGTAGTGTTTTACCCTTTATTATGTGTTAGTGTAGTGTTTTTAGGGTACATTCACACAGGCGGGCGTTTACGGTGAGTTTCCTGCTAGGAGTTTGCGCTGCGGCGAAAAATTTGCCGCATCCCAAACTTGAAGCAGAAAACTTACTGTAAACCTGCCCATGTGAATGTACCCTGTACATTTTCATGGGGGGGCAAACCTCCAGCTGTTTCAAAACTACAACTCCCAGCATTACTGACAGACCGTGCATGCTAGGAGTTGTACTTTTGCAACAGCTGGAGGCACACTGATTGGAAAACCTTCAGTTATCCAACTCAGTATTTTCCAACCAGTGTGCCTCCAGCTGTTGCAAAACTTCAATTCCCAGCATGTACTGATCGCCAAAGGGCATGATGGGAGATGTAGTTATGCAACAGCTAGTGGTACTCAACTACAACTCCCAGCATGCCGAGACAGCTGTTTGCTGTTTGGGCATGCTGGGATTTGCAGTTTCCAACATCTGGAGGGCTACAGTTTATAGGCCACTGCACAGTGATCTCCTAACTGTGACCCTCCAGATGTTGCAAAACTACAAATCCCAGCATGCCCACACAGCAAACTGCTGTAGGGGCATTCTAGGAGTTAGAGTTTTTCAAGATCTAGAGGGCCACAGTTAAATCACTGCACAGTGATCTCCAAACTGTGACCCTCCAGCTGATTGCAAAACTACAAATCCCAGCATGCCAAAACAGCTGTCTGGGCATGCTGGGAGTTGTAGTTTTGCAACATCTGGAGGGCTACAGTATCGAGACCACTGTATAGTGGTCTAGACTGCAGCCCTCCAGATGTTGCTAGGCAACTCACCGGCTTCCGTAGGATCCAGGGAGTCGCATCGCCGTCCTGTTCTTCCGTCGATCGCTGACCCGCAGCCGTCGCCGATGGGTAAGTAGACTTCGGCGCCCGGTTCTCTGTCGTTTCCCCATCCTGCCCCGCCTATTGTGGGTGGGCAGAAGGGTGAAAACGAAAGTTAACCCCAACGCCCCCAATCTGCTATTGGTCGTCGCTTTTGACGACCAATAGCAGGGATAGGAGGGGTGGCACCCCTGCCACCTCACTCCTATCCGTTTAGGGGGATCGTAGGTGTCTTGGACAACCGCGATCCCCCTTATATTCCGGGTCACCGGGTCACAATAGACCCGTATGACCCGGAATAGGCGTAAATCGCAAGTGTGAATTCACTTGTGATTTGCGCCAATCACCGACATGGGGGGGTCTGATGACCCCCCTGGGCATTTGCGCCGGGGTGCCTGCTGATCGATATCGGCAGTCACCCCGGTCCGGTCCCGCCCAGCGTGCGTCGGGGACCGAAATTCCCACGGGCGTACAGGTACGCCGTGGGTCCTTAAGTGCCAGGGACCGAAGGCATACCTGTATGCCCTGGGTCCCTATGTGGTTGAGGACTGAGCGTTTTTCAGTTTTTGCACTTTTGTTTTTTCCTCCTCATAACCCTTTCAATTTTGCACCTAAAAATCCATATGGTGACTTATTTCTTGTACCACCAATTCTACTTTGTAATGACATCATTCATTTTAACCCAAAATTTACGTTGAAATGGAAAAAAAATCGTTGTGCGACAAAATTGAAGAAAAAACAACATTTTGTAGCTTTTGGGGGCTTCTGTTTCTACACAGTACATTTTTCAGTAACAATGACACTTTATCTTTATTCTGTAGGTCCATAGGATTAAAATGATACCCTACTTATTTAGGTTTGATTTTGTCATAATTCTGGAAAAAATCATAACTACATGCAGGAAAATGTATACGTTTAAAATTATCTTCTGACCCCGTGATCTAAAGTTTTTAGCGGTACTATTTTTGTATTGATCGGACTTTTTGAATGCTGTTTATTCATTTTTTCATGACATAAAAAGTGACCAAAAATATGTGGTTTAATTAACGATTTATATAAAAAATGTGGACATTTCTGCACACAGCGATACCACATATGTTTATTCTTATTTACACAGTTTTTGATTCAAACTTTTATTAGGGAAGGGGTTAAATGATCTTAAATCACTTTTTTTCACTTCCATAGGAGGCTATAACACTGCACACGCTGATCTTTTACATTGATCAATGGTTTCTCATAGGAAACCATTGATCAATGATTCTGCCGCTTGACTGCTCATGCCTGGATCTCAGGCACTGAGCAGTCATTCAGCGATCGGACACCAGGAGGCAAGGTAAGGGGACCCTCCTGTTGCCCTACAGCTGTTTGGGATGCCGCTGCGGTCCCGAATAGCCCCCCGAGCTAACCGGCAATGTTTTACTTTCACACTAGCCACGGGCCCTGCATTATAGAACGGGAGCGGACTCAGGACGTACACCCTGAGTCCTTAAGGGGTTAAGGGCCGGGCCATTTTTCATTTTTGCACTTTTGTTTTTTCCTCCTCACCTTTTAAAAATCATAACACTTTAAATTATTCACCTGCAGACCCATATGAGGGATTTTTTTTTGGCGCCATCAATTTTACTTTGTAATGACATCAATCATTTAACCACAAAATCTATGGCAAAACTAGAAAATAAATATTTGTGGGGCAAAAAAAAACCAAAAAACTATTTTGTAACTTTTGCGGGCTTCCGATTCTTTATTCTGTAGGTCCATACAGTCGCAGGGATACCCAATTTACATAGGTTTTATTTTATTTTACTACTTAAAAAAATTATAACTACATGCAAAATTAGTATGTTTAAAATTGTAATATTCTGACCCCTAACTTTTTTATTTTTCCACATAAAGGGATATATGAGGGCTCATATTTTGTGCCTTGATATGAAGTTTTTATCTGTACCATGTTGTTTAGATGGGACTTTTAATCACTTTTCATAATTTTTTTTTAGGGTGTACAAAATGACCAAAACCACAAAATTTTCAACTTATGAATTGTTTTACGTATATGCCATTGACCATGCGGTTTAATTGTTATATTTTTATAGATCGAACATTTACGCATGTGGTGATACCAGTGGCATTGCTAGGGTTGGTGTCACCCGGTGCGGTAGAAAATGGTGTCACCCCCATACCTACCCCCTCCCCCAGTAAGTTTTTAGCCTGTTGTGACAGACACCACTGGTGTAGCTCCACAGGAAGTTGTGTAGTTCTTTCCAGTCTGACCACAGTGCTATTTGCTGACACCTCTGTCCATGTCAGGAACTGTCCAGAGCAGGATAGGTTTGCTATGGGGATTTGCTCCTACTATGGACAGTTCTTTACATGGACAAAGGTGTCAGCACAGAGCACTGTGGTCAGACAGAAAATAAATTAAAAAAGAAAAGAACTTCCTGTGAATCACTTATACAGCAGCTAATAAGTACTGGAAGGATTAAGATTTTTAAATAGAAGTAATTTACAAATCTGTTTAACTTTGTAGCACCAATTGATAAAAAAAAAAAAATGTTTTCCAGTAGAGTACCCCTTTGAGCAGTGGTGAGGTTATGCTGGGAGTTGTAGTGTCACTCACCATAACTGTAGAACTTACAAGTGACTACAGCTCTGATAGGATATAGAGAGGAGAATGTACAATGACATCAGTGACTACAGGTGACGTCTTCTCTATAGTGAGGAGAATACACAATGATATCAGTGACTACAGGTGACGTCTTCTCTATAGTCTTCCCTTATCTAATTCAGATGGTACATACCGCCTGGTCCAGCTAAAACTTCTGTCTGTAGAATGTGACGCCCAGACGTCTCCTCACTATGTCAGCGCATTCTCATCCTCTATATGAAAACAAGTATTATTATAAACCTGCCAGACACTGTATCCTCTAAATATAATACTACTATACACTATACTCTTTGATTATAAACCTTCCATACACCATACCCACTGAATATAATACTACCACACACTGTGCATTCTGAATATAATACCAACACATACTGTACACTCTGAATATAAATCTACCACATACTGTACCCCTGAATATAATACCGCCACACACTGTACCCTCTGAATATAATACTACCACACACTGTACATTCTGAATATAATACCATCACATACTGTACCCTCTGAATATAAATCTACCACATACTGTACCCCTGAATATAATACCGCCACACACTGTACCCCTGAATATAATACTACCACCCACTGTACCCTCTGAATATAATACTACCACAAACTGCGCCCTCTGAATTTAATTTACCATACAGTGCACCCTCTGAATATAATACCACAACCGCAGTAACACCCCTCAACATCCATTAGCTGATGCTATTACCACGGGAGGGGGGTTTTGGTGGTGTTGCTAGGGGATGATGGGGGTGCTACTACTGGGGGGGTGTTGCTGGAGGATGATGAGGGTGCAACTGGCCATCCCCCCTGGCAGTATCACCCCCATCATCCATCCGCAGGATCATCCTCCTGGCAGGAGCACCGCCATCATCCACCATCAGGATCTGCTGATGGAGGTGCTACTGCTGGGGGGGGGGTGTTGCTGGTGGATGATGAGGGTGCTACTGCCAGGGGGGGAGCCTTAGGTAGGCAGCAGTTCCCCCACTTTAGGTAGGCAGCAGTTCCCCCACATTAGGTAGCATATTTTCCCCACATTAGGCAGCATAGATTCCCCACATTTGGTACGTGTTCCCCCACATTAGGTAGCAATTTCCCCACATTAGGTAGCACAGATTCCCCACATTAGGCAGCAGTTTCCCCACATTAGGTAGCATAGATTCCCCACATTCGGTAGCACAGATTCCCTACCCCACATTCGGTAGCACAGATTCCCCACATTAGGTAGCATAGACTCCCCACATTTGGTAGCACAGATTCCCCACATTAGGTAACAGTTTCCCCACATTAGGTAGCATAGACTCCCCACATTAGGTAGCATAGAATCCCCACATCAGGTAGCATAGACTCCGCACATTTGGTAGTAGTTACCCCACATTAGGCCGCAGGTTCCCTTGCAGGTTCCCGACAATGGGTCAAAGTCTCCCCACATTAGATCGCTGTTTAACCCCCCCCCCCAAAAAAAAAACACATACAACACAGAGAGACACAAACACACACACAGTCAGAGAGACACACACTCACAGACAGACACACACACAGAGTCACAGTCACACACACACACACACAGAGTCAGAGAGACACACACTCACATACAGACACACACACAGAGTCACAGTCACACACACAGTCACACACACACACACAGAGTCACACACACAGAGTCACACACACACAGAAAATAAGGCATACTTGGCACACCAGAAGGCCTCCTACATAATTCCAATACAAGAAATGATTGTGGGCAGGGGTGTAGCTTAAAGCTCCTGGGTCCCACTGCAAAACGCACACACACACACACACAGTCACATACACACACACACACACACAGTCACATACACACAGAGTCACATACACACACACAGAGTCACATACACACACACACAGAGTCACACACAGTCACAGTCACAGTTAAGGGGCGACAATTCCTAAATTTATTGCAGGATAATTTTATGGGCCAGTTTGTGGAGGACCCAACAAGAAGTGATGCCTTGTTGGATCTGATCATTTCCAACAACGCAGAGCTGGTTGGTAATGTAACTGTGCGGGAAAACCTTGGTAATAGCGACCACAATATAGTTACTTTTGACTTAAAATGTAGAAAACAAAGACAGGCGGGGAAGGCAAAAACATATAACTTTAAAAAGGCAAATTTCCCTGGGCTGAGGGCTGCACTACAGGACATAGACTGGGGGGAGGTGTTGTCAAATACTGATACAGAAGGTAAATGGGACATCTTTAAATCAACTCTAAATAACTATACAGCTAAATATATACCAAAGGGGAACAAATATAAACGATTAAAACTAAATCCTACATGGCTGACACATGATGTTAAAAGAGCAATAAACAACAAAAAAATAGCCTTCAAAAAATACAAATCTGATGGGTCAGCTATAACATTTAAACAGTACAAGGAGCTTAATAAAATCTGTAAAAATGTAATAAAAACAGCAAAAATTCAAAATGAGAGACAGGTGGCCAAAGAAAGCAAAATTATTCTTAATTATTTTTTTAGATATATAAATGCAAAAAAACCAAGGACAGAGCATGTAGGACCCCTTAATAATGATAATGGGGAGGTTGTCACAGGCGATCAAGAGAAGGCGGAGCTACTGAATGGGTTCTTTAGTTCTGTATACACTATGGAAGAAGGAGCTGACATTGGCCAGGTCAGTGCTGGTAACACATCATGTAATGTACTGAACTGGCTTAATGTAGAGATGGTACAAGGTAAGTTAAGTGATATAAATGTAAGCAAATCCCCAGGACCGGATGGACTACACCCAAGAGTTCTTAGAGAGGTAAGTTCAGTAATATCTGTACCCCTGTTCATGATATTTAGAGATTCTCTGGTATCTGGTATTGTGCCAAGGGACTGGCGCAAGGCGAATGTGGTGCCAATCTTCAAAAAGGGCTCTAGGTCTTCCCCAGGAAACTATAGACCGGTAAGTTTAACGTGCATTGTGGGTAAAATGTTTGAAGGACTTATAAGGGATTACATACAGGAATACATAGGGGATAATTGTATTATAAGTGATAGCCAGCATTGGTTTACTAAGGATAGAAGTTGTCAAACCAATCTAATTTGCTTTTATGAAGAGGTGAGTAGAAGCCTTGACAGAGGA
The DNA here is from genome assembly GCF_029499605.1 of Hyla sarda. Taxonomy (NCBI): domain Eukaryota; kingdom Metazoa; phylum Chordata; class Amphibia; order Anura; family Hylidae; genus Hyla; species Hyla sarda. Next base: position 356,544,429 of record NC_079192.1, read on the forward strand.
ATGGCTGTGGATATAGTGTTTCTGGATTTTGCTAAAGCGTTTGATACTGTCCCTCATAGACGTCTGACAGGTAAGTTAAGGTCTTTGGGTTTGGAAATTTTAGTTTGTATCTGGATTGAACACTGGCTCATGGATCGTACCCAGAGAGTGGTGGTCAATGATTCGTACTCTGATTGGTCCCCGGTTATTAGTGGTGTACCCCAAGGTTCAGTACTGGGACCGCTGTTGTTTAATTTATTTATCAATGATATAGAGGATGGTATTAACAGCTCTGTTTCTATCTTTGCAGATGACACCAAGCTTTGTAGCACAGTACAGTCTATAGAGGATGTGCATAAGTTACAAGATGACTTGGATAGACTAAGTGTCTGGGCATCCACTTGGCAAATGAGGTTCAATGTGGATAAATGTAAAGTTATGCATCTGGGTACTAATAACCTGCATGCATCGTATGTCTTAGGGGGGATTAAACTGGCAGAGTCACTGGTAGAGAAGGATCTGGGTGTACTTGTAGATCACAGACTACAGAATAGCATGCAATGTCAGGCTGCTGCTTCCAAAGCCGGCAGGATATTGTCATGTATCAAAAGAGGCATGGACTCAAGGGACAGGGACATAATACTCCCCCTTTATAAATCATTGGTACGGCCTTACCTGGAATATGCTGTTCAGTTTTGGGCACCTGTCCATAAAAGGGACACTGCGGAGTTGGAAAGGGTGCAGAGACGCGCGACTAAACTAATATGGGGCATGGAACATCTTAGCTATGAGGAGCGATTAAAGGAGTTACAATTGTTTAGTCTTGAGAAGAGACGTTTAAGGGGGGATATGATAAACGTATATAAGTATATTAATGGCCCATACAAAAAATATGGAGAAAAACTGTTCCAGGTTAAACCCCCCCAAAGGACGAGGGGGCACTCCCTCCGTCTGGAGAAGAAAAAGTTTAGTCTCAAGGGGCGACACGCCTTCTTTACTGTGAGGACTGTGAATTTATGGAACGGTCTACCTCAGGAACTGGTCACAGCAGGAACAATTAATAGCTTTAAAACAGGATTAGATACATTCCTGGAACAAAATAAGATTAATGCTTATGAAGAAATATAAAATCCCATCCCTTCCCCAATATCGCGCCACACCCCTACCCCTTAATTCCCTGGTTGAACTTGATGGACATATGTCTTTTTTCGACCGTACTAACTATGTAACTATGTAACTATGTAACATACATACACACACACACAGAGTCACACACAGTCACATACATACACACACACACAGACAGTCACGCACAGACAGAGATAGCGACAGAAAGGCACACACACTCACCCATCCAGCGCAGCGCTCCTTCTCTCCTGGCGCCCTGCGAGTGACGTCGCTGACGTCCCATGCGGTGGTGCTGACGGACGGGCGCACAGCGGCAATGAAGGCCGAGGGGGGGGGGGGGGGCAGCTGACAGACGGGAGCACAGCGACAGACGGGGGGTGTCGGTGTAGCTGGGGGGGGGGTGCTGCGGAGCGTCTTGGTGTCACCCCATTAGGTTGGTGTCACCCGGTGCGGGCCGCACCCCCCGCACCCGGGTCGCAACGCCACTGGGTGATACCACATGTTTATGTTCATTTTTGTCTACATATTTTTTTTTTTTATATATTTTTATTGAAACTATTTTTTTCAACAAATAAAACAATTGAAAGAGAAAGTGCAATGATGTATGAGCAGAAAAAAGTACAGTTTCCACATAAAAATCACACTGCTAATAACAAATATTCACCCTTCCTATCCCGCCCCCCCCCGCCCCCCCCCCCACCTAAAAGGGAGACAGAGCACAGCAGACATAAAATTTGTAGAAGTAGGAGGTATTCCCTCAGAGTAACGGAGCACCAACTACAAGACGACCACTACATGTCCCGTACCTTAAAAAGAAAAACCGTACCATATAAAAGAAATAATAAAGATATCAGTTGTCTCTAAGAACATATGGTAAGCGGTATGTGAGACATCGACCCCCAGAGGTGGTGTTCCCTCCCTTTCGGGACCAATACTCAGCTATCAGGTAGTTGCAAGGCTCCTAAGGAACCCCTCAAGGATTCTACATTGTACCAAACGGTATGTCTAAAAGGGTGCACTATATCAGCTATCCCCGGGGGGACACTATGAACGATTTCCATTTCTTAAAAAATCTTTTGGTGCCTGTATTGAGATGGCGTTCAGCATCTAACCTATCTATGCTCATAAAGACCTTCAATTGAGCCACCAATAAGGACATGTCCGGGGTCAATGGCTCCAACCACTTGAGGAATAAACATCTGAGAGCCACCAGAAGTACAATGTGAACAATACCTGGTAGCTTTGGGCCTTCTCCCCCCTCCCCCTCCGGTGGGCGAGATTGGTGAAAAAGTAGGGTCTGGGGCGTAAAAGGTAGGGAAATATTCCAATGATCTCGGACATATGAGCATACCAAGCGCCAGTAAGCCGCCGACTGAGCACATTCCCACACCCCATGATATAGATTTGTGAGAGGGGTGGTACACTTAGGGCAACTAGTGATCCTGTCTGGGAAGGAGGGTGTAGGGCGAATATTAAAACTGTATAACGCTGCATGGGACAATTTAAAATATGTCTCCCTCCACCTCTCATTAATAACGTGTTTCCTTTTTGAGTCCCATCCTGCCAGAATCGTGTTATGTATGCCCTCATCCCCTGTCCACCTTTCCCAAGTAGTAAAGATTTTCTTGGAATCCCGCTAAGTATAGAGCTGAGATGGATGTTTTCCGTGGCTCAGAGCCAATGACATTATCTAGTGTGTGGGTCAAAGACTCCATGGTAAGATCCCTCAACCTTGATGAACAAAAGGAGAAAATCTGGTTGGCATAGAAGATGTGAGAAGGAAGAAGTCGGAATGTGTGTATAATAGCAGCTGGAGAGAGCCATCTTCTAGAATCTCCGTTCATAAGGCTTCCCGCCGTCTTCACACCCCTGTCCTCCCAGAGGCGAAAGTACGGAGAGGAGTCCCATTGCGGAAACTCAGGATGGCCTTTAAAGGGCATCCTCTTCGAAAGGAGAAATGGAAGACGAAATAGCTTCCGGATCTCCTTCCAGGAGACTATAGTATCCCTGAGCAATATCGAGTTTTTAATTGAAGGTGGCAATTTGGTATAGGATGTGTGTAGCCGTGCAGAAAGAGTCCATGGTGCCGCCAGTGCCCCCCCCCCCCACCAGTACATTAGAGAAAAAGTTTGAACCCTGAAGCCAGTCTATGACATGGCGGAAGAGACACGCTAGATTATAACCCCTAACGTTGGGGAAGTTAACCCCCCCATCCATTTTGTGCAACATGAGTTTCTGCAGCGCAATTCTTGGCCGCTTACCCTGCCATAAAAATTTGGTGAAAGCTGAGGTAAGATGACGAATATCATCATGTTTCAGAAGGAGGGGCAGTGTTTGTAGTGGGTATAATAACCGGGGAAAACTAATCATTTTAATCAAATGACACCTTCCCAGGAGAGAGAAAGAGGCAAGTTTTCCCATCTACGCAATTCCGGTACAATTTTTTTGAAGAGGGGGGGATAATTCAAAGAGTACAGGGTATCTGGCGTGCGTCCAATATTAATACCTAGATAGGTTATATAGGAAGTACTGACTGCAACTCCTAACTCCCCTGCCGTGTTCAACCACCTGGGGGCCGAGGTCCCCAAGGGCAACAGGACACTTTTAGATGCATTAATTTTGTAACTTGTAAAACGTCCCACCATAGTTAGAAAGGCCAGAATCTTAGGAACGTCCCTCTGTGGTTCACCAAGATAGAGAAGCACATGATCGTCAAACATGGACAATTTAAATGTACCGGAGCCCACCTTAACTGTGCTAGAGGTTCTATTGCCAGATCAAACAATAACGGGGATAAGGGACACCCCTGTCTCGTGCCCTTCAGTAGCTGAATGGGCTGGGAAAGGAAACCCGGGGTGTACACCCTAGCTGTGAGACCCTCATGTAAGCCCGACAGAAAGGTACGAAAGTTGCCTGTTATCCCAAACTTGTCTAGGACCATGTGCAGCCAGTCCCACCGGACATTATCAAAAGCTTTTTCAGCATCTAGAGTGAGCAACGCAGGGTGGGAGGATGTCTGCGCCTGGTCCCGAACACTATCCATGGCCGCCAGTACTTTTCTTATATTGGTGACTGCCGATCTAGATTTGACAAACCCCACCTGGTGATCCCCAATTAGATTTGGGAGATAACGCGCCAACCTGTCTGCCAGTATTTTAGATAATATCTTGATATCCTGATTTATAAGTGAGATCGGTCTATACGACCCTGGCTCAAGGGGATCTTTTCCCGGCTTGGGGAGAACTTTGATGTATGCCAACTTAGCCACCTGGGACAAACAGCCCGACCGCAGGACCTCGTTAAAGTAAGCTACTAATGTGGGGGTGACCTTTTCCTGGAGAATCTTGTAAAACTCTCCAGAGTATCCATCTGGTCCAGGGGCCTTACCGTTCACCAAACCTTTGATGACCTCCCCCACCTCCTCAACCGTCACCACTGCATTAAGGTCCTGGCGCTGCTCCTCCGTTAAGGACGGTAGAGTCAGGCTGTTGAGAAAACTGGTACCTTCATTCCCCACTGATGGAGGCGATGAGTAGAGGTCGGAATAAAAGGAACCCAGTACAGTGGTGACTTCCTGAGGGCTCCGTCGAATGTGACCCTGGGCATCCCGTAAAGCTATAACCGGTGTTTGTGCATGTGCCCCTTTAGCTAGCCTTGCCAATAGGCGGCCTGCCTTATTTCCATGTTTTTTTTCAAACTTTGTTTATTGAAAGGATTTTCAAAATTTTACAATTAAGGTAAACCACAATCAGGGTAATAAGACAGGTATGCAATCAAAGAGAGGGTCACTCCGGACCCAACAGTCATAAAAGCAAATATGATATATAAGTCCTCGTTCGAGGGCAAACAGATCGCCAGACAACAGGCAATCACAATCCAAATTACAGTGAAATAAATTAGTACGATTGTCAGCATGGTGCAAAACACTCACTCCCACACACAGGGGCCTCCTCCACTTACCACACCTGACATCCTTCCAACTTCCAAGCACACATACCCACACACACAAAAAAAAAAAAAAGGAGGGGGGTGAAGATGACATGGAGAAGCGTGGAAGAGGTAATTGTGGAAGAAGAATATAGAAGCACGAGAGAATCAACCCCTGTCATCAGAAAGGCGGAGTGGGCCCAAAGTGTTGCTGAGAGAAGCCAAAGAGTACCATTCCGTATGACGGAACGGCAGTACAATTTCGTCTATTTGTGGTTTAGTGAAGTGGGCAGCCAAGAAGGTGCGCCATTTAGCAAAGAATTTCCTAGCATCCCTCTCACGATGCCTCTCCGTGTCCAGTCTATCGACCTCCAAAAAGTCCTTAAGATCTTCCACCACTGCTGCTAAAGACGGCATCGCGGGTTTGATCCATTCACGTAAAATTATACGTTTAGCCACCAGGAGTATGACATGAATGAACCTGGGTAGTGACCGTAGGCCTGTCTCTTCCATAATGGATGCATCAACAGACTGGAACAGGAGAGCACGCTGTGTCAATGGCAAGCTGACCTTCCAAAATTTGGATATGTATTCCACCACCTCCCTCTAGAATAGCTGAATTTTCTCACAGGACCAGATACCATGCAGAAAGTCAGTAGCAGGTGCGTTACATTTCGGGCATGACGTGATCCTGTCAGGAAATGCTGCCGAGGCCGGGATGTTAAAGCCCAGATAACCAAAGTGCATCATTTTAAAGTAAGATTCCCGCCACCTTTCATTTATGACATTCTGCCTAACCTTTGTCCATCCTTCCAGTATGTGTTCTCTAGTCTCGGGGTCCTGCAAGATAGCTTCCCACTTGTCAAAAAGAGTGTGTTTAGAGACTCTCAAAAAGCGTTCATTGAAACATCTATACAAGGTAGAGATGGACAACTTTTTGGGCTGCGTCCCTATCAAATCCTCCAGGGGTGAGGGCCGTAATTCCGAACTCGGATCCCGGAGCCTAGAGGCACAGAAGGACATCATTTGTGACACCTGGAGAAAGTGAGAGGGAGATGTCAAATTGCTGTAGGAGCTCGTTTGGGGTAAACCAGCGACCTGCCTCAGGATGCATTAGTTGCCTAGCGGTGCTCAACCCTTTGCGCTTCCACTGAGTAAACAGTGCATTCTCCCTATCCTGGGGAAATTCCGGATGACCCCACAGATGTAGCCTCCCAGACAATAGAAAGGGTAGATTGTAGACCTTGCGTACTGACCGCCATGTCACTACCGTGTCCCTAATCAAGACAGAGCGTTTTATATGTGCGTGCAGGCATGATAATTTAGAATGCAAGCAGGTCACCAAATTCCAGGGGGATGCGTAATCCGCCTCCACCTCAAAATTGGAGTGAAAGCTGGATGTATAAATCCAGTCCAGAACATGTCTAAATAGGCACGATAAATTGTAGCCTCGGAGATTGGGGAAACCCACTCCCCCATCCACTCGGTGAAGCATCAATTTTTGGAGGGAAATGCGAGGACACCTGCCCGACCAGATAAAGCGAGTAAAGGCTGAATTAAGAGTGTTGATGTCCTTGTGCTTCAGGAGAATAGGTAAAGTTTGCAGATGATATAGGAGTCTAGGAAAACTAATCATCTTTACCAGGTGGCATTTGCCCAGGAAAGAGATTGGCAGGTGACTCAATTTTTGTAGTTCGTTGCAGATCTGTTGGAAAAGTGGGGGGTAATTCAAGGTATTCATGGAGGACGGGGACTTCCCTATTTTGATTCCTAGATACGTGATGGAAGATTTAAGGAGCCCCTCTGGGATATTGAGTGCAGCCCAGTAGGAGGAGGATCCCGGGGTTCCCAACGACAAGAGTTCACTTTTAGATTGGTTAATTTTATATCCCGAGAAAGTCTCAAAGTGAGTCAACGTTGACATCAGGTTAGAGTAATGAGCCTTGGGATCTGCCATGAAGATAAGTATGTCATCTGCAAAGAGAGTCAAGTTGACCTCCGTGTGTTGAATAGGGATACCATGATAAATCGAGGAATCCTCGAGATATCTGGCCAGAGGTTCAAGTGCTACATTAACCCCTTAAGGACTCAGCCCATTTTGGCCTTAAGGACTCAGACAATTTAATTTTTACGTTTTCATTTTTTCCTCCTCGCCTTCTAAAAATCATAACTCTTTTATATTTTCATCCACAGACTAGTATGAGGGCTTGTTTTTTGCGCGACCAGTTGTTCTTTGTAATGACATCACTCATTATATCATAAAATGTATGGCGCAACCAAAAAACACTATTTTTGTGGGGAAATTAAAACGAAAAACGCAATTTTGCTAATTTTGGAAGGTTTCGTTTTCACGCCGTACAATTTCTGGTAAAAATGAAGTGTGTTCTTTATTCTGAGGGTCAATACGATTAAAATGATACCCATTATTATATACTTTTATATTATTGTTGCGCTTAAAAAAAAATCACAAACTTTTTAACCAAATTAGTACGTTTATAATCCCTTTATTTTGATGACCTATAACTTTTTTATTTTTCCGTATAAGCGGCGGTATGGGGGCTCATTTTTTGCGCCATGATCTGTACTTTTTTTGATACCACATTTGCATATAAAAAACTTTTAATACATTTTTTATAATTTTTTTTTAATAAAATGTATTAAAAAAGTAGGAATTTTGGACTTTTTTAATTTTTTTTCGTTCACGCCGTTCACCGTACGGGATCATTAACATTTTATTTTAATAGTTCGGACATTTACGCACGCGGCGATACCAAATATGTCTATAAAAAAAGTTTTTTACGCTTTTTGGGGGTAAAATAGGAAAAAACGGACGTTTTACTTTTTTATTGGGGGAGGGGATTTTTCACTTTTTTTTTACTTTTACTTTTACATTTTTTTACATTTTTTTTACACTTGAATAGTCCCCATAGGGGACTATTCATAGCAATACCATGATTGCTAATACTGATCTGTTCTATGTATAGGACATAGAACAGATCAGTATTATCGGTCATCTCCTGCTCTGGTCTGCTCGATCACAGACCAGAGCAGGAGACGCCGGGAGCCGCACGGAGGAAGGTGAGGGGACCTCCGTGCGGCGTTATGAATGATCGGATCCCCGCAGCAGCGCTGCGGGCGATCCGATCGTTCATTTTAATCGCGAACTGCCGCAGATGCCGGGATCTGTATTGATCCCGGCACCTGAGGGGTTAATGGCGGACGCCCGCGAGATCGCGGGCGTCGGCCATTGCCGGCGGGTCCCTGGCTGCGATCAGCAGCCGGGATCAGCCGCGCATGACACGGGCATCGCTCCGATGCCCGCGGTTATGCTCAGGACGTAAATGTACGTCCTGGTGCGTTAAGTACCACCTCACCAGGACGTACATTTACGTCCTGCATCCTTAAGGGGTTAAATAATAGCGGAGAGAGTGGACATCCCTGTCTCGTCCCCTTAAAAAGGGGGAAGGAGGGGGAGAGGACACCGGACGTGAACACCCTAGCTTGTGGCGAGGAATATATACTGTGCAGAAAGGTCCGGAAGCTCCCGGTGATGTCCATCTTGTCCAGCACCATCCCAAGCCAGTCCCATTTGACGTTATCAAACGCCTTTTCAGCGTCCAGTGCCAAAAGCACTGGATGTTCATCCGTTCTGGGGCGGTGCTGCACCCTATCCAGGACCGCGAGGACCTTTCGAATGTTAGTCACAGCTGAGCGATTACGTATGAAGCCCACTTGTGAGGGACCAATCAATGAAGGGAGGGAGATACTGAGGCGATCCGCCATTATTTTAGACATTAATTTGAGGTCTTGATTGATTAGCGAGATGGGGCGATAAGATTTGGGGAGTAGGGGGTCCTTACCCGGTTTCAGCAACAGTTTGATCGTGGCCGTGTTGGAGTGAAGGGGGAGAGAGCCAGTGCGCAAAACATGGTTGAAGTAGGATGTCAGAGGAGTCGCCACCTGTTCCACCAAGATCTTATAAAATTCGCCCGTGAACCCATCCGGGCCAGGTGCCTTGGAGTTGTGAAGGTGTTTGATCACATTGCGCACCTCCTCCTCTGTAAAGTCAGCGTTCAAAAGATCACGCTGATCAGTGGTCATGGTCGGGAGGGTGACCGACTCCAGAAACGCCCCGCCAGCAACCATGTCAGCAGGCGAAGTAGCATAAAGCGCGGTATAATATGAGCAGAAGAGGGAGTTGATAGTGTTGGGGTCGGAGTGCGTCGTGCCCGATTCGTCCCTTAGGGAGGAAAAGTGTTGGGGAGAATGTCTTCCCTTGGCAAGGCGTGCCAAGAGGCGGCCCGATTTATTGCCGAATCGAAACAATTCCACTCTAAAACGGGAATAAGTCGCCATACATTTTCGCTCTGACCACAGATCAAAGGTCGTCTTTGCTGCCTTCCAAGCCTGGCACAGCGCCGCTGAGGGACGAGAAATATAATCAGTGTAGGCCTTCTGTAGCGCCGTGCTAGCCTCTTGAAAGTGAAGAAGAGATTTCTTCTTCACCGTTGACATATAAGCAATTAGGCGACCCCGTAAAACAGATTTAGCAGACTCCCAGAAAAGTGGTGCATTACTGGTATGATTACCATTATCCCAAGTAAACTCTTGCCACCAGCTTCTCAACGAGTCCGCGAAATTGTCGTCCTTATACATGTAAGCAGGGAAGCGCCACTGGAAGTCGGACCCTTTCGGGAAAGAGTCCGCTAGGAGCAATGAGATGGGAGAGTGATCTGAAATCACCATGGTATGTATGTCTGTGTCCGCTACCCGGGGCACTAAATCGGGGGAAACCAGCAGGTAGTCTATACGGGACCATGATGAGTGGCTGTGTGAAAAGTGGGAAAAGTCCCTACTATCTGGGTGCATTAACCTCCACATGTCCTTCAGACCTACCGAACCCAGAAAGGCCCCAAACACCCTGTCGTTCGTACGAGGAACCGTCCTGTCAGCCGTCCCACCTTTCCTATCCTCGTCTGTCGTAGCCACAGCATTCATATCTCCTCCTACAATCTTATTAGGAAGCGTGTCCGCTAAGAGCCTGTCCTCCAAAGCCTGAAAGTAAGGTCTATTATCTCCGTTAGGTGCATAGCAACAGTAGAAACTAAAGTCAAGGCCCTCGAATCTAACGTGAGCCCACGTCCACCGCCCCTCTGAATCCGTTTCATGTCACACAATCGTCCCCCCAAAATTTTTGTGAAGAAGCAGTAACGTACCCCCCTTACCTCCTACTGCCGGGGATCCCAGAACAGAACCTACCCATAGTTTGGACATGCGTGCAATATCGTCTGCGGCTAAATGGGTTTCCTGTAGCATCACTACATCAGGATGAAGACGTTTCAAATGTCTAAGTATCTGCATCCTTTTGTTAGGAGAACGGAGCCCCTTCACATTCCACGAGATGATCCGCATGTCTCTAAGAGCAAGGAGAGAAAAAAAGAGAGGGAGAAAAAATAAATAAAAAAAACACACTCAATCAGGCAGGCCTCTCAAACACCGCACACACCACACAGTCCTTCAATGTATACCGACAACCCTACTACCGTTAGAGATTGTCGCCCAACCAACAATCCAGGGACCGGGCTCGAGGCGACTAAGCTCTAACGTGTCTAGTTAACACAAGAACTGAATTTGCACTACGTGCGTAAAGACCGTCAGTCGACCGTCAGCACCATGCTCGGGACTTCGCTTTTTTCTGCCAGAAAGTGTGCGGACCTCCCGACTAAACATGTAAGTGAAAACATAGCCAGGTGAACTTCAACCCCAACCTCCCCCCCCCCCACCCACTGAATTATTAGCCCGCTACCCCTCAAAAGAAATCGGCAGTCTCAGGTCCAACAAACCCAGAATCCCGGTGGAGGAGCAATATCACCCTCTAGTCCATCATAAGTGCAAACACTGCTCCCCTGAGGTCGCCAAGGACCCAAAAATGAACAATAACAAAATAATCACTCAGGATACCTATACCCCCTCCAGCTATTAGCCCTGCACAGCAGAGGGACACATGGATAAACAGGGGAGTGATCAGGAGACATCTTGGAGTGGACTCCCCCGTCCAGATGAGTGAGCAGGGAGAGGTTCAGTAGCGTCTCTCTGGGGCCTTCTCATACAATCACGTCCAGCCGGACTATGCAACGCTGCCTCCGCTGCGGCTGGGGTTCAGTAAACCGAGGAAGTCCCGTCTTCGTGAAAAATAGCAGGATAGCAGGAAACTGTAATTGGAATTTGACTTTCCTATTGAACAGGTCGGAACAAACGCCACTGAAGGCTCTGCGTCTCTTAGCAACAGGTGCAGAAAAATCTTCGAAAATAAGAATGCGACAGTCCCGAACAATTAGCGGTGCAGTGCGCCTCCGAAAGGCTCTTAGGATGGATTGTCGATCATTATAGTCCAACAGTTTGAAGATGACCTGGCGTGGTCTGCTCTGCTGGCCAGGTTGAGATGAACAAAGGGCGTCAGGTCGATTCCCCAGGTCAGGTCCCAGTCTATGAGCCCTTTCCACCCTACAGTAATGATCCAGGCCCAGAGCCTCGGTCAATTCAATCTCGCACAAGTGCTGAAGGTCTAGGGAGGGTATCCGTTCAGAAAGTCCCACAATACGCAGGTTATTTCACCTCGAGCGGTTTTCCAGATCATCAAGCTTAGCCCAGAGGTTGGCGTTTTCCTGCGCTAGGTCAGCAACTTGATTAAATAAATCAGATTGGTGGGCCTGGAGATCAGTAACATCAGAGCGCACTGCAGCCACAGATATATTAGTTTGAGAAATGTCCCTTCTCAGTGAATCAAAGGACGCCTGCAGCGTTGCTTCCAAGGACTTCTGTATGTCTGGGACAATCTGCGCCATTATCTGTTCAGCCAATGCTTTAAAGTTGACAGTCTGTGGTGTAAAGGCAGGTTGTGGATGAGCAGGGACAGATGAGCTCCCAGGGCTGCCCAATAGGTTGGTAGGGACAGGCTGCATGGATGAGGAGGTGGGGGGGGGGGGAGAACCCACCTGCAACTCTGCTGGATACTGAGAGAGAGGAGGACCAGAGTTGGGGGGGCTGTTGGACGCCATGATGCCCCTTGCGCCCCCTGAGGGGACCAGGGAGGGAGATGCAGGCCTCCTAAGTGAGTCACAGTCCTGAGCAGGAGACAGAGCCATCGGTGGGGGATCAGCTGGCCCCACCGGGGAAACACTGACCTGCGCTGGGTAAGCAGTACCTCCGATATGAGCGCTCTCCACTTGCAGGGTGCGAGGCTCGGTGAGGACGTCCTCCGCTGCTGGAGATGCTGAGTCCGAAGAGGGAGCACTGAGTTGCGCTGACGAGGCCGCCACCGGAGAGGAGCAGAGCTGTCCAGCAGGTACCGGGCTCCGGCGGGTGGGAGACTGCCCGTAGGAGAAGCGGGACAGGCGCTTCTGCAGTGTTCGCGTTGCCGACACCGACCCACGTGGAGCTGTCGCCGCGCGCTTCGCTGAAGTCGGGCGGGAGATGCGGGAGGCCGGTGATTCTCTGGGTCGGCGGAGCAGGTAACGCTCCATACAGCAGGGCTGGAGAGTGTAGCGGGTATCCGTGGGTCCCGGGGTCCCGGAGGGGTCACAAGGCTGTTAGAGAGACCGGATAAGAGTCAGGAGGCGCGGGAGCTCTGCTAGCCGCGTCCTCTCATGGCAGCGCCGGAACCGGAAGTCCTTATTTCCATGTTTAAAGAATTCGACATCTACATGAGAGCGATGAATGCATTCCCTATCTAACCATAGTTCATATGAGGAACGCGCATCCTGCCAACGGAGTTTATTTGATGGAGTGGGATCATCGACAAATCGGGCGTAAGTAGTGGAAAGGGCGGCACTAGCGGCAGCATATCCCTCCTGAGTTTTGCGTTTAAGAGAAGAACAGTAAGACATTAGCTTACCCCTCATGACCACTTTTGCCGTTTCCCAATATAGTGTAGGATTGCCAGTGTGTACTGAGTTGTCAGCTTCGAATTCCAGCCACCAGCCTTTCAGGAGGTCAAGGAAAGACTCATCCTTAGCGAGATATGATGGAAATCGCCAAAGATAGTCGGAGCCTTTGGGGCTAGATGGCTGCAATTCCAAGAGTAATGGGGAATGATCAGAAATGACCATGTCCTGAATGTCAACAGCTAATAAATGGGGGCACAGGGTTGCACTAATCAGGAAGTAATTAATACGGGACCATGAGTTGTGTGCATGGGAAAAATGGGTATACTCACGGCCATCCGGGTGGAGATGGCGCCATGCATCTTGCAGCCCAGTGTGAGTGAGAAAAGGGGGAAGGACGGTGTCGCTCAGTCGGACGGCTACCGGCGGGGCAGCTGCGCTTCTCCTGTCCACAAGTGGATCCACTACTGAGTTGAAATCTCCTCCCACTATTGTAAAAGGCCCAGTCGAACGGTTAACAGTACCTGTGAGAGAGTCAAAGAAAGAGGCATTGTCGCCATTAGGGGCATATACATTCTAAATATTATATGTGTGGTCAAGGTGTTCCAGTTGAATGTGAGATATGCGTCCCTCCGAGTCATGGACATGAGATAGAAGACGGTATGGGAACGACTTGTGGATCAATGTCAAAACCCCTGATCTACCTTCCACTGCTGGAGAACCTACAACTCTACCCACCCACATCTTTTGCATTCTATGGAAGTCACTATCCTGGAGGTGAGTTTCCTGCAGAAGGACAATATCCGGCCGTAGCCGTTTTAGGAAGCGGAGGATAGACATGCGTTTCTGCGGGGATCTCAATCCTTTGACATTCCACGATATTATTCTACACATGCCGTCAGATATACTCCGAGTAGCACCACAAGGGATAGAGGGGAGGCCTCAGACCCAGACAAAAGCATAAAGAAGGGGCAAGGGGGACAGGGGGAAAAATTGGACATAGGAAGGGAGACACACCCGGGAGCACCCCAGAGCAGACCAAGGCCAGGCCATACCTTCAGAAGTAGGAGACGTAGGTCGGGGGGCAGTTGAGCAGAAAACAGTACAAGGACACTGACTAACAGGACAGCAGTAAGTGCACTATCAAACAAAAAAAGAAAAACAGAACGGAGAACATAAGTAACAGGAAGAAACCCGTAGAAAATAGGCGCTCGTCATGTTCCTAGAGCGACCCACATATGGGTAAGGGACTTCACCTTTTTAGACACATGAGGAGACAAGGATCCCCCACCTCACCCCGCACTAAACACTAGTAATAATAAATCGCCCAGTAACAGAGATGGATTGTATCGTAAAACTGAGGAACCCCCCTGAAATATAATATGCGTACCACACACCTAGATGTAAGTATGCTAAACCATGCACAATAGAAGGAGTGTAAATTCTGAAGTGGTGCAAAAGGTATGTGATTAACTTGCAAGGTACATAAAATCAGTCCTTCAGCTAAACATTTAGCAGGATCAATGTCAGAGAAGAGGCACAATCCCCAATACTAGAGAAGGTACCATCAAATATTAACGATAAGAAAAACCCAAAAGACATATGTCACGATGCCGGCTGGCAGGTAGTGGATCCTCTGTGCCAGAGAGGGATGGCGAGGACCGCGCTAGTGGACCGGTTCTAAGCCACTACAGGTTTTCACCAGAGCCCGCCGCAAAGCGGGATGGTCTTGCTGCGGCGGTAGTGACCAGGTCGTATCCACTAGCAACGGCTCACCTCTCTGGCTGCTGAAGATAGGCGCGGTACAAGGGAGTAGGCAGAAGCAAGGTCGGACGTAGCAGAAGGTCGGGGGCAGGCGGCAAGGATCGTAGTCAGGGGCAACGGCAGGAGGTCTGGAACACGGGCTAGGAACAAACAAGGGAACGCTTTCACTAGGCACTAAGGCAACAAGATCCGGCGAGGGAGTGCAGGGGAAGTGAGGTGATATAGGGAAGTGCACAGGTGGGAGCCAATTAAGCTAATTGGGAAGATTGGGCCAGGCACCATCATTGGTGCACTGGCCCTTTAAATCGCAGAGACCCGGCGCGCGCGCGCCCTAGGGAGCGGGGCCGCGCGCGCCGGGACAGGACCGAGGGAGAGCGAGTCAGGTACGGGGGCCGGGGTGCGCATCGCGAGCGGGCGCTACCCGCATCGCGAATCGCATCCCGGCTGAAGGCGGGACCGCAGCGCACCCGGTCAGTGGATCTGACCGGGGCGCTGCAACAACGAAGATGAGGCGAGCGCTCCGGGGAGGAACGGGGACCCGGAGCGCTCGGCGTAACAGTACCCCCCCCCTTGGGTCTCCCCCTCTTCTTGGGGCCAAAGAACCTGAGGAAAAAAAACTCAATTTTTCCGTGAAGAGGTCCGATGCACATTAGGAGGGGTTCTGTGTGGAAACGTACGAGACAGTCCAATCTTTTATTGTAAAAACAATAGATGTAGAGGGGTCTGGCGAGACTGGTCACAGGAACGTAGAACCTGTTGATGAGAGAGGCCAAAAAAAATTTTCCTGCAGATCCGGAATCCAGGAAGACCATAGTAGAGAAGGAGAAGGTAGAGGCAGATATCCGCACAGGCACAGTAAGGCGTGGAGAAGCAGAGTTGACATCAAGAACTGTCTCACCTTTGTGCGGAGTCAGCATACGTCTTTCCAGGCGGGGAGGACGGACAGGACAATCCTTCAGGAAGTGTTCGGTACCGGCATAGTACAGGCAAAGATTCTCCATGCGGCGTCGTGTCCTCTCTTGAGGTGTCAAGCGAGACCGGTCAACTTGCATAGCCTCCGCGGCGGGAAGCACAGGAACAGATTGCAGAGGACCAGAGGAGAGAGGAGCCGGGGAGAAAAAACGCTTCGTGCGAACAAAGTCCATATCCAGGCGGAGCTCCAGACGCCATCCGGAAGAACGCATGTCAATGCGAGTGGCTAGATGAATGAGTTCATGTAGGTCAGCAGGAGTCTCTCGTGCGGCCAGAACATCTTTAATGTTGCTGGATAGGCCTTTTTTAAAGGTCGCGCAGAGAACCTCACTATTCCAGGACAACTCGTAAGCAAGAGCACGGAACTGAATGGCATACTCGCCAACGGAAGAAACACCCTGGGCCAAGTTCAGCAGGGTAATCTCGGCTGAAGAAGCTCGGGCAGGTTCCTCAAAGACACTTCGAATTTCCGAGAAGAAGGAGTGTACAGAGGCAGTGACGGGGTCATTGCGGTCCCAGAGCGGAGCGGCCCATGACAGGGCTTTTCCAGACAGAAGGCAGAACACGAAAGCCACCTTAGACCTTTCAGTAGGAAACTGGTCCGACATCATCTCCAAGTGCTGGGAACATTGCGAAAGAAAGCCACGGCAATACTTAGAGTCCCCATTAAATTTGTCCGGCAAGGACAGGCGGAGGCTAGGAGTGGCCACTCGCTGCGGAGGAGGTGCAGGAGCTGGCGGAGGAGAAGATTGCTGGTGAAGTTGCGACTGAAGTTGGTGCGCAATGGTGGACATTTCCGACAGCTGGTGGGTTAGATGGGCGATCTGTCGGGATTGCTGGGCGATCACCGTGGTGATATCCGAGATATAAGGCAGAGGAACCTCAGCGGGATCCATGGCCGGATCTACTGTCACGATGCCGGCTGGCAGGTAGTGGATCCTCTGTGCCAGAGAGGGATGGCGAGGACCGCGCTAGTGGACCGGTTCTAAGCCACTACAGGTTTTCACCAGAGCCCGCCGCAAAGCGGGATGGTCTTGCTGCGGCGGTAGTGACCAGGTCGTATCCACTAGCAACGGCTCACCTCTCTGGCTGCTGAAGATAGGCGCGGTACAAGGGAGTAGGCAGAAGCAAGGTCGGACGTAGCAGAAGGTCGGGGGCAGGCGGCAAGGATCGTAGTCAGGGGCAACGGCAGGAGGTCTGGAACACGGGCTAGGAACAAACAAGGGAACGCTTTCACTAGGCACTAAGGCAACAAGATCCGGCGAGGGAGTGCAGGGGAAGTGAGGTGATATAGGGAAGTGCACAGGTGGGAGCCAATTAAGCTAATTGGGAAGATTGGGCCAGGCACCATCATTGGTGCACTGGCCCTTTAAATCGCAGAGACCCGGCGCGCGCGCGCCCTAGGGAGCGGGGCCGCGCGCGCCGGGACAGGACCGAGGGAGAGCGAGTCAGGTACGGGGGCCGGGGTGCGCATCGCGAGCGGGCGCTACCCGCATCGCGAATCGCATCCCGGCTGAAGGCGGGACCGCAGCGCACCCGGTCAGTGGATCTGACCGGGGCGCTGCAACAACGAAGATGAGGCGAGCGCTCCGGGGAGGAACGGGGACCCGGAGCGCTCGGCGTAACAACATAGCTCAGTCTGGGGAGGAAGATCGCCCACTACGACTCCTGCTCCGTCTGCTCGCCGACTTTCTCCTCTTCCTGGCATCTCCCGATGATCTAGTGGAGTCTTCCCTCCGGCGGTGAAGGCGGGAGACCGGTGCCTCGTGTTCCCTAGGTGAGGGAGGGCATCCAGGGGGTGAATGAGACGAGCGAGCGGCACCCATCAACAGCTCCTGAGAACCAGTCACCCCCATTTATCTTTACGAATTTTCTGCTTAATCAGGGTATACAGGAGATTATACCCAGACTGAAGTTCTCGGTCACCACACCAGATTGAGTACATCTCACACTTCCTTAATCTTTTTCAGCTCCTGTAAAGCCACCTCAGCTGCAGCCGGTGTCTGGAAAATCTTGAAAGTTCCATCGGAGATAAAAACTTTTAATGTAGCCGGGTATTGTAGCTGGAATTGTTTCTTTGCCTTGTATAAGGCCGTGCAGACTTTGCCATACGCTCTGCGTTTTTTTGCCACTTCAGTGGAGAAGTCCTCAAAAATCAACTTTTTGTTATGGAAAGTCAGAGGAGTAGCTCGTCTGCGGAAGGCTCTCAGGAGTTCAACCTTGTCATTATAGTCCAGCAATTTAAATATCACCTGGCGTGGGCGGACATCAGGGTCCGAGTGGGAACGTGGACGTGGGGAGGGAGGTGGACCCAATCGGTGCGCTCTTTAAACTCGACATTTGTGTTGAAGGCCAAGTGCCTTTGGTAGGTCACTCTCACAAAAGTTCTGCAGGTCTGACTGTGGAAAAGATTCACTGATCCCCACTAGTCGCAGATTATTCCGTCTGGAACGGTTCTCCAGATCCTCTAATTTCTCGCTGACGTAGCACAGGTCTGTTTCTGTTTGTCGCAATCTAGTGGCCAGGCCACTGTTCTCATCTTCCAGAGCCACAATCCTTTGCTCAGCCTCTCCTATTCGCCCCGCTTGAGTCGATAGGTCGGCCTGAATCTGGGTCAGCGTGGTGCGAATGGTATTTTCCAGCGTGGCCTGGATTGTAGGGGTGATTAACTTAACAAGAGCAGCCGCCAAGGACTGAAGATTCATGGTAGCCGGTAAGGCGACCTCCGCTCCCTGATCCGCGATGGGTGAGGGGGGGGGTGAGAAAGTGCTAGAGGCTGGCTCACCTCCGGCTGTGTGAAGAGAGCTTGGCTGTCGGACACTTCCATGGCTACACCGGGCAAGCAAGGTGCAGCAGCGGCCACAGGTGTAGAAGCGGCGGTGGGGGTACCAAGTCCTGAGGAGATATGCCTTTGTACTCCTTTATGCACAAAACGGTCTATATTGGGACTGGCTGTAATCGCAGTATCAGGCCCAATTGGATAATGTGTACAAGCTTGTTATGCTCTTCCAAGTATATTAGGTGTGCAGTGATATAGAGGTGATGATCACTCCAGGTAGAAGGATGCAGTCACTGTTCGACCTCTCCCCTGGATAGCTGTAACAAGTCCAGAAAAGATATTCCTCCTATACTCTGGGGGACTGCAGTGAGGAGGCCCGGTGCGGTGAATAAAGCAGATGCGGTCCCGTTAATAGGGAGACTAGGGCTACCACCTGTCACTCTCCCCCGCTATTTCACTGACTGTCCTCTATTGAGTGGCTGCGTGTGGAGCAATCCATCCCCTCCCTCCCCAATGCTGCTGACCTGTCAGGTATGTGGCTCGCACTCCGGTGCTGAGGAGATCCTGCGAGTGGAGAGACACAGCCGTGCCTCAGTGCTGAGAGAGCTTCCGTGGGAGCACGAGGCCTAACGTCCTTGTGGGGTAGTGAAGAGGCCGAGAAGCCAAGATGGCGGCGAGTCAGAGCCGTCAGAGGCCGCGGGCACGGAAGCGGCTGATTACTGGAGTCCCGCCGGAGCCGACACCTCTCTGTCCTCTCCCCCCGTGGCAGCCGAGCGCTATGGGGGGATTCAGGTATGTGGCGAGGCCTATTGCAAGCCGGTACTGTGCGGATATGGGGCGTGAGGTGAGGAGCTCCGTCTCCCTGCTCCTCACATGTCCGCGCCGGAACCGGAAGTACATATTTTTTTTTTTTTTTATGGGAAAAGGGGGGTGATTCAAACTTTTATTAGGAAAGGGGTTAAATCACATTAATACATTTTTTGTTTTTTTTCACCATTTTTTAGTAACCATAGGGGACTATTACATGCAATGTATCAGCGCTCTGCTGCTTGGTCCCCATGAGGTTAAAAAAAAAGGTATGGTGGTATTTTACAATTCTGGTGTGGAGGTGTTATCCATTTATTGTATAGCGTTGTTACTTAGTCTTGGGATGGTGGTACTTTTTAGTTCTAGTATGGTGGTGTTATGCAGTCATTCTTTCTTTAAGAGCTGAGGTACGTGCTCTCAAGTAGTGTTGCTCGCGAATATTCGCAATTCGAATATTATTCGCGAATATCGCATATTCGCGAATTCGCGAATTTCGCGAATATAGCGCTATATATTCATAATTACGAATATTCGTTTTTAATTTATTTTTTTCTTCACAGTACACATCACAGTGATCACCCCTCTCTGCTTCCAGCTTGTGTGGTGTAAAGAAGGCTCTAATACTACTGTGTGAGACTGGCGTGAGAAAATTCGCATATACGAAAATTCGCGATGCGAAAATTAGCATATGTTAATTTTCGCATATGCGAATTTTCACATATGTTAATTTTCGTATACGCGTATTTTCGCATACGCGAAAATAAAACGAGGGTATAACGAATATGCGAATATTCGCGAATATATGACGAATATTCATCCATATATTCGCGAATATTCGCGAATTCGAATATGGCCTATGCCGCTCAACACTACTCTCAAGTCACCCAAGTGCAAGTAAAAAGCGTAAGTGTTCACGCAAAAAAAACGTGCACGATGATGCGGTCGCAAGCCATTCTCTGAAAGGAGAGAGGCCCCCCAACAAACCAAAACCCTTTGCCTCCAGCCAGGGCCGGATTAAGAGGATCATGGGCCTGGTGCTGAAGATTTTGATGGGCCTTTTTATCGAAATATATAAAATGAAAAAGCAACACAAAGCAATTTTGTTTAACACAAATAAAGCGCATCCGTCACGTATTATGCACATTAAATTACCAGGATAGCTGAATATATGTTAGTGTCCAAAAGTTGCTGAGTTGCCCACAGCAACCAATCAGATCGCTTCTTTTATCTGATGTTACTAGGAGGATGTTAAACGCTGCTGGACTGCGCTTTTCTCTGCTGTAACACACACACAGGCTCTGCGTCCTATGATCCTTCTGCAGTGTAATATAATGAAGTGACTGGCCTCAAGATGGCTGCGATTATATAGGGCTGTGACATCACAGGTGTGACTGGCTACATCCTGCATGTGATTCAGGGTCATCCCGCCTACTTCTCTTCCTGCCTTCCCAGCATTCCTTGCCCCATATACTGACATGCGGATCCGCCATTTTAGATGCCCTGGAGCCTGCACCACAGTAAATGGAGTTTAATGAAGCGATTTGCGCGATAGAATCACAGCGATATTCTCATTCGTTGCGAATCGTATATATTTTCTGAAATTTGCAATGAATTCGGGTTCGTCAGCTCTGATTCGCTCATCTCTAGACATAACTCTTACTTTTCTACCTACAGACTCATATAAGGGCTTGTTTTTTTGCGTCACCAATTATACTTTGCAATGACAAACAAACAAATATTTGTGGGACAAACTTGAAAAAAAATCCAATTTTGGGGGCTTTCTACACAGTGCACTTTTTGCAAACAGTTCCACTTTGGGGGAGATTTATCAAAACCTGTGAAGAAGAGCGGTGCAGTTGCCCATAGCAACCAATCAGATCACTTCTTTCATTTTTCAGAGGCTTTTAAAAAAAATGAAAGAAGCGATCTGATTGGTTGCCATGGGCAACTGCACCACTACTCTACACAGGTTTTGATAAGTCTCTCCCATTAACTTTATTTTCTAGGTCCTGGGCTTCTGGGCTCCTGAATGGCATATCTGCTTACCATAGAATAGACAGATATGACAGAAAGGTTATAGGTAAATCTATCTATAATAACTGAGCTATGATAAGCAGTCATGCCATTCAGGTACACAGAAAAGCTAGGTGACAATTTCTCACCTAGTTTTCCATGCTCCTGAATGACATGTCTGCCTATAATACCTGAGCATTTATAAGGAGGCATGCCATTCAGGAGCATGGAAAAGCTAGGTGAGAAATTGTCACCTAGCTTTTCTATGTACCTGAATGGCAAGTCAGTTCATGACTGGTGGTACCTTTTTGGGGGACTTCGGAGGCAGAGAACAATGACCGCAGGCGGGACCTCAGCCGCTGTCACACAGTAAAATTTTTTGACTGGCATGGGCCAGGCAGGAAAGCAGCACATACGATCCTCTTTCTGACAGGGGGGAGGAGCGTCCTACGATACCGTGACATGAGTCATGCTGGTCAGGAGGTTACCCAGCCCATGTGACCACCCAGGCAGGGGCGGACTGACAACATTCAGGGCCCTCGGACCAAATAAAGCAAGGGCCCCCTGGCCACACCTCTGCCACGCCCCTATCCAACCCAAATGCCTACTATTGCCCCAACCTACACACAAAATAAAAGAAAATATATAACAAGTTAACATAGGTAAGATAATTTTCCATGACCAAGAATACCAGTATACAAGGAGGAAATATATACATCACACAATAACTTGATAATACTGCCATACTGTACTGAATAAAACCACTATACACAGACCAGTATTCCCCCACACAGTGCCCATATAGCAAAAGTTACCAGCTGTACACAGGGTCTGTATACCATATAAGTGATTATATACAAGACCAGGGCTGCCATCAGAAATTTTGGGGCCCCTTACACAACTCAAGGCCTGCCCCCCTCTGCCTACTAACTTCGACATTATCTATAAGAAAAAATATTTGAAAACACAGGGCAAGAAAAACAAGAGCCCTTTAGTTTAATGAGGAAGGAAAGAGGAATATACCCGGACCCCAGTGACAGTATATACCCGGACCCCAGTGACAGTATATACCAGGACCCCAGTGACAGTATATACCCGGACCCCAGTGACAGTATATACCCGGACCCTAGTGACAGTATATGCCCGGGCCCCAGTGATGGTATATACCCGGACCCCAGTGACAGTATATGCCCGGACCCCAGTGACAGTATATACCCGGACCCTAGTGACAGTATATGCCCGGACCCCAGTGACAGTATATACCCGGACACCAGTGACAGTATATACCCGGACCCCAGTGACAGTATATGCCCGGACCCCAGTGACAGTATATACCCGGACCCCAGTGACAGTATATACCCGGACCCTAGTGACAGTATATGCCCCTGCCCATCAGGACTATCCACTATGTGGGGCAGAAGAGCAGCCGGTGCCCTGGGGAGAGTACACTGTATCACTGGGTACACTGGTATATTGGGTACACTGGTGTATAGGGTACACTGGTATATAGGGTACACTGGTATACTGGGTACACTGGATACACTGGTATATTGGGTACACTGGTATATTGAGTACACTGTATCACTGGGTACACTGGTATATTGGGTACACTGGTATATTAGGTACACTCTCATTGGGTACACTGGTATATATGGTACACTGGTATATTGGGTATACTGGTATACTGGGTACACTGGTATATTGGGTACACTATCATTGGGTACACTGGTATATTGGGTACACTGGTATACTGGGTACACTGTATCACTGGGTACACTGGAATATTGGGTACACTGGTATATTGGGTACAATATCACTGGGTACACTGAATCACTGGGTACACTGGTATATTAGGTACACTGGTATATTAGGTATACTGGTATATTAGGTATGCTGGGTACACTGGATCACTGGGTACACTGGTATATTGGTAAAACTGGTATATTGGGTACACTGGTATATTGGGTATACTGGTATATAGGGTACACTGGTATATAGGGTACACTGGTATATAGGGTACACTGGCATATTGGGTACACTGGTATATTGGGTACACTGGTATATTGGGTACATTGGGTACACTGGTATATTGGTAAAACTGGTATATTGGGTACACTGGTATACTGGATACACTGGTATATTGGGTACACTGGTATATTGGGTACACTGTATCACTGGGTACACTGGTATTTGGGTACACTGGTATATTGAGTACACTGGTATATTGAGTACACTGTTGTATTGAGTACACTATCACTGGGTACACTGGTATATTGGGTACACTGGTATATTGGGTACACTGTATCATTGGGTACACTGGTATATTGGGTACACTAGATCACTGGGTACACTGGTATATTGGGTACACTGGTATATTGGGTACACTGTATCACTGGGTACACTGGTATATTGGGTACACTGGTATATTGGAAACACTGAGATATAATATAGATATTAGAAACAACATAGGTAGATCAGTGTTTCCTAACCCAGGTGCCTCCAGCTGTTGCTAAACTATAACTTTCAGCATGCCTGGACAGCCAAACGAATGCTGGGAGTTATAGTTTTGCAACAGCTGGAGGCACCACGGTCAGGAAACACTGAGATATAAGATAGAAATAAGATATATATGAGATAGATAGATAGATATGAGATAGATAGATATGAGATAGATAGATAGATACATAGATATGAGATAGATAGATAGATAGATAGATATGAGATAGATATGAGATAGATACATAGATATGAGATAGATAGATATGAGATAGATATGAGATAGATAGATATGAGATAGATAGATATGAGATAGATAGATAGATATGAGATAGATAGATAGGAGAGAGATAGATAGGAGATAGATAGATATGAGATTAGATAGATAAAGTGTTGCAAAACTACAACTCCCAGCATGTCTGGACAGCCAAAGGCATGCTGGGAGTTGTAGTTTTAAAACTGGTCAGGAAACATTAAGAAATTGCCCATTTAATTCCCACTGACCCTCCAAACAGCAATTTGCCCCTCAACCTTTTCCTCCCAGAAAATTACCTGTTGTATAGGGGGCCGCAGCGGTGGGCAGGGGAAGTCTTCCTTTTCCCCTTTGGCGCGGGCGGGTGATGTAGTCAGCAATGGAACAGGAAGCAAAGAACCTGCCTGCTCCAATAGGGCTGCATCCTGCACACAGAGGAGTGTGGGGGGAGGAGCATCCCTCGGCTCTCTTCCCAGAGAGGCATTGCAGCCACGGCCCCTGCACTCACCTTAAAGGGCCGAAGGATAACTATTCATAAAAAGAAAACAGTGCTGCAGCGGCCTGCAGTGACCCAGGGCCGTAAGTAAGAAGCAGGGCCGGCCTGGGACAGTGCAGGGCCGGCCCTCTTTTTCTGTTATCATATTTATCGTGGCGGCCTATGAGGGCTGTCTGTGCAGGCCGCTGGGCCTATTTTCATCTAAGGGCCTGGAGCGGCAGCTCCATCCGCCCCTACGTTAATCCGGCCCTGCCTCCAGCCCAAAAGGCACCTGCAAGGTTCTAGGTACAATGTCCTCTTTCGCCAAAGCTACTCAGGGGCCAAAAGTGCCCCTGGCAGGCAACTAGGCATTAACTAAGTGGTCACCGAGGAGCCAGTAAAACCGGTGCGGCTTCCCTGCTGTGCCAGGAAAGCCATGGGGTTTAGCAGGGACGTGAGGAACCTAATGGCCACACACACCTCCCCTAGACCGGCAGGAGTGACACCCAGAAGGGCTACCCCACCCCGACCAAATCCTAGTGAACAAACAGAACACAAAGAGTAGACACAGTGACATAAAAAAGAAATAAATAAGTGGATGTGCACAGTGTAATACTGCCCAGATATCCGACCAGATCTATAAAAATTCCACAATCCTAACTGGAAGGCTGGGATACAAAGGGTGAGTGCCCAGAAGATTAAGAGAAAAAGTGCGTGCTACGTACCATCCATCAAATGGGGTTGCCAATCCCAAGTGAGTTCTGGCACTCTGGGGTCACCACTCCCAGGGCACTTTTGCACCTCGGCTCTTACTCTACCCGGACCCTATGGCCAGATCCAGCAGGAACAGGTCTCATAAGACATGACTGCTGCTCTCCATAGCCATCCCTGGCACACCTGCCCGGCTGTGTGGTTCCCCATACTGCCTATGTGGTCTTCCACACCGCCAACTAACAGGAAAGGTACTACACTTGATCTGAGCCAAAAGGCCAAGAAGCGATGAGGGTGTTATCCAGTCATAGTATGGTGGTATTGTTCAGCCCTGTTATGGCGGTGTTATCCATTCATGGTATGGGCCATAGGCGTGCGCACGGGGTGTGCCTAGTGTGTCTGGGCACACCCTAATCAAGACTTAAACTTGAGGCCAGGGCTGGTGTTAGGGTGGGGCAATCCGAACAATTGCCCAGAGCCCCCATTCCTCAGGGGGCCCCCTGCGGGCTGCTCAGTGGCGGATCCAGGGGGAGGGATCTGCCACTGAGCAGCCCGCAGGGGGCCATGTCACATTCAGGACATCCCTGTGTCCCGAAAGATCTTTTCGGGACACAAGGTTGTCCTGGTTAATTTTCTGTGGCCCCGCATTAACTTTAAAAACGCAGGGGCCGCCGGGAGGTAGCGCACGTAGGGATGTCACTGACGGAGAACGGAGAAGCGGAGCATCGAGGAAGAGGACGCGCGCGGGCAAGGTAAGTTACCTGCACGTCATCTTTTGTGCGCCGACCACCACTCCTCCGGGACCTACTTCTATGGCCTAAAGGTGGACAGAGCACTGAAGTGGGGCAGTACACAGTCATACAGCCTACAGCCATACACTGTATATGGCTGAAGGCTGTATGTCTGTGGAGGAGCTATACTGCACCTAATGTGGGGAACTATACTGCACCTGATGCCTGATGTGGGGAGCTATACTTTCCCTAATGTGGGGGAACTATATTGCACCTAATGTGGGGGAGTTATACTGCACCTAATGTGGGGGAGCTATACTGCACCTAATGTGGGGGAGCTATACTGCACCTAATGTGGGGAACTCTACTGTACCTAATGTGGGGAACTTTACTGCACCTGATGTCTGATGTGGGGAGCTATACTGTCCCTAATGTGGGGGAGCTATACTGCACCTAATGTGGGGGAGCTATACTGCACCTAATGTGGGGGAGCTATACTCCACCTAATGTGGGGAACTATACTGCACCTAATGTGGGGAACTATACTGCACCTGATGTGGGGGAACTATACTGCACCTAACGTGGGGGAACTATACTGCACCTAATGTGGGGGAACTATACTGCCAACCTAATGTGGGGGAACTATACTGCCAAGCTAATGTGAGGGAACTATACTGCCAACCTAATGTGGGGGAACTATACTGCCAAGCTAATGTGGGTTGACCTATACTGCCAACCTAATGTGGGGGACCTACAGTGGGGATCAAAAGTTTGGGCACCCCAGGTAAAAATTTGTCTTAATGTACATAAAGAAGCCAAGGAAAGATGGAAAAATCTCCAAAAGGCATCAAATTACAGATTAGACATTCTTATAATATGTCAACAAAAGTTATATTTTATTTCCATCATTTACACTTTCAAAATAACAGAAAACAAAAAAATGGCGTCTGCAAAAGTTTGGGCACCCTGCAGAGTTAATATCTTGTACTGCCCCCTTTGGCAAGTATTGCAGCTTGTAAACGCTTTTTGTAGGCAGCCAAGAGTCTTTCATTTCTTGTTTGAGGTATCTTTGCCCATTCTTCCTTCCAAAAGTCTTCCAGTACTTTGAGATTTCTGAGCTGTCTGTCATGCACTGCTGCTCTTTTACAGTCTATCCATAGATTTTCAATTATGTTGAGGTCAGGAGATTGTGAAGGCCATGGCAAAACCTTCAGTTTACGCCTCTTGATGTAATCCCCCGTGGATTTCAACCCGTGTTTAGGATCATTATCCATTTGTAGAAGCCATCCTCTCTTTAATTTCAACTTTTTCACAGATGGCATCAAGTTAGCATCCAATATTTGCTGAAATTTTATTGAATCCATTTTTCCTTCTACTCGTGAGATGTTCCCTGTGCCACTGGCTGCAATACAACCTCAAAGCATGATTGATCCACCCCCATACTTAACAGTTGGACAGAGGTTCTTTTAATTAAATTCTGTTCCCCTTCTTCTCCAAACGTACCTTTGCTCATTCCAGCCAAAAAGTTCAATTTTAACCTCATCGGTCCACAAAATGCATCAGGCTTGTCTATATGTTCATTTGCAAAGTTCAAACGCTGATTTTTGTGGTGAGGATGTAGAAGGGGTTTTCTTCTGATGACTCCTCCATGAAGACAATATTTGTACAAGTATCTTTTTATAGTGTACCACAACTCCAGTGTCTGCCAGATCTTTCTGGAGGGATTGTGCAGTCAAATGTGGGTTTTGAATTGTTTTTCTCACAATCCTGCTAGCTGTCTGATATTTTTCTTGGCCTTCCAGATCTTGCTTTAGCTTCCACTGTTCCTGACGACTGCCATTTCTTAAAGGGGTATTCCGCCCCTAGACATCTTATCTTATCCCCTTATCCCCTATCCGCTGCTGGGGACCCCGGGGATCGCCGCTGCAGCACCCCGCTATCATTACTGCGCAGAGCGAGATTGCTCTGCACGTAATGACGGGCAATACAGGGGCCGAAGCATCGTTACTTCACGGCCCCGCCCCTCGTGACGTCACGGCCCGCCCCCGTCAATACAAGTCTATGGGAGGGGGGTGGTCGTCACGCCCCCTGCCATAGACTTGCATTAAGGGGACGGGCCGTGATGTCATGAGGGGCGGAGCCATGACGTCACACTGCTCCGGCCCCTGTATCGCCCGTCATTACGCACAGAGCGAACTCGCTCTGTGCAGTAATGATGGCGGGGTGCCGCAGCAGCGATCCCCGGGGTCCCCAGCAGCGGGACCGCAGCGATCTAACATCTTATCCCCTATCCTTTGGAAAGGGGATAAGATGCAAGGGGCAGAGTACCCCTTTAATTTCATTCCGAACAGAGGATATTTGCAGTATATGTAGAAAAAAGATAAGAGCAGAATGATGGCGCTATCTAAGTGCTGTAAAAAATAAAATAAAAATAAATAAATAAATAAATAAATAAATATATATATATATATATATATATATATATATATGGTTGGAACACGTATTGAAATAGCCAGTAAAACTGATTGCGGTGAGTGCAGACAGGTATTGCTGTTCCACTCATCTATTAGTGTTGCCTTCAGGCACAACACTGTTTCTCGCATGAAAGGAATACAATGTATTCTTAGGGTCCTCTGGCAGCCGGCATCCAGTCCCGAAAGGCAGTTGTGTCGGTCTTGAAGGATAGGGAGAAGTGGTCCTTGGGGAGGGCTGCTCCAGCAGTTCCCAGGGCAGAAGAAAGAGGATAGTATCCGCGGCGCCTTGAGGGTAGGTAGTAATAAAACAAGTGTCCTGTTTGATAGACTACTTGTTTATTCAAATATAACAAAACCATAAAAACAGATTTGTTTTTAAAAAGAATAAAACAGAGTAGGAGCAACGTGTTTTTCAGGGTGACCCCCGCTTCGTCAGGCTGATATGGTCTAAACATTGTTTGCCGTACTTATAAGAAAGTTACTTCGAAATTTCCCGTGTTGGAAAGTCACTGACGTCAATTTTCTGACGGAAGTGAGGTGGTGGTTGGCATGGTTGGCAGACACACCTTGATGCGATAATTTGACACATCTTTACTGACGGCATTTTAAACGTAGACATTTTTCTGTTTGTAATAGCGATAAAGCAATATAACACCAATAATACACATATTAATAATAATAACAACATTCAAAGCTAGTAATGATATTGATAATGCATTTTTATACATTTGTAATATATTCATTCATTCATATAAAGCTAGGGGATTCTGTGGCGCTCTGCGGATAGCCGGTGCGGACTTTCATCTATCACAATAAGGTATGTAGGGGACAAATAAATTTTTGTTTCGATTTTTTGCTGTTTTTTTATTTCATAATGTAAAAGGTAGCAGGTTGGGTCAGCACTGAAACACACTATAGAGCTCCGTTGTAGCTGCTGATTAGTTCAAGCAGGTGGTGGATACATGGTGTCACAGGTATGCTGCACAATTAGTGTAGTGCTCTTTCTTGATACAGCAAGGCATATAAACGTATATAGTAGCAGAGGCGTAGCGTGGGAGGTGCAGGGGGGGGGGGGGCGGCCGCACCGGGCGCAACATCTGGGGGGGGGGGGGCGCGCTCTCCGGGATAGGAATACTTCTTTTTATGTACCCGGGCCGGCTCCCATATGTGGCTGCAGGCGGTGGCCGGCCAGAACATATAAAAACTAATACTGTATACTAAAAACCAGGGGGCCTCCAGCTGTTGTGAAACTACAACTCCCAGCATGCCTAAACCGGCAAAGGCTGTCCGGGCATGCTGGGAGTTGTAGTTTCACAACAGCTGGAGGCCCCCTGGTTTTTAATATACAGTATTAGTTTTTATATGCTCTGGTCGGCCCCCTCCTGCAGCCACACACGGGGGCCGGCCCGGGCACATAAAAAGAAGTATTCCTAATCCTATCCCGGACATCCCCACCATCACTCACCATTCCCCGGCTAGCACGTGTCCTCCTACGGTCCTTCGCATCTCTTCCTCTATGGTTGTATGCACGGGACGTCACTGACGTCCCGTGCGCACAACCATAGAGACGCAGGAGGACCGCAGGATCATCACAGGAGGACGCGCACTGGCCGGGGCCTGGTAAGTGACCGGCGGCACGTCATCTTCTTCACTGTTCCGGTCAACGCACCCCCGGTCCCGGAACCTACCGGTCCATAGGCCATAGCAGTAGATGTGACCCCGGGCCGGAGGAGTGGTGACCGGATCACTGTGGGGGCAGCAGTACAGACAAACAGCCTCCAGCCATACACTGTATATGGCTGGAAGCTGTATGTCTGTGGGGTGGGGGGAAGCTGCCTACTATTGTGGGGGAACTGCTGACCTAATGTGGGGGGGGGGAGCTGCCTACAAATGTGGGGGGAGCTGCCTAATATTGTGGGGGGAGCTGCCTAATATTGTGGGGGAACTGCCTACTATTGTGGGGAACTGCTACTATTGTGGGGGAGCTGCCTACTATTGTCGGGGAGCTGCCTATTAATGTGGGGGAGCTGCCTACTATTGTGGGCTAAAATCCACGGGTTAGGGGGCGCAAATTACTTGCCTTGCCCCGGGTGCTGACAACCCACGCTATGCCACTGTATAGTAGAAAGAATAGAAGGCACTCACGATTATCGTTGCTGTGCAGGATTCTTTATTTCAAAGTGCTTAAAATGTCCATATATCCATATGCGGGATGCCGGAGCAGAGTCAGGTTAAAGCTGTGGTAATAGTTATATCACGCCTTCTCTTTGGCGCTTCATCAGACCACGCCTACACTCAGGTGAATGACAGGCCTACCCTCAGGTGAAGGACACGTGACACCTCTGGGTAGGGGCGTTTACATCTTTATTTAAACCAGACAAAAAGTTAAAAACAATAGAATGTAAAAAACAGTAGTTAACCTGTACTTTTCATCGTAACAGACAACACTAAACAATAATGAAGTGCTGGAGGTATTGTTTTACATAGAGATGCGGGAGGATAGTTGGTAGCTCTCCTACCTAAAAACGCTCATATCTAGGCGGTCATTCAGACTGAGTCCCCCTTGCAGGAGCGCTCTCCGTCTATCAATCCCTTCCACTCGTTCAACTTTTTCCCAACCAAAAAATATTAGTTCTGAAGTTAAACCTCCATGCACTTCGTTAATATGAGCAATAAATCTCGGGGAGCCTTTACCGGGTTTAACCGACTAAATATGTTCCCTAAAGCGAGTGTGGAGTGCCCTAATAGGACATCTAATGTAAAACCTCTTGCAGGTGCACATTACAGCAAACACTACATGACTGGATCTACAGCACATAACATCTTTAAAAACTATGAAAAATACAACTTATGTTGACACTCTTATCTGTGCAAATATAATTACACCATTTGCAAGTCCCACAACGATAGTTTCCAGCATTTAAAGGAAAACTGTCACATATTTTCTCCCGCACTATCCACAGGTATTGGTGGATAGTGCGGGAGAAGCTGATTAAAACGTCAGCGCCGCTCATGAATATTCATCCCTCCCTTTCTCCCTCTCTTTGCTGCTCCTAACCAGAGGGAGGGATGAATATTCATGAGCGGCGCTGACGTCAGTGTCCGTTAGCCCGCAGCAGCACTGCCTTTGCCAGTTACACCAGGATATACACAGAGATTAAAACTACAATTGCGGGCGAACGGCGGCGCGGATCAAACCAAGGTAGGGCTCGTTTTAATCAGCGTCTCCCGCACTATCCACCAATACCTGTGGATAGTGCAGGAGAAAATATGTGACATTTTTCCTTTAAAGTTTTACCCAGCCAATTTTCTCTCTTTTTCATTTTTAATGTGCTAGAGACCAAATGGTCCCTGATGGTTTTAGTTTTTTTGAAGGTTATAAGCGGAAATCTGCCTGTGTACTCTTTTAAATCATTGTCATTTTGTAACAAAAACCAACTGTTTCTGATAGATTATTTAATTGTTTCAGCCATTGGGCTAAATTGAAAAGAAAAGCACAGTCTCGGATTATTGATCTTTTTACTTTGTGTACATAACGATACTTCGTTCTTATTTTTCTCTTGTGATTTTTTTCTTTTTCTTTTTATTCCTCTCAGGAGATCTTCTCTACTTGTATTTTGAGCTCTAATCAAAGCTTTATTCAGTACATCTCTTGGATAGCCTCTCGATAAGAGGCGATATATTAAATCATTTGTCTGTGTCTGAAAATCTTCTTCTTTGCTATTTATCCTTCTCAGGTGTAAAAATTGCCCATTAGGGAATGCGGATTTTACATGGTCCGGATGGTAGCTACAATGATGTAATAGTGCATTACATGCTATTGGTTTGCGATAGCCCTGTGTTATAATTTCATTGTCCTTCATTATAACAAGGACATCCAAGAACTCCAGTTCGTGTGCACCTACTTTGTACGTAAATTTTTGATTCATTCCATTATCTCTATTAAGACTAGCCACAAACTCCGTGAACGATGTCTCACCATCTGTCCAGACCATGAACACATCGTCCACAAAGCGACGATAACAGGCAATGTGTCTAAGAAAGGGGTTATTATCTGTGAAAATATACCTCTTTTCGAAAATTGCCACATAGAGGTTGGCAAGGGTACACGCGACCGGTGTACCCATTGCCACTCCTCCTATTTGGGCATACCACTCCTCCCCGAACATAAACGCATTGCCTGTTAAAATAAAATCCAATGCATCACACACGAACTGGATATATTCCGGACTTTTATCAGATGACAATAGACACTCCCTTATGGATTCGATAGCCCCTGCCTGCGGGATACTAGTAAACAGGCTTTCGATGTCGATAGATACCAATACAGTGATCCCTCAAGTTACAATATTAATTGGTTCCAGGATGACCATTGTATGTTGAAACGATTGTATGTTGAGACCATAACTCAATGGAAACCTGGTAATTCATTCTGAAGCCCCAAAATGTCATCCAAAAATAGGAAAAAGTGAGGATTAAAGAAAAATAAGTAGATAACTAAGGCTAGGTTTCCACTTGTTTTTTTTTTTTAGTAGTTTTTGGAAAACTACCACTGCAGTTTTTGAGCCAAAGCCAGAAGTGGATCCATAAGGAATAGGACATATAAAGGAAGAACTTATACTTCTCCTCCCTTATGGATCCACTTCTGACTTTGGCTCAAAAACTGCAGTGGCAGTTTTCCCCAAAACTGCCAAAAAAAAAAAAACAAGTGGAAACTTAGCCTAATTCCCGGGGTCACCTTTTGTCCCCTTTTTAAATATTTGCGCCACATTTGCCATGTGCCAGTCCTAGGGAACAGTTCCTGTTACTATAGAGTCCCTGAATATTAAAAATAGAGGTCTATCTATTACAATACTTAAAGGGGTACTCCGGTGAAAACCTTTTTTCTTTTAAATCAACTGGTGGCAGAAAGTTAAACATATTTGTAAATTACTTCTATAAAAAAAATCTTAATCCTTCCAGTACTTATTAGCTGCTGAATGCTACAGAGAAAATTCCTTTCTTTTTGGAACACTGATGACATCACGAGCACAGTGCTCTCAGCTGACATCTCTGTCCATTTTAGCAACCATGCATAGCAGATGTATAGCAGATGTATGCTAAGGGCAGCATGGTGGCTCAGTGGTTAGCACTGCTGCCTTGCAGTGCTGGGGACTTGGGTTCAAATCCCACTAAGGACAACAATCAATAAAGCATTATTGTTATTATTATTATTATAATAATGTCAGCAGAGAGAACTGTGCTCGTGATGTCATCAGAGAGCATTACAAAAGAAAATAATTTCCTCTGTTGTATTCAGCAGCTAATAAGTACAGGAAGGATTAAGATTTTTTAATAGAAGTCATTTACAAATAAGTTTAACTTTCTGCCACCAGTTGATTTAAAAGAAAAAAGGTTTTCACCGGAGTACCCCTTTAATTCCTTTAGAACTCGAGGGGTGAATGCCATCTGGACCTGGTGATTTGTCTATTTAGATTTTTTGTAGGCGGCACTGTACTTCTTCCTGGGTTAGACAGGTGACCTGTACTGGGGAGTTTACCTTATCACACTGTATTTCACCTGGCATTTCATTTTCCTCGGTGAATACAGTGTAGAAGAATTTGTTTAGTATATTTGCTTTTTACTGACCCCTGTCTATAATTTCTTCCTCATCATTTTTTAAATGGCCTACACTTTCATTTTTGACCTTTTTTGCTATTTATATATTTAAAGAACATTTTGGGGTTAGTTTTACTCTCTTTGGCAACGAGTTTTTCTGTCTCTGTTTTTGTGGCTTTTATCTGTATTTTACATATTTTAACTTTTTCTCTATAGCTTTGTATGGCTAAGTTTCCACTTGGTTTTTTTTCCGGCAGTTTTTTTGAAAACTGCCACTGCAGTTTTTGAGCCAAAGTCAGAAGTGGATCCATAAGGGAGGAGAAGTGTAAGTTTATATTCCTTTATATGTCCTATTCCTTTTGAGTACACTTCTGGCTTTGGCTCAAAAACTGCAGTGGCAGTTTTCCAAAAGCTGCCAGAAAAGTAACTAAGAAAAACTAAGCCTAATACAGATAAAGCAAAACTTTACATATAAAAGTAAGAAAGATCTGCTGGAAGCTGTAATCACTGTCTATGTAGAGGACAAGAGCTTCTTCAGGGTCCTTTACAGTATACACAGTGTCCCAAAAAAAGTAAAATGGAGCTGCCCCCACCTAAAACATCTATCCCTGGCACAGGTAATGAGTAGTACAGAACATGTAATACCTTCCTTTACTTCCTTTACCAGACAGCCAATCAGTGCATACACTTCAGTAATACAGGGGTTTTACCAGTGAATGCCCATTCTGATTGGTCAGTTCTTCCAGCCATTGACACGTTTTGCAGATCTGGACTGTCCGTAGCATTGTATGTTGAGTCTGGTTTCAAGTTACAATGGTCCAGAAAAGACCATTGTATGTTGAAACTATTGTATGTTGAGGCCATTGTAAGTTGAGGGATAACTGTATACTATTTTCTGGCCAACTCAGACCTTCCAAGGTGAGTAAAAATGCATTAGTATCTTTGACAAATTATGGTATCTCCGCGAGCAGGGGGTGCAGAATCCAATCGAGGAATTTTGACAAGGGTTCTCGCCAACTCAGACCTTCCAAGGTGAGTAAAAATTGCCCCACCCCGGAGACAATGGGTCTCCCGGGTGGGGACAGAAGTGTCTTGTGCACTT
Source organism: Hyla sarda (assembly GCF_029499605.1). NCBI lineage: Eukaryota > Metazoa > Chordata > Amphibia > Anura > Hylidae > Hyla > Hyla sarda. The sequence goes on from NC_079192.1 coordinate 356,579,521, forward strand.
TTGGCAAAAAATACCAATTAGGTATTTTCGGTTGTAACAATTTTTCTGCAGTTTCATTAGATACATTTTTTTCAACGTAGCATCTCAGCAAGGACCGCAAACGATTTATAAGTTTTGGTAGAGGATTCGAGCTATATTTACAGTAAAATCGTGAATCGTTTAATTGCCTTTTGGCTTCGGATAAATAAAAATCTCTAGTCATCAGGACCACATTGCTCCCCTTATCTGACTTTTTGATGACAATATCCTCCCTCATTTTTAACTTTTCCAGGGCAGATTTTTCTTGTAATGTCAGATTTAGGGGGGCAGTTGAGTACCTGAGAGCTTTAATTTCCTCCAACACTCGCCGGGAAAACAAATCAATACTACTACCGGGGTTCACCGGGGAGCAAACATTTGATTTTATCCCTCCAGTGAATTCCGGAACAAAAATGGTATCTTGTACAGTATCAGAAGTATTATCATTTTCTGACAGCAAGTCAATAAGAGAACCTAGTGCTTCTAATTCAACGTGAGGGGCTGATTGCAATACTGAAAATCCTAATGGTCCAATACTGACCGGTATTTCTCCCTTTCACTTACTGTGAAAAAAACGTTTGCGCATAGAATGATGTAAGTCAATCTCAAACAAAACAGGATCAAATTGGTCTGTCAAACAAAAATTAAGTCCCTTGGAAAGGACTGAAATTGCCGCCTCATCCAAAACATAATCAGAGAGATTAATTACAGCTAAAGTCTTGGGTTCTTTTATTTCCTCCACGAGACAGTTTTCCTTTTTGTCCCTATGTTTTCTGCCCCGGCCTCTCCTTGTCTTTCTTTTCCTAAAGGGGGCGGTGTCGGGGTTGTAGATGATGTATATGTGTATGATATTGTGTATGATGCGGCTTTTCCTTTTCCAATTCACTGGACTCCGATTCGGTTGTCCAGAAATCACTCTTTTTCCACTTATTTGCCCTCTTTTGACGTTTTTTAAAGGTAGCAAAAGAAAATACATTATCTGTGTCGAAATCTAACTTATCCTGTAGGAACTTGTCTCTTTTTGTGTCCTTAATGATAGATTGTATGGATGTGAGTTTTTTTCCCAATTATTATTATTTTTTTTAACATGAAAAGTTTTATTTCAAAAATAAAAGTATCAAAGTAACAGCTGTGCATCATAAGTATACATCAAAGGTCATTCGGCATAAATACCTGTTACGCTATGCGCTCCAGCCTCACACGCTGGCCGTGAGCACATGGTCTCCTTACCTTCTGCTGCCGATGGGGCTGGGACTCGCACTGCGGGACGCACCCGCATGCGAGCCCCAGTCCATCACTCTCCGGGTGTTTCCCTTGCCTCTGCTTCCACCTCTCTGCTTCCAGCGCATGTGTCCCCGTCCCTTAGGGTGTGCTCGCGCCGGAGCATTAAGATTTAAAGGGCCAGTACGCTCATTAGTGTAACCACCTGTGTCTTGTTGATAAATTCCTCCACCCTCCTCAGTTCTCTGCCGGATCTTTGTTGCCTTGTGCCCTAGAGAAAGCGTTCCTTTGTATTGCCTTGCCGTGTACCAGATCTCCTGCTCTTGTGACCTTGACCTTGCTTCTCTGCCGCCTGCCCACTGAACTTCTGCTATGTCCCGACTACGCTACTGTGCTGCCTGCCCTGACCTACAGCTATCCTGACTACGAGTTGTCTCATCCCTTCTGTGCTTTGCATCTCCTCAGCCGCCTGTGTGGTCGAGCCGTTGCCGGGGGTGACGACCTGGGTGTCGCCTGCAGCAGCAAGTCTGGTGAAGACCAGCGGCACCTTAGACTCCGTTCCCTGGCACGGTCTGAGTCATCTGCCAGACAGGTCCAGCGGATCCACATACACCGGAGTTCCTGTCTTCAGAAACGTGAATGTTACAGTAAGATCCGGCCATGGATCCCGCTGAGGAACCCCTGCCTGAAGCTGCGGATCTTTCCTCCGTTATGATACTTCACTCACAGCAGTTGTCCCGACAGGCGCAGCAATTTTCTCAACTTGCAGCCATGATGCAACAGCTTTTGGCCTTGCAACAGCAGCAGGTACCACTATCTGGCCCACTCCCTCCTCCAGCTCCTGCAGTCTCTCCTGGCTGCACCTGCCTTTGCCTTCCAAGTATGATGGGGATTCCAAGTCATGCAGAGGCGTTTTTACACAGTGCTCCATGCATTTGGAGCTCATGTCTGAACTGTTTCCAACTGAACGTAGTAAGGTGGCCTTTGTCATTAGTCTACTTTCTGGAAAAGTCCTGACTTGGGCAACACCCCTTTGGGACCGTGGTGATCCAGTATCCTCCAGTTTGTCTGCATTCTTGGCCGAATTTCGCAGTGTCTTTGAGGAACCCGCACATGCCTCTTCAGCTGAGACGGCATTGCTGAATCTATGTCAAGGAGATTCTACCATTGGTGACTACGTTGTTCAGTTCCGCATTCTAGCCTCTGAACTTGCCTGGAATGAAGAGGCCTTGTGTGCCACATTTAAAAAAGGACTGTCGAGCAGGATTAAAGATGCCCTTGCAGCACGAGATCCTCCATCTTCTTTGTCTGAACGTATCCACTTGGCCACACACATTGATGTGCGTTTTGCCGAAAGACAGGAGGAATTGCGCTTTGAGAGGGAATCTGCCCGTCTGACATCTGTGTCCCAACGTTCTCCTCTTCTGTCTCTTGCGCCTCTTGCCAAAGAGGTTATACAAGGAGATCGTCCTCGTCTTACGCAGCAGGAGAGGTCATGACGACGCAACCAGAATTTCTGTTGCCCGGAGCACTTTCTCAAGGACTGTACTGTTCGTCCGCACCTAGGGTATGTGGGAGAGGCATCCCTGGGTGTGAATACTACCTCTCCATGCTTAACTATTCCTGTACAAGTCTTCGCTTCAGCCAAGTCTTCCTTCAGCGCTACAGCATTTTTGGACTCCGGATCTGCAGGTGACTTTATTGATGCGGCTTTAGTCCACAAGTATCATCTTTCTCTTACTCGGCTTGCCAAGCCCTTGTTCATCTCCTCTATAAATGGACAAAATCTGGACTGTAAGGTTCACTTCCGTACTGAATCTCTCGTCATGCAAGTGGGAGTATCGCATAAAGAGAAGATTGAATTCTATGTTCTACCACACTGTACTTCTGAGATTCTTCTTGGTCTTCCTTGGCTGCAATGCCATTCCCCGCAACTGGATTGGAAAACTGGAGAAATAATTCACTGGGGACAATCCTGTCAACATTTTTGCCTCCAATCTGCTTTGCGTAAAGTTGTTTCTCGTCCTCCACCTTTACCTGGCCTGCCGCCACCTTACCAAGATTTCTCGGATGTCTTCTGCATGAAACAGGCTGAGTCTCTGCCTCCACATCGTCCTTACGACTGCCCTATTGATCTTCTGCCTGGTACCACTCCTCCTCGTGGGAGGAGATATCCTCTTTCAGTTTCTGAGCCATGGCTGAGTATATCCAGAAGAATGTCCAAAAGGGATTTATCTGTAAGTCCTCTTCTCCTGCAGGAGCAGGTTTCTTCTTTGTAGATAAGAAAGATGGCTAACTCCGTCCATGCATTGACTACAGGTGACTTAACAAAATCACGGTCAAGAACCGTTACCCTTTACCTCTTATCTCAGAACCTTTTGACCGTTTACGTGGTGCCAAGGTCTTCTCCAAGCTGGACTTACGCGGTGCGTATAATCTCATTCGTATCTGCAAGGGAGATGAATGGAAAACGGCCTTCAATACTCGTGACGGATATATTGAGTATCTTGTTATGCCATTTGGTCTCTGCAACGCTCCAGCCGTTTTCCAGGAATTTGTTAATGATATCTTCCGTGATCTTCTTTAGACCTGTGTTGTCGTATACCTTGATGGCATCCTGATCTTCTCTTCCAACTTAGTGGAGCATCATGCTCATGCTCGTCTGGTTCTTCAGAGACTACGGAAGAATCATCTCTATGCCAAATTGGAGAAATGCCTGTTCGAAAAGTCTAGTCTTCCGTTTCTTGGCTACATTGTCTCTCATCAGGGCCTGCAGATGGATCCAGATAAGTTATCTGCAGTTTTGGATTGGCCTCGTCCCTCGGGCCTACGTGCAATTCAACGCTTTCTGGGATTCGCTATTATCGTCAGTTTATCCCACATTTTTCATCCTTGGTTGCTCCTATCGTAGCTCTCACTAAAAAAGCATCCAATCCTAAGTCTTGGCCTCGAGAGGCTGAAGAGGCCTTCTCCCGTTTAAAGTCTGCGTTTGCCTCTGCTCCAGTGTTTACAAGACCTGATCCAGAGAGGCCCTTTGCGTTGGAGGTTGATGCCTCATCTATTGGAGCGGGAGCCGTCCTCACACAGAAAAACGCCAAAGGCAAGAGTGTAACTTGTGGGTTTTTCTCCAAGACTTTCTCTCCTGCTGAGAGGAATTACTCCATTGGAGATCGTGAATAGTGTTGCTCGCGAATATTCGCAATGCGAATTTTATTTGCGAATATCGCATATTCGCGAATTCGCGAATATTTGCGAATATAGCACTAAATATTTGTAATTACGAATATTCGTTTCGTTTTTTTTTTTTCACAGTACACATCACAGTGATCACCCCTCTCTGCTTTCAGCTTGTGTGGTGTAAAGAAGGCTCTAATACTACTTTGTGAGACTGGTGTGCTAATTTTCACATACGCAAATTTTCGCTTGTGCTAATTTTTGTTTATACTCATTTTATATGCGAAAATAAAACGAGAATATGACGAATATGCGAATATTCGCGAATTCGAATATGGCCTATGCCGCTCAACACTAATCGTGAACTCCTAGCTATCAAGCTAGCTTTGGAGGAATGGCGACATTTACTGGAAGGTTCTTCTCATCCGGTCAGCATCTACTCCGATCATAAAAATCTTCTATACCTTCAATCTGCTCAGCGTCTGAACCCCCGCCAGGCAAGATGGTCACTGTTCTTTTCCCGTTTCAACTTCTTCATTCACTTCCGTCCTGCAGACAAGAACATCAGGGCTGATGCACTCTCCAGGCCCTCTGACGTCATTGGTTTGGACTCCATGCCTAGGCACATTATTCCTCCTGACCGTTTGATTCCTGCTGCTCCTGCCGAGGTTCAGCAAATTCCTCCGGGAAAATCCTTTGTGCCCATCAGATTGAGACGCAAGGTTTTGAAATGGGGTCATTCTTCCTTGACAGCAGGACATCCTGGAATACGCAAGACTCTACTTCTTATTTCCCGGCACTACTGGTGGCCCCATCTTGAACGTGATGTTTCTGATTTTGTTCGGTCCTGTGTGACTTGTGCCCGTGACAAAACTCCTCAGCAAAGACCTGCAGGACTCTTACAGCCTTTACCCATTCCAGAGACTCCCTGATCCCATATCGCCATGGATTTCATCACCGATCTGCCAACTTCTCATAATAACACTGTCATCTGGGTTTTGGTAGATCGGTTTTCCAAGATGGCTCACTTCATTCCTCTACCAGGTCTTCCTTCTGCTCCACAGCTGGCGAAGTACCGTATTTATCGGGGTATACTACGCACCGGCCTATAACACGCACCCTCATTTTACCAAGGATATTTGGGTAAAAAAAGTTTTTTACCCAAATATCCATGGTAAAATGAGGGTGCGTGTGTGTGCCTGTATACCCCGATACATCCCCAGGAAAAGCAGGGGGAGAGAGGCTGTCGCTGCCCGCTTCTCTCCCCCTGCCTTTCCTGGGCTCTAGAGCGCTGCTGCCGGCCCTTCTCTCCCCCTGGCTATCGGCCCGCTGCCCGTTCTGTTCCCCTGACTATCGGTATCGGCGCCCCATTGCCGGCGCTGACAGCCAGGGGGAGAGAAGGGGCAGCGGCACCCATTGCCGGCGCCGCTGCCCCCGTTGCCTCCCCCCATTCCCGGTGGCATAATTACCTGGGTCGGGTCCGCGCTGCTGCAGGCCTCCGGCGTGCATCCCCTGCGTCGTTGCTATGCACGGTGCGGCGCACTTACGTCATGCGCCGCGCCGTGCAGCGCATAGCAACGACGAAGGGGACGCACGCCGGAGGCCTGCAGCAGCGCGGACCCGACCCAGGTAATTATGCCACCGGGGGTGGGGGGAGGCAACGGGGCAGCGGCGCTGGCAATGGGTGCCGCTGCCCCTTCTCTCCCCCTGGCTATCGGCGCCGGTACCGATAGTCAGGGGGACAGAACGGGCAGCGGCGCCGATAGCCAGGGGGTGAGAAGGGCCGGCAGCAGGGCTCTAGACCCCAGGGAAGGCAGGGGGAGAGAAGCGGGCAGCGACGGCCTCTCTCCCCCTGCCTTTCCTTGGGCGGTATCGGCGTATAACACGCACATAGACTTTAGGCTAAAAATTTTAGCCTAAAAAGTGCGTGTTATAAGCCGATAAATACGGTACTTCTTGTCGCATGTCTTTCGTTTACATGGTCTTCCACAACATATCGTTTCGGATCGAGGTGTGCAGTTTGTCTCTAAGTTCTGGCGAGCCCTTTGTAACCGTCTGGACATCAATCTGGACTTCTCCTTGGCCTACCACCCTCAGTCCAACGGTCAGGTGGAAAGGGTCAATCAAATCCTTGAGACTTATCTTCGGCATTTTGTTTCAGCTCGTCAAGATGATTGGGTCGACCTTCTCCCCTGGGCTGAATTCTCATATAATCTTAAGGATTCCGAGTCCACGAGGTCGTCTCCCTTTTTTGTTGTCTACGGACTCCATCTCCGTCCTCCTCTTCCTCTCCCAGTCTCCTCCGGTGTGCCTGCTGTTGATGAGCTGGTCCGTGACTTCTCCACCATCTGGCAACAGACCCGACAGTCATTGTCCCAGGCTTTTTCACGCATGAAGGCGCAAGCGGATAAAGGTAGAAGACCTCCTCTGTCCTTCTCTCCTGGTGACATGGTGTGGCTTTCATCCAAATACATCCGCTTCAAGATCCCCTGTTACAAGCTCGGTCCCCGCTACCTTGGTCCCTTCTAGATTCTACAAAAGATCAATCCTGTTTCCTACAAACTCCGTCTACCTGCTACATTACATATTCCCAATTCCTTCCACGTCTCTCTCCTCAAGCCTCTTGTTGTAAACCGGTTTTCTCAGAAGAATCCTCTCCCAACACCTGTCTCCGGCTCATCAGATGTCTACAAAGTTAAGCAGATCCTTTCTGCAAAAACAAGGTAAACAATTTTCTTTGGTCGACTGGCAGGGTTACGGTCCTGAGGAGAGATCTTGGGAACCTGAGGAGAATATCCTGGACTGTGACCTTCTCAGGAGTTTCCTCTCTCATAAAAGGAGGGGAAGACCAAAGGGGGGGATACCTGTTACGCTATGCGCTCCGGCCTCACACGCTGGCCATGAGCGCATGGTCCCCTTACCTTCTGCTGCCGAAGGGGCTGGGACTCGCACTGCGGGACGCACCCGCATGCGAGCCCCAATCTGTCACTCTCCGGGTGTTTCCCCTGCCTCTGCTTCAACCTCTCTGCTCCAGTGCATGTGTCCCCGTCCCTTAGGGTGTGCGCGCGCCGGAGCATTAAGATTTAAAGGGTCAGTACGCTCATTAGTGTAACCACCTGTGTCTTGTTGATAAATTCCTCCACCCTCCTCAGTTCTCTGCCGGATCTTTGTTGCCTTGTGCCCTAGTGAAAGCGTTCCTTTGTATTGCCTTGCCGTGTACCAGATCTCCTGCTCTGGTGACCTTGACCTAGCTTTTCTGCAGCCTGCCTACTGAACTTCTGCTACTTCCCGACTACGCTACTGTGCTGCCTGCCCTGACCTACAGCTATCCTGACTACGAGTTGTCTCATCCCTTCTGTGCTTCGCATCTCCTCAGCCGCCTGTGTGGTTGAGCCATTGCCGGGGGTTACGACCTGGGTGTCGCCTGCAGCAGCAAGCCCATCCTGCTTTGCGGCGGGCTCTGGTGAAGACCAGCGGCACCTTAGACTCCGTTCCCTGGCATGGTCCGAGTCATCTGCCACACAGGTCCAGCGGATCCACATACACCGGAGTTCCTGTCTTCAGAAACGTGAATGTTACAATACCGAACCACTTTATGTTCAAAAGTACAATTAAATGAGATGAAACACATATTTAGACAGGAAACAATAACTAAACATAGCTTATTAAATTACTCATCATTTGCAATTAAGGCAATCCATTGCAGCTTACACATATGGGTATGAGGAAGATCTGGTTATATGATGGGAACTAAGTTGAGTTAAGAAGTCACAAGAGGTTCATAGTTGCACTGTATTGTGAGGGCTATTTAACCATACATCCCACCTAGACATAAAGTTATTATCTAGATTAAGGGCGCAAGAGACCTTGTATTCATGCCAGCAATTCGAATTGACACCTTGTATTACTTCCTTGATAGTGGGAATCAATGACGATTTCCATTTTTTAGTGATGATAGGTCTTGCAGTGATAAGAGCATGAATGATAACTGTTTTGTGAAAAACCGAGTAACCATCAATATCTATGTTCAGAAGGGCCAATGTGGGTTTGAGTATCACCGGTAATCCACACAACTGTGACAAAAATCTGCCTAGTTTTCTCCAAAAAATTTGTAACTTCGGGCAGTCCCACCATATATGTAAAAAGGAGCCAAAGTTTGAGCATCTCCAGCAATTATCTGAAGTTGCCGAAAATTTGGCCAAACGTGATAGAGTTAGGTACCACCTGTAAAGTAACTTTTTAGAGGTCTCTAGGTGACTGATGCATCTGAAAAATTTTGGTAAGATGGAATGAGCTCTGGTCCACTGGTGATCAGTAAATTGGCAATTTAGTTCTGCTTCCCATTTAAGTTTATGTGACATAGGTGCCAACAGAGTAGAGCATAGAAGGAATGAATAACTCCATGAAATGTTGCGGCTTGTCAGTGTTGTGTTCGACAACCATTTAATAAGTTCGGAATCGACCCCGTCAAACGGTAATCTAATGGATGACAGTGCATGTCTAATTTGGAGATACTTGTAAAAGTCCTTGTGGGATATGTTAAAATGTACACAATGGTTACCATCCCCTATATCAGCAATGTTGATCACCCCTTTAGCTATCCAACTCCGAACATTGAGGTCAGGGACATGGGCCATCAGAACTAACACATGGGAGTGAATAATATCAATAGAATACAAGTCTTTTTTTAGAATATAGAAGTTCCAGCATTGGAGCGTAGCACCTAGGGTTGGGAGTATAGAGGAAAAATTGGTGTCAAATATGTAAGCCGCTCTAAGAATATGTTTGAAGGGAATACCTCCTAGTGTAGATGTTTCCATAACAACCCATTGTTTTGAAGTGTCGTCTATCCACAAGCTTTTGAGTTGTTCCATGTGGACTGCCCTATAATAGTGTGCTATTGAGGGACAACCAATACCACCTCTTTGAATTGGAGGGAAAAGGGAGTTAGCCTGGACCCTAGGTCTATTCTTGGCCCATATAAATTGCATTATAACAGATTCAATGTTCCTTAAGTATGAACAGGGTAAGTGAATTGGAACATTTCGAAATGTGTAAAGGATTTTAGGTAATACCATAATTTTAATTGCCGCTACTCTTCCCAACCAAGAAACACCCATAATCGGGAGGTTAGTGACTGTATTCTTGAGATTTATAAGTAAAGTAGTATAGTTTGCATCAAAAAGTTTCTTACAAGGGTATGTCAATTTAATTCCCAGATATGTAATAGAGTTCTCAACCCAAGGAAAGGAGTACCGGAATTTTATTCTACGGATCACTGCAGGGGGGAGCCCCAGTCCCAAAATTTGGGATTTATTAGTTTTAATTTTATAAAAAGATATATTTCCAAAGGACTGCAGATATTTTATTATGCCAGGGAGAGCGTTTAAGGGATCTTTGCATATGATAATGACATCATCTGCAAATAGGCCTATGCGATGATTAGATTCGCCCGTATCTATGCCTCAAACATCAGGGTTCATTCTAATTTTTTCCGCCAGGGGTTCCATTACTAGGGCAAATATCAATGGAGAAAGGGGGCATCCCTGGCGGGTCCCATTAGAAATATTAAAGGAGTGGGAGAGAAACCCGGATGTAAACACTGATGCAGATGGGTCCTTATAAAGGGGATTTACCAGGCTTAGGGAGAGTGACAATTATAGTTTGTAGCATCTCTGGGGGGGGGGGGGATAAAACCTTTATGGAATATTTCATTAGGCATAGGCAGAAGATGGGTGGAAAGAATCGTTTGGAAACGTTTATAGTACACCCCCGTGAATCCATCAGGACCAGGGGATTTATTAGGTTCCAAGGAAGAGATTACCGACGTAAATTCTAAATCAGTTATAGGCTTATTTAGATAAGTCAACTGACAGGAGATGGAGGTCATCCAGAAAGGATTTAATTAAGGAGGCCTGGGGTTGGGGGGGTATCAGCATCATTTTGTAGGTTATACAATTTTTTATAGTAATCTGCCAAAACATTAGCTATATATTTTGTGGATAGAGTATTTTTTCCCCCTTAGGAGAATAGATAAATGGGATTTTAGTTTTAGCAGACCTGGCTTTGTAGCGGTTGGCGAGCATCTTTCCAGCCCTATTACCTTGCCAATATTGGGTATTTAGTTGTTTAAGAAAAAAATCTAATTTAAAATGCAGGAGTTGATATAATTGAAAGCATAAGGAGCTCAACTGTTTTAGAATAGCAGGGTCTCTAGATAATTTATGTTTATCCTCAAGGGATTTAATAGCTGTATTGAGATCCACTATTTTAGATAATCTGGATTTTTTCTGGTCAGATGCCAATTTAAGACACACCCCTCTCAGGACTGCCTTGTGCGCACACCAATTTGTGAAAACCGAAGTGTCGGCGGGGTCAATGAATTGGAAATATTCATTAAGTTCCTTTTCAATTATGTTAGAGGACGCTACATCTGTTAACAAGGAATTGTTAAGTCTCCATAGAGAGATAGGGGGTTTATTAAACTCCTCTCTGATAGAGACCGTAACTGGGGCGTGGGCTGACCAGCTTATAATACCTATTGTCGAAGCCGAGACAGTTTGTAGGAGCCACTTGTCGACCATTATTAAATCTATACGGGAATACATATTGTGTGAATGTGAAAAGAGGGTATAATCCCTTTCATTGGCGTTCAAGGACCTCCATGTATCATATAAATCCTCCTTAAATAAGAGATTTTAGATATCTGTATTTCTCTCAAAGGGTTTGTGGGGAGTTTTGTCCACCTGCGGTGAGAGGACTTTATTAAAGTCACCTAATATTATGATATTAGGACTTTATTTGTAGAAATAGTTCTCAGCACGTGGGCAAGAAATCTTCCTTGTGTTTTATTAGGGGCATATAATGCCACAAGTGTAAATTTAGTATTAATAATGTCACTCTGGTTTGTGAGAGCGAGTATATAGGTAAACAAGCATAATGTAAACCATTAACAGTAAGAACAGATTGTAAAGCATTGACTTTCTGGGAGAACATGCCATAGCCTTATGGCAAAAATTGGCTCGGAGGGGGAGAAAAAAAAGTATTGTAATGGGGTGAGGTGCCTTCCACCCTGAAACTTAACCAGTATTACTAACCGCAAGTGTAAATACAAACAGTTCAATATCAGGCCCATCTCGGGAACTCATAGTCTCTGTAAAGTGGTGTCCATTCTGCATCGTAGGTCATTCAGCAGGTCCTGCACCTGTTATAAAACAAAAGAAGGGAAAAAACGAACAGATGCCAGCAGCAAGACCAGATGAGGAAACAAGAAGGACCAGGGAATAAATGCTAAGATATAAGAGAAAAGAGGATGGATCATATCAAGAGATTAAACATGGTAAGAATAGCACTATTTGAGCAGAATTAGAAGGTAGAGTGCTTTGTCGCAGGTGTAATGGCTTCTCATGTTGGAGGTCTTGGGACATCCCGACAGGTGGAAGAGTCTTTGGTGGAAGAACTTGGAGACTTGTTGCCCACCACTGTCAATTCCTGGTGGAGTGAGGGAGATTTCTTTGTTTGCATGTCTATCATTGAGTTTTTCATCAAATCAGGGTACCATTTGCTGATGGTGGTGAGGGTTTCTTTTGGTGTCAGGAAGGAGTGAGTAGCTCCGTTTCTAGATACTAAAAGCTTCATGGGGAAACCCCAACGGTAAGGTATCCCCTCCTCACGCAGAATTGTGGTAGAGTCCATAATAGCTTCCTTATAGTGGTAGAAGTGGATACTGACCAAAACATCTCTACGTACCTCCCTAGGCAATTGTGGAGGTTTTGGAAGTCTATGTACTCGATCAATTATCATGTCGCGGTCATCTGCATTTGGGCTCAGGATACTAAAATAGTCCAGTAAAAACTCTCTCAGCTTTGAATTGGACACCTCCTCTGGAATCCCCCTGAAACGGATGTTATTCCGTCGAGATCGGTCTTCAAGGTCTGACAGTTTTAATTGTATTGCATGCATATCGTCAGTTGTGTCGTTTTGTATATCAACAAGGGCATTATGAGCTTCCGTAAATTTTTCCATCTTGTCCTCAAGGTGTGCTGTTCGTTCACCCAGATGGGAAACTTCTTTAGTCAGAGAGCTTAAAGAGGACATAAAATATTTTTGTAAAGTCTCCCTGAATTCCTGGAACAAGGATCTGATAGTGGTTTCAATACCAGAAGGAAGGGTGGATTCTTTTGAAGTGTCCACATTAGCAGTATTAGTAGTGGACATGGTAGCAGAACTTTGTGGGTTGTTCTGTGTTGGAGAAGATGAACAAGTAGAGTCACCCCTCAAGCAGTCCGAGTATGAGGAGAACTTGGGTGGAGATGTATGGTTAAGTTGGGAGTCAGTCAAAATGGAAGTATCCACGGAGGGACCAGGACCGTCAGGCAGGAGCGATGAGTTTGATTTATTTCTTAGAGAGTAAAATTCAGTCAATTTAAGAGGATTATGTTTCTTAGACCTCCTACCAGACATACTTCAAGACAAGAAAAACCAGTAGGAGCAGATTTTGCAGTTGTATGATGCATTCAAATACGACAGGGAGAAAATAAAATCTCCTCACTCAGTTTGCACAGTAATATTGTAGTGTGGAGTTCTGCCGCCACCATGTGGTGAAATTAGAATAGTGCACAGAGATATTCAGCAACCACCAAGAGCCGGGTTTATGAGATATATATTGAAAGTCACAGATTATAGCTTTGAGATATACAAATAAAATGCAAGTCCATCCAGGGTAATCAGGATATACAGTGAAAGGACCGAGAAGATAATTTCACCCAAGTCTCTTAGAAGCACCTTCTCCAGTGGGGTATGCAATGTTAGAGCAATGCAATAGCTTTATCTTTATCAGCCTTCCCTCTGATTCACAGTGCTGGAGGAGCAGGTCTCTGTTGGAGCCTCCCGGTGTTCTCCTACTTCCCCTTATAAACGTGGCATTGGCAGGCTAATGGTGTACTATCATGAAGTGCCCTTACAGGGCTGCAGAGTTTCCGACCACTATGTAACTGTCAGGATCCGGATGGGTATACTGTGAGGATACTGGTGGTGGATCCTCTGTGTCAGTGGGGTGATGACGTGGGCCGTACCAGGGGAGTCTAAGGGGTTACTGGTTTTCACCAGAGCCCGCCGCAAAGCTGGATGGACTTGCAGCAGCAGGTAACCCCAAGGTTGTTCCACCCGATAGCGACTCAACCTCAACCGACGGCTGAGACAGGTGCGGTACAAGGGATTAGGCAAGAGCAAGGTCGGACGTAGCAGAATGTCAGGGCAGGCAGCAAGGATCGTAGTCAGGGGCAACGGCAGAGGGTCTGGAACACTGGCTTGGGACATACACAGGAACGCTTTCACTGGCACTGAGGCAACAAGATCCGGCAATGATGGGAAGGGGAAGTGAGGTTTTATAACGAGGGCACAGGTGTGAGCGCTGATTGAGCCAGGCACCAATCAGTGGCGCACTGGCCCATTAAATCGCAGAGAGCCGGCGCGCGTGCACCCTAGGGAGCGGGGCCGTGCGCGCCGGGACTGAGCCGACGGGGGACAGTACAGGTGAGGTGACTGGGATGTGAGCCGCGAGCGGGCACGTCCCGCAACGCGGGTCGCATCCCCGCCGGTAACACTGATGCAGCGCTCCCGGTCAGCGGGTCTGACCGGGGCGCTGCAGGAAGGTGAACGTCGCGAGCGCTCCAGGGAGGAGCAGGGACCCGGAGTGCTCGGCGTAACAGTACCCCCCCCTTGGGTCTCCCCCTCTTTTTGGAGCCCAAGAACCTGCGAATGAGCTCCTTGTCGAGGATATTATCCTCGGGCTCCCAAGACCTCTCTTTGGGGCCACAATTCTCCCAATCAACGAGAATTTTTTTTTACCTCTGACCATTTTGGACGCGAGAATTTCCTTAACAGCGAAGACATCGGAGGAGCCAGAGACAGGAGCTGGAGCGACAACCTTGGGAGAAAAGCGGTTAAGAACCAGAGGTTTGAGAAGTGAAACATGAAAGGAGTTAGGAATACAGAGAGAAGGGGGAAGAAGTTTGTAGTAGACAGGATTGATTTGACTCTTGATTTTAAAAGGTCCAAGATAACGTGGTCCCAGCTTATAGCTGGGAACACGGAAGCGGATATACTTGGCAGAGAGCCACACTTTGTCCCCAGGAGTGAAGACAGGAGGAGTTCTTCTCTTCTTATCGGCATGTCTCTTCATACGAGACGAGGCCAGTAGGAGCGACTTTTGAGTTTCCTTCCAGATGACAGAGAAGTCCCGGGTAACTTCATCAACAGCAGGCAATCCAGAAGAAGTGGGAATGGGGAGGGGGGGGGGGGCAGAGGGTGACGGCCGTACACCACAAAGAACGGGGATTTGGCGCAGGAATCAGAGTTTTTGAAATTGTACGAGAATTCAGCCCAGGGTAGAAGGTCGACCCAATCGTCTTGGCGGGAGGAAACAAAATGTCGCAAATAGTCACCAAGGATCTGGTTAACTCTCTCTACTTGTCCATAGGATAGGGGGTGATAGGAGGACTAGAAATTTAATTTGATTTTTAATTGATTACAGAGAGCTCTCCAAAATTTCGATACAAATTGAACGCCTCTATCCGAGACGATATGCGTGGGTAGCCCGTGAAGGCGAAAAATATGCATAAAAAATTGCTTCGCCAATTGTGGCGCAGGAGGAAGACCTGGAAATGGAATGAAATGTGCCATTTTGGAGAAACGATCAACGACCACCCAGATGACGGTGTTGCCATGGGATACAGGCAGATCCGTAATAAAATCCATGGCAATTTGAGACCATGGCTGCTCAGGAACAGGTAAAGGATGGAGGAGTCCAGCAGGCTTCTGCCGAGGGGTCTTGTCCTGGGCACAAACAGTACAGGCCTGAATAAAATCAGTGATATCACCCTCCAGTGTAGGCCACCAATATACACGAGAAATAAGCTGGGTGGACTTCTTGACGCCAGCATGGCCAGCGAAGTGAGAGGAATGTCCCCATTTGAGGATCTTGAGGCGCTGGCGTGGAGGGATAAAGGTCTTTCCAGGGAGAGTTTGTCCAATAGAAGCTGGAGCAGAGGAGACCAGGCACTCAGGAGGTACAATATGTTGGAGAGGGGCTTCAGATTCGGTAGCATCAGTGGAACGTGAAAGGGCATCAGCCCTGACGTTTTTGTCAGCAGGACGAAAGTGAATCTCGAAGTTAAAGTGGGCAAAAAACAACAACCACCTAGCCTGGCGAGGGTTCAGACGTTGGGCAGACTGGAGATACGAGAGATACTTGTGGTCAGTGTAAATGACAATGGGGTGTTTGGAACCCTCCAGTAGATGCCTCCATTCCTCAAGAGCTAACTTGATGGCCAGAAGTTCACGATCACCAATGGAGTAATTTTTTTCCGCCGGAGAGAAGGTTTTAGAAAAGAAACCACAAGTAATATTACATCCGGTAGAGTTTTTTTTGGAGGAGTACGGCTCCGGCTCCAACTGAGGAGGCGTCCACTTCCAGCAAGAAAGGTTTCGATGGATCAGGTCTGGACAGCACTGGAGCAGAAGCGAGGGCAATTTTGAGGCGATTAAAGGCCTCATCCGCTTGAGGAGGCCAAGATTTAGGGTTAGCATTCTTCCTGGTCAGAGCCACAATAGGGGCCACAATGGTGGAAAAATGAGGAATAAACTGTCGGTAGTAGTTGGCAAATCCCAAGAAGCGTTGGATAGCACGGAGTCCAGAAGGGCGTGGCCAATCTAAAACCGCTGACAGTTTGTCTGGGTCCATTTGAAGTCCCTGGCCAGAGACTAGGTAACCTAGGAAGGGAAGAGATTGACATTCAAAGAGACATTTCTCTATTTTGGCATACAGTTGATTTTCGCAGAGTCTCTGGAGCACTAGGCGGACATGACGACGGTGTTCCTCTAGACTAGAGGAGAAAATCAAGATGTCGTCCAGGTAAACCACAACACAGGTATATAACAAGTCACGAAAAATTTCATTAACGAAGTCCTGGAAGACTGCAGGGGCGTTGCATAACAAGATATTCGAAATGTCTGTCTCTGGTATTGAATGCGGTTTTCCACTCATCCTTTTTCCTGATGCAAATGAGATTATATGTGCCTCTTAAGTCCAATTCAGTGAAGATGTTGGCGCCACGAAGGCGGTCAAAGAGTTCAGAGATTAGAGGCAGGGGATAGCGTTTTTTGATGGTGATTTTATTTAAACCGCGGTAGTCTATACATGGCCGTCTTTTTTCGAAACAAAGAAGAACCCCGCTTCGGCAGGGGATGAGAACTTGCGATTGAATCCCCTCTTTAAATTTTCCTGGATGTAGTCAGACATGGCTTGAGTCTCAGGGGCGGACAGATGGTAGATCCTGCCCCGGGGTGGAGTAGTACCAGGAAGGAGGTCAATAGGGCAGTCATAAGGCCTATGAGGTGGCAAAGTCTCTGCTTGTTTTTTACAGAAAACATCGGCAAAGTCCTGGTAGGCCTTGGGAAGACCTGGTATAGGTGGAGCCACAGGGGTTTGACTACCGGGAGCAGACGTGAGGCATTGTTTGAGACAAGAAGAACCCCAACTCTTGATCTCCCTGGTGGTCCAGTCAAGTGTAGGAGAATGACGTTGGAGCCATGGCAAGCCGAGGAGAATTTCAGAGGTGCAGTTGGGTAGGACAAGAAATTCAATTTTTTCGTGATGCAGTCCAATGCACATTAGCAGGGGTTCTGTGCGGTAACGCACAGTGCAGTCCAATTTTTCTCCATTGACTGAAGAGATGTAGAGTGGTCTGACGAGACTGGTCACTGGGATGTTGAGCCTATTAACGAAAGAGGCCAAAATAAAATTTCCTGCAGAACCGGAGACCAAGAAGGCCACAGCTGAGAAGGAGGAGTTAGCAGAAGGAGAAATCCGCACAGGCACAGTAAGACGTGGAGAAGCAGAGTACACACCTAGAGCTGTCTCACCTTTGTGCGGAATCGGAGTGCGTTTTTCCTGACGCGGAGGACGGACAGGACAGTCTTTTAGGAAGTGTTCGGTACTAGCACAGTACAGGCATAGATTCTCGTTACTGCGGCGAGTCCTCTCTTGTAGGGTCAGGCGGGACCGGTTCACTTGCATAGCCTCCTCGGCAGAAGGCACAGGAACAGATTGCAGTGGATTTAAGAAGAGAGGAGCCGGGGAGAGAAATCGCCTGGTGCGAACAAGGTCCTTCTCCTGTCGGAGCTCCTGGCGTCTTTCAGAGAAACGCATGTCAATGCGGGTGGCCAAATGGATAAGTTCAGACAGGTTAGCAGGAATTTCTTGTGCGGCCAGCACATCCTTGATGTTGCTGGATAGGCCTTTCTTCAAGGTCGCGCAGAGGGCCTTATTGTTCCAGGATAATTCAGAGGCGAGAGTACGAAATTGGATGGCGTATTCGCCCACAGAAGAACTTCCTTGGACTAGGTTCAGTAAAGCAGTCTCGGCAGAGGAGGCCCGGGCTGGTTCCTCTAAGACACTACGAACCTCAGCGAAGAAGGACTGGACAGTGGCAGTGACAGGATCATTGCGGTCCGAGAGCGGTGTGGCCCATGAAAAGGCCTTTCCAGACAGGAGACTAACCCCGAAAGCCACCTTAGACTGTTCTGTGGGAAATTGGTCCGACATTATCTCCAAGTGAAGGGAACACTGAGAAAGGAAACCAAGGCATAGTTTAGAGTCCCCATCAAATTTGTCCATCAGGGACAGGCTGAGGCTGGGAGCGGCCACTCGCTGCGGAGGAGGTGCAGGAGCTGGTGGAGGAGATGGTTGCTGAAGCTGTGGCAGGAGTTGTTGCAGCATGACAGTCAGTTGGGTCAGCTGTTGTCCTTGTTGCGCTATCTGTTGAGATTGCTGGGCGACCACCGTGGTAAGGTCAGCGACAACTGGCAGCAGGAGCTCAGCAGGATCCATGGCCGGATCTACTGTCAGGATCCGGATACTGTGAGGATACTGGTGGTGGATCTTCTGTGTCAGTGGGGTGATGACGTGGGCCGTACCAGGGGAACGGAGTCTAAGGGGTTACTGGTTTTCCCCAGAGCCCACCGCAAAGCGGGATGGACTTGCAGCGGCAGGTAACCCCCAGGTCGTTCCACCCGATAGCGACTCAACCCTAACTGACGGCTGAGACAGACGCGGTACAAGGGATTAGACAACAGCAAGGTCGGACGTAGCAGAAGGTCAGGCCAGGCAGCAAGGATCGTAGTCAGGGGCAACGGCAGAGAGTCTGGAACACTGGCTTGGGACATACAAGGAAACGCTTTCACTGGCAACAAGATCCGGCAATGCTGGGAAGGGGAAGTGAGGTTATATAGAGAGGTCACAGGTGTGAGCACTAATTGGGCCAGGCGCCAATCAGTGGCGCACTGGCCCTTTAAATCGCAGAGAGTTGGCGCGCGCGTGTCCTAGGCTGCAGGGCCGCACGCGCCGGGACTGAGCCGTCGGGGAACAGGACGGGGGAGGAGACCGGGATGCGAGCCGCGAGCGGGAGCGTCCCGCTACGCGGGTCGCATCCCCGCCGGTAACATTAATGCAGCGCTCGGGGCGCTGCAAGAAGATGAACGCCGCGAGCGCTCCGGGGAGGAGCAGGGACCCGGAGCACTCGTAACAGAAACATGCGAATCCGAGATCCTGGCCTCCCCAAGCGGAAGAAGCTTTTACTCGCCTTAAGGCCGCCTTCGCCTCCGCCCACGTCTTGACTAGGGACGATCCTCTGAAACCATTCTTCCTTGAGGTAGACGCTTCTTCAGTAGGTGTCGGGGCGGTTCTTCTTTAAAATAACGCTAAAGGAAAAAACGTTACTTTCGTTTTTTTTTTATTAAAAGGTTTTCTCCTCCTGAAAGGAACTACGCTATTGGTGACCGTGAATTGTTGGCCATAAAGTTGGCTCTAGAGGAGTGGAGACATCTCCTGGAGGGATCCCTTCACCCTATCACCATCTACACTGACCACAAAAATCTGTCCTACCTACAGTCCACCCAGCGCTTAAATCCTCGCCAGGCCAGGTGGTCGTTGTTCTTTGCCCGCTTCAATTTCCAGATCCATTTTCGTCCTGCAGACAAGAATGTCATGGCGGATGCCCTATCACGTTCCACCAATGCCACAGAAGCTGAAGCCTCTCCTCAACACATCATCCCTCCTGAGTGTCTAATCTCTGCTGCTCCTGCTTCTCTGGTGCCTGTTCCTTCAGGAAAAACTTTTGTCCCTCCACGTCTTCGCCTCCGGACTCTCAAATGGGGTCATTCCTCCCACTTGGCGGGTCACGCTGGAATCAAAAAATCCATTCAGTTGATTGCCAGACACTTTTGGTGGCCTGCCTTTGAAAAAGATGTGACTGAGTTCGTACGGTCCTGTACTGTCTGTGCACGTGACAAAACTCCTCCCCAGAGGCCTGTGGGTCTTCTCCTTCCCCTGCCGGTGCCCGAACAGCCTTGGTCACATATAGCGATGGACTTCGTCACTGACCTTCCTGTATCCCATGGCAACACTGTCATTTGGGTGGTTCTTGATCGATTCTCCAAGATGGCTCATTTTGTCCCGCTTCCTGGCCTCCCTTCTGCGCCACAGTTGGCGAAGCAATTCTTTTTGCACATTTTTCGTCTCCACGGACTGCCTACGCATATCGTCTCTGATAGAGGCGTTCAATTCATCTCAAAATTCTGGAGAGCACTCTGCACTCAATTGAAGATTAAATTGAATTTTTCCTCCGCCTACCACCCACAGTCCAATGGACAAGTGGAGAGAGTGAACCAGACCCTTGGTGACTACCTGCGACATTTGGTCTCCTCCCGCCAAGACGATTGGGTCGACCTCTTACCCTGGGCTGAATTCTCGTACAATTTCAAAGACTCTGAGTCATCCGCCAAGTCTCCGTTCTTTGTGGTGTACGGCCATAAATATACTGATATTACATGATGTGTTACCAGCACTGACCTGTCCAATGTCAGCTCCTCCTTCTTCCCTAGTATATACAGAACTAAAGAACCCATTCAGTAGCTCTGCTTTCTCTTTACCGCCTGTGACAACCTCCCCATTATCATTATTAAGGGGTCCTACATGCTCTGTCCTTGTTTTTTTTGCATTTATATATCTAAAAAAATATTTAGGATTAGTTTTGCTTTCTTTGGCCACCTGTCTCTCATTTTGAATTTTTGCTGTTTTTATTACATTTTTACAGATTTTATTAAGCTCTTTGTACTGTTTAAATGTTATAGCTGACCCATCAGATTTGAATTTTTTGAAGGCTATTTTGTTTGTTGTTTATTGCTCTTTTAACATAATTTGTCAGCCATGTAGGATTTAGTTTTAATTGTTTATATTTGTTCCCCTTTGGTATATATTTAGCTGTATAGTTATTTAGAGTTGATTTAAAGATGTCCCATTTACCTTCTATATCAGTATTTGACAACACCTCCCCCCAGTTTATGTCCTGTAGTGCAGCTCTCAGCCCAGGGAAATTTGCCTTTTTAAAGTTATATGTTTTTGCCTTCCCCGTCTGTCTTTGTTTTCTACATTTTAAGTCAAAAGTAACTATATTGCGGTGGCTATTACCAAGGTTTTCCCTCACAGTTACATTACCAACCAGCTCTGCGTTGTTGGAAATGATCAGATCCAACAGGGCATCACTTCTTGTTGGGTTCTCCATAAACTGGCCCATAAAATTATCCTGCAATAAATTTAGGAATTGTCGCCCCTTTGTAGTTTTAGCCAACCCCGGACCCCAATCTATATCTGGATAGTTAAAATTAGGGATCGACCGATTATCGGTATGGCCGATATTATCGGCCGATAATCACGATTTTGGGCATTATCAGTATCGGCAATTACCTTGCCAATAAGCCGATAATGCCCCGCCCCCGCACCGCGACCGCCCCCCGACCCACCGCACCCCGACCGCCCCCCCCCCAACCCACCGCACCGCGTTGCACCCCCCACCGTAGTGCTGGGTGGTATACCAGTATGGATTTTTGCCCATACCGCTATACCGGTCAGGCCCCTCCCCCACCCTCCGAGTCAATAAAAAAATTAAACTTACCCGTAATGGGGGTGGTCCGGGCCATCCATCCTTCCTTCCTGTAGTGTCCGGCGGCATTCCGGGTGGAGGGTGAACCGGTCAGGGTTGTCCTTCTCAGGGGGTCATCTCCTCCACTCCGGGCAGGCTCCGGCCTAGTACGCTGCATAGACGCCGCTACGCCGTGACGTCAGGTGCGTCGCTGCGCACAGGTAGGGGGAGAGAAGCAGGTGGTGGCGGCGGCGGCCTATGGCACCGCAAAAGCCACTGCAGTGCATTGATTTAAAGTGCCCGCTTTAAATCAATGATCTGCAGCGGTGTCGAGGGGGGATAAATAGCCGATAACTTATACCGGAATATCGGTATAAGTTATCGGCTATCAGCCCTAACCTCCACTGATTATCGGTATCGGCCCTAAAATAACGATATCGCTCGATCCCTAGTTAAAATAACCCATTATCACCATTGTACCTGCCCGGACGGCCCTCTCTATTTGTTTATGCAGCCGACCTTCTATCTCTTCAGTGATATTAGGGGGTCTGTTCATGCCGGCGGGGACGCGATCCGCGTGGCGGGTCAGACCCGCTCGCGGATCGCCCCTTGTTCTACTCACCCTCCTCCTCCTGTGGCTGTCTCGTCCCGGCGCGCGAGGCCCCGCTCCTTAGGGCGCGCGCGTGCCGACGTTCTAAGATTTAAAGGGCCAGCGCACCGCTAATTGGTGCCTGGCCCAATCAGTTCAATCACCTCCCTACACATAAATACTCACTTCCCCTTCCAGTCATTGACGGATCTTGTTGCCTTGTGCCCTGAGAAAGCATTATAGTGTGTTCCCAAGCCTGTGTACCCAGACCTTCTGCTGTTGCCTCTGACTACGAACCTCGCTGCCTGCCCTGACCTTCTGCTACGTCTGACCTAGCCTCTGTCTAGTCCTTGTGTACCGCGCCAGTCTAAGCTGCCAGAGGGGTAGAGTCACTACTGGGGAACACGACCTGGTAGTTACCGCCGCAGCAAGTCCATCCCGCTTTGCGGCAGGCTCTGGTGTACACCAGTAACTGCTTAGAACCGATTCCCCAGTACGACCCGTGTCATCGCCTCTCTGGCACAGAGGATCCACCTCCTGTGTCCTCACCAGCCGCTAGTCCGGACCCTGACAGAATCTCAGTCTTTAAAATGCGATGTACTTTGTGTGCAGGAGACTCATTTACTGTCTAAGGATGCTTACCGTCTACCCCACCCTGCCTTCACTCATCTCTACCAATCTCATTACAGCTCCAAATCTAGAGGGGTTCTGATTGCAGTAAAGAATACTGTTGCCTTCACTCTCCAGGACTCCATCTCTGACCTCAAGGGAAGGCATGTGATTCTTCGTTGCACCATCAATGCTACTCCCCTCACCATAGTCTCTATTTATGCCCCTAATTCTGGGCAATCTAGATTTTTGAAACGTCTCTTGAAGGTGGCGGGGGGTTCCTCATGGGGCTTGTTGGTACTCTGTGACGATTTCAACGCCATTTCTGACCCTGATCTTGATTCTTCCTCTACTAATCGCACCTCTCACTACACACTATCTTCCTTCTTACACAAGTTTGATTTATATGATGCATGGCACATACACCACGCAAATTAGAGAGAATACACATTTTTGTTGGGCGTGCACAATACTTATTCAAGAATAGATCTCTTTTTACTCGACAGACATCTATTACCTAACATACAACGCACTTCAATGCTGCCATCACACTAAAGGTCAAAGATGGAGCGTCCTCACCCCCAACCTATTCATGGCGTGGGAACCCTTTCTTATGGTCTCAGCCCCAATGTGCACAGTATTTGACCCAGGATATTACAGATTATTTCGCGAATAACAGTGGCTCAGTTCGAGATCCCATTACACTTTGGAATTGTCACAAGGTAGTTGTAAAGGGGGTATTGCATAAAGTATGGTTCCTATTTGAAAAAGCAACGTGAGGAGAGGGTTAATAGAGTACATGATTTGTTATATATTGCGGAACGTGCAAACCAAGCTAACCCCTCCCCCGCACTAGCGGAACAGGTTGCTACCCATAGTACGATTATAAAATCCCTATACCCGGATAAAGCCCTGGGCCCTGATTGCTTTATTAATTCATGCTACAAAATATTCAGGTTATCCTTTCCCCACATTTGGCAGCATTCTGCCAATCCGCAATGCAATCTGGTTCGCTACCTCAGGAAAACCTTCAGGCTGTTATCACGACTTTACCTAAACCGGACAAGTCACTGGATCGCCCACAGAATCTTCGCCCAATTTCATTACTGAACCAAGACATTAAGATATATGCGAAACTCTTGGCTTCCCGAGTATCCTCAATTCTCCCCTCTATAGTTCACCTGGATCCAGGGGCGTTGCTAGGCCTCCAAAAGATCCGGGGTGCGGGTCATGGGCGGAGCCACAAAAGAGGAGGGGCAATGGGGCGGGCCACTCAATGGGTGGGGCCACTCTGGAGTATAATACAGGATATAACTCAGGATCAGTACAGGATAAGTAATGTAATGTATGTACACAGTGACCCCCACCAGCAGAATAGGGAGTACAGCTCTGGAGTATAATACAGGATATAACTCAGGATCAGTACAGGATAAGTAATGTAATGTATGTACACAGTGACCCCCACCAGCAGAGTAGTGAGTACAGCTCTGGAGTGCTGACCAATTAGTTGCGGGTGTGGTCGTGCTTCAGCTGTGCTGTGTGTCTGCTGTGTCTCCTGAGCTCCAGGGAATTACCATCTATTCCACCTGGGGCCTGCTTCCTCCTCCCCAGGGAGGGAGCGGGTTTCCAGGCATGAGTGAGGGAGGCGAGGCCCAGGCTTCTGCTCCTCGGAATAGGCCGCAGGGGAGCAGTAGAAGCCAGCAAGCGGCCGGAACATCGGAGGATTTGGGGGTGAGGCGTTCCACCAGGAGTCGCAGCAATGCTGCTCCAACTCCCCCCACAGAGGTGAGAAGCTCCAAGGCTGGATCCACCTCAGGAAAGCTGGGTGCTACCAGCGGAAAGCTGGGTTCATCAGAAAGAAGGCAGAGTGCTCACGGAGGTGAAGCCGACCTCAGTGAGGAAGGCTGGGGAGTGCTGAGGACCCGGGAGTCTATTTCCACCTATACCTCCCGGGTAAAAAGTCACCTCCGTGAGTATGAAGACGCCTGTAAGGCCATCAGGAGGCTCCGAGAGGAACTGCGCTGTGACCGTGCCAGGGCTAAGGTAACTCCAAAAAAGAAAAAGACGGAGATCCAGGGGCAGATAAAGAGACTTATGGCTGAAATACAAGCTTTGGAGGAGAGGAGAGGAGAATTACTGGCGAAGAGTGGGCCATTTAAAGAAAAATTGGAAAATGGAGAACGATTCAAGGTAATGGAGGAAAAGGAAAATAAAAGGTTGGTGGGGCTGCAACCTGAGAGCCAGGTGGATGATGCGGAGGAGATGGAGGAAGAACAACAGGCAGATCCACCTGGTGGCCTGCGGCAACAGCAGCAGGCCCCGTACAGTGGGCCCCCTGCACAGCAACCAGCAGTATCACCTGCCGACTCAGGGGAGGACAGTGACAGCAGCTACCAGGGAGGGGCGCTAATGGCCCAGATCTGCATGCTGGAATCCCCAGTGTGTCCTCAGAACCTGGTGTTTGGAGATGAGCTCCCAAATGAGGCACCTGGGGGTAAGAAGAAGAAGACCAAGCCAAAGCAGCAAGAAGTGGTGAGTTACATCTACACCCCCCTCCCTGTAAACCCTGAGTCGGCCACAGGGTCAGCTCATTGTGCAAGCCCCGTTACCCAGCCCAGCCCGTGTTCTGTGGTGGACTCGGTGCAAAGGTGCGGGGAGAGTACAGATACTAAAAGGGCGCAGAGCTCCATGCCTGTTTGCAGTAGCAGGGATGGAGCAGAGAAGGCATCGGCCGCAAGGCCGTACAGTGAGGGTGGCCCAGCGGTGGGCATAGAGGCAGACTCCGGTGTTGTAGTTCGCTCCCCTGTGGGAGAGGGGGGTGACTCAGTGCCGGAGGTAGTCGTGGTGGCTAAGGGAAAAATAGATTCTCCCAAAAGTAGAAAAAAACTTTTGTTTTGCATTGGCGCCGCTGATCCAGATCAGCGGCGCCCAGGAGCTGGACATTCTAGTACGGATGAGGCGGAGGGTACCGGTAAAAACAGGGCTGGGGCCGCTAATAAACAGGCTAGGCAGGCTTCCCGGTCCTTGTATAAGGGACCGGTGACCTGTCCTGTGGTGATGGCTCCAGCCCTGGTACCCAGTGATGCTGACAGTACAAAATCTGCACCAGAACGCACCGGTCCAGCCAGTATGAATGTGGAGGTTAATGTTGGAGTGACTGAGGGTGTGAATGAGGGGAATAATTCATCTGTTACTAAAAATCTTTCTGGGGCTTTGAATGGTGGTTTGGGCTGTAGCACGGGTGGAGGTATGGGGGGCACATCAGCTAAAATAGGGGTCAATGGTTTGGGTATGGATTATGTGGAGGAGGGTGGTGAAGGGGCACAGATTAGTGGTGGGAATGTAGGGCCTGGTCCAGTTGCACCCCCAGCGGTGGCAGCACCCGTCCGCAGCTACGCGAATGTCACCGCTGGGGGAAGGGGGGCAGCTTCCTCGTCCTCTGGCTCTGGGGAGAGCAGTTTGCAGCAGCGTCTCCTGGGGGCCTTAAGGAGAGGGGAGAGATCAATCAATGTAGAGGGTAGGGAGGTTGATCTATCCTTTTGGATAGAAAGACATGGTCTTTCAGCCTTCCGAGAGGAAAGAGGGGGGGATACTGTGTGGTCTCTCCCAACAGCCGGGCCGGGTGGTCTCCGAAGGAATGTGGTCCGGCTGAGGTGGAGAGGCAGTGATACATGTCCTCCAAGAGCTAAAGTTGTTGAGCTTCTGCTGAAGTTGGGCTTTAAGGCAGCTGACATCTATGCCTTAATACATCCTTATGGTACCCCTGAGTTCGATATCAGCTTTGTTCGGCCGGAGGGGCTTGAGCTCTTCTGGTCGAATTATGAGTTGGTAAAGAATGAGCCCGGCTGGCGAGACTTTGCCATTCAGGCAGTGTCTCGCCAAAATAATGTCAAGAAGGTGACCGTTTTAACCCGTAACGAATCGCTTTCTTGTATTGACATCATGACGTGGCTAGGTCGGTATGGTGAGGTGGTGGAGGTCCCAAAAAAGAACAGGGATGAATATGGCATCTGGTCAGGGGCCTGGACGTTTATGGTCAAGCTTAGGCGTTCAGGAAACACCGTTACCCATATACCATCTGCGACCTTCCTCGGAAGGGATCGTATCCAGATCTTTTACCAGGGTCAGCCGAAGCTCTGTCACAGATGTGGTGACCCCACACATTTTAGTGCCAATTGCACTGTGCAGAAGTGCACTCTGTGTGGGGAAATAGGCCATCTCGCTACATCTTGTGCAGAGATTAGGTGTCACCTGTGTGGTGACTTAGGTCACCCATTCAGTCGCTGCCCTCGTTCCTTTGTCAACGCGGTTGTTGCCCCGGTGGGAGTAAGCCGTGAGGTGGATTCTGCTGGGGGGATGGCTGTCGGGGATGAAGGGGTGCAGGGGCCAGGGAAGAAAAGTAAGCAGAAGACGCCTGCCCAACTGAGGCGTCTCGAGAAGCGTCAAAGGGACAGGGAGATTCAGGACTCACAGGAGCATCAACCAACTGGGGTGACTCCTGATCCTGTCCCTGCGGCCAGTCTTACTGCTGAGGCCCTGGGGGATAGTGAACTGGATGAGGAGATTGGGAAGATCCACAAAGAGGGGGATGCCGTCTCCTCACTGTCCTCCCATGGTGGGAGCGCGGATGAGGACAGTGGGGGATGGGCAGAAACAAAGCGGGGTACTCGGAAGAATAAGAAAAGGAGAGATGTAAGATCTTCTCCCACCCGCCAGATGCCAAAGGAAGGTACAACTGACCCCCCTCTGATTGGTCTCTCCAACCGGTTCCGAGCCCTCCGCGACATTTCCTCTTCGGAGGAGGGGGGGGGGGGGCTGGGGGTGAGGTTCCGGATGTTGCGGTGGGGCTCACAGGAGACGCTGAGTCCTCTCTCCCTGGGGAATCTATGTCTTCAGGGGGGGAGACTGGCCCAGAGTCAGGGGACGAGGAAAATGTATATAAAGGGAAAATGGACACATCTATTTCACTTAAAAGGGGTAAACCATCATCTGATGAGGAGGGTGGTGGGGTGGATGGGAAGGATGGTGGGAAAAAGAAAGCTGTCTAACTCAATCACCCTTGATGGCGGCACCCTCTCCGTTGACTCTGGCATCTATTAATGTTGCCAGCATAAAGTCAGAGACGGCTCGATTTGCGGCCTATGATTTTTTTGCCCATATTAATGTTGATATTTTATTTTTGCAAGAGACCAGGCTAACAGATATGTCATCTATCTACAAGGCTAAAAGAGAGTGGAGGAATGGGCCCTCCTACTGGTCTCTTGGGGCCGAGCCGTATAGCGGAGTGGCGGTCCTTTTTACCGCAGCGGTAGAATGCCGACGGGTTATCGAGTTAGAAATGGGGAGGTGCCTGATCTTAGATGTCCTCATGAAGGGACAAGAACTTCGCCTTATTAACATCTACGGCCCACAGTCTAAGTGGGACCGGAAGTGTCTCTTTATGAGGATCAAGCCCTATCTTTTTACAAGTCGGCAGGTGGTCTTTGGAGGGGATTTTAATGCTGTCACGAGGCCCCAAGACAGGGGAGGTGCCAGAGACAAGCTGACTTATGATAGCGTCACCCTTAATAGCATAGCGAGTGAGGCTCGCCTGGTGGATGTCCACATCCGGCACACCCCAGGCCACGCGGGATTCACCTATCATAGGGGTAGTTGTAGGTCTAGGATAGATAGTTTTTTTTTAAAGGAGGAGGCCGTCTCTTCAGCAGTGTCTGTTGTTGAGGTGGAGTTCTCCGATCACTGTTTAATTTTGTTTTCTCTGAATGTTACAGAGACCCCCCGGATGGGCAGAGGCTATTGGAAGCTGAATTCGTCTCTCTTGGAAGAAGCGGAGATAAGACAGTCCTTTGAGGATTTTCTTCAGAGCCAGGTACCATTGCTGGGCCTTTGTAGCAGTAAGTCAGAGTGGTGGGAGATCTTCAAGGAAAGGGTTGCGAGATTCTTCCGCCAGCTCTCGGGCCTCAGAAGCCTAAACAGGTACCGTTTGTACCAGGGCCTGAGGAAGAAACTTGAGAACCTTGTCTCGACTGGAGGTAGTTGTGACGATATCTCCAGAGTGAAGTCCTTGTTGATGAAGTGCCAGTATGACAGACACGCATCTTTGGTTTTTGAGAGGGATTACGGGAAGTACCGCTCGCCCGACCCTTACAGAAACTGCAAGATGTCAGTGAATAGTAAAATAGTCTCAGGACTGATTGATAGTACGGGATCCTTGAAAAGGTCCAGATCAGGGATCCTGGAGGTCGTCAGATCCTTCTACTCGCACCTCTTGGGAAGGAAGGATCTAGATCGAGATAAGGTATCAGCTTTCTTGGCTGAAACCGTCCCTGAACCAGGAGTAGACTCCTCTCTTGACGTTTTGACAGAGATGATCCGGGAAGAGGAAGTCAGGATGGCTATTGATGGGCTTGCCCTCAAGAAGTCACCCTGTCCGGATGGCTTAATATCTGAGTTCTATAAGACCTTTAAGGACACTTTGGTTCCCCTCTTGACTGGGGTTTTTAATGAGTGTCTATCCTCGGGCACTCTGCCAAAGTCAATGAGGAGGTCAGCGCTGATCATCCTGTCAAAGGGTAAAGACCCGTCCCACATTGAGAATTGGCGTCCCATAGCACTTCTCAATGTGGACCGAAAGATTCTGGCAAAAGTGCTGTTTAACCGGCTGGTGGAGTTTGCACCCCGGCTCCTTTCGGGGGCTCAGCATTGCTCTGTTCCGGGCCGCAGTACATTTAGTGCTGTGCTCAGTGTCCGAGAGGCTGTGGAGCAGGGTAGGGCTGGCCACTGGAAGGGGTACTTGCTGTCCTTGGATCAGGCAAAAGCATTTGATCGGGTTAACCATGAATACCTCTGGTCTGTTCTTCTGAGATATGGCCTGCCGGGGGGGTTTGTTGATTGGCTTAAGACCTTGTACGCAGGGGCAGAGAGTTTCCCGTTTGTGAATGGTTGGATTGGCCGCTCTTTTGAGGTTGGGTCTGGCGTCCGTCAGGGTTGTCCTTTGAGCCCGTTGCTGTACGTGTTTGCAATTGATCCTTTCCTTAGGAGGATTGATTGTGGACCGTTGGCGGGGGTGAGAATGGACCTGGCGGTGCCGGATTTGGCTCTGAGGGCGGTAGCATATGCTGATGTTGTCACCGTGTTTGTCTCCTCACAAGAGGAAGGCCAATGGGTGATGTTAGAGGTGGACCGCTACTCGGAGGCATCCGGGTCCAAGATCAACCGGGATAAGTGCGAGAGTCTCTGGCTGGGAGGGGGAGATCCTGGTTTTGATCTCCCGGACGCCCTTCCAGAGCCCCAGGAATCTGCAAAAGTTCTCGGCATAGAATTTGGCCAAGGGGATTACCCCAAACAAAACTGGGACAGCAGGCTTAAGATCGCCGCTCAGAAGGTGGATCAGTGGAAGGGTTGGTCTTTGACCCTCCGGGAAAGGGTTAACCTGATCAAAACATTCCTGCTCCCTTTACTGATATACTTGGGCAGTGTATGCATGTTGCCAGAACCTCTTTGGACCCGGGTCTACAGTGTGTTCTTCCAGATGTTATGGAGGAACAGACTGAACCTAGTGAAGAGGGAGGTTACTTACCGTACGAGGAGACTAGGGGGGTTGTGTATGGTCAACCCTGTGGTGTTCCTAGTGAATACCTTTCTTAAGACCAATATAGCAAACCTCTGGTCAGAGAGGGCTCCTCCGTGGGTATCCTCCTGTAGGGGATGCTGTTACGCCGAGCGCTCCGGGTCCCCGCTCCTCCCCGGAGCGCTCGCTACACTCTCGCTACTGCAGCGCTCCGGTCAGATCCACTGACCCGGGGCGCTGCGATACCACCTCCAGCCGGGATGCGATTCGCGATGCGGGTGGCGCCCGCTCGCGATGCGCACCCCGGCTCCCGTACCTGACTCGCTCTCCGTCGGTCCTGTCCCGGCGCGCGCGGCCCCGCTCCCTAGGGCGCGCGCGCGCCGGGTCTCTGCGATTTAAAGGGCCACTGCGCCGCTGATTGGCGCAGTGGTTCTAATTAGTGTGTTCACCTGTGCACTCCCTATTTATCCTCACTTCCCCTGCACTCCCTCGCCGGATCTTGTTGCCATTGTGCCAGTGAAAGCGTTTCCTTGTGTGTTCCTAGCCTGTGTTCCAGACCTCCTGCCGTTGCCCCTGACTACGATCCTTGCTGCCTGCCCCGACCTTCTGCTACGTCCGACCTTGCTTCTGTCTACTCCCTTGTACCGCGCCTATCTTCAGCAGTCAGAGAGGTTGAGCCGTTGCTAGTGGATACGACCTGGTCACTACCGCCGCAGCAAGACCATCCCGCTTTGCGGCGGGCTCTGGTGAAAACCAGTAGTGACTTAGAACCGATCCACTAGCACGGTCCACGCCAATCCCTCTCTGGCACAGAGGATCCACCTCCTGCCAGCCGGCATCGTGACAGTAGATCCGGCCATGGATCCCGCTGAAGTTCCTCTGCCAGTTGTCGCCGACCTCACCACGGTGGTCGCCCAGCAGTCACAACAGATAGCGCAACAAGGCCAACAGCTGTCTCAACTGACCGTGATGCTACAGCAGCTACTACCACAGCTTCAGCAATCATCTCCTCCGCCAGCTCCTGCACCTCCTCCGCAGCGAGTGGCCGCTTCTGGCCTACGACTATCCTTGCCGGATAAATTTGATGGGGACTCTAAATTTTGCCGTGGCTTTCTTTCCCAATGTTCCCTGCACTTGGAGATGATGTCGGACCAGTTTCCTACTGAAAGGTCTAAGGTGGCTTTCGTAGTCAGCCTTCTGTCTGGAAAAGCTCTGTCATGGGCCACACCGCTCTGGGACCGCAATGACCCCGTCACTGCCTCTATACACTCCTTCTTCTCGGAAATTCGAAGTGTCTTTGAGGAACCTGCCCGAGCCTCTTCTGCTGAGACTGCCCTGTTGAACCTGGTCCAGGGTAATTCTTCCGTTGGCGAGTACGCCGTACAATTCCGTACTCTTGCTTCAGAACTATCCTGGAATAATGAGGCCCTCTGCGCGACCTTTAAAAAAGGCCTATCCAGCAACATTAAAGATGTTCTGGCCGCACGAGAAATCCCTGCTAACCTACATGAACTCATTCATCTAGCCACTCGCATTGACATGCGTTTTTCCGAAAGGCGTCAGGAGCTCCGCCAGGATATGGACTTTGTTCGCACGAGGCTTTCTTTCTCCCCGGCTCCTCTCTCCTCTGGTCCCCTGCAATCCGTTCCTGTGCCCCCCGCCGTGGAGGCTATGCAGGTCGACCGGTCTCGCCTGACACCTCAAGAGAGGACAAGACGCCGCATGGAGAATCTCTGCCTGTACTGTGCCGGTACCGAACACTTCCTGAAGGATTGTCCTATCCGTCCTCCCCGCCTGGAAAGACGTACGCTGACTCCGCACAAAGGTGAGACAGTCCTTGATGTCAACTCTGCTTCTCCACGTCTTACTGTGCCTGTGCGGATATCTGCCTCTACCTTCTCCTTCTCTACTATGGCCTTCTTGGATTCCGGATCTGCAGGAAATTTTATTTTGGCCTCTCTCGTCAACAGGTTCAACATCCTGGTGACCAGTCTCGCCAGACCCCTCTACATCAATTGTGTTAACAATGAAAGATTGGACTGTACCATACGTGTCCGCACGGAGCCCCTTCTAATGTGCATCGGACCTCATCACGAGAAAATTGAATTTTTGGTCCTCCCCAATTGCACTTCCGAAATTCTCCTTGGACTACCCTGGCTTCAACACCATTCCCCAACCCTGGATTGGTCCACTGGGGAAATCAAGAGCTGGGGCCCCTCTTGTTTCAAGGACTGCCTTAAACCGGTTCCCAATACCCCTTGCCGTGACTCTGTGGTTCCCCCTGTAACCGGTCTCCCTAAGGCCTATATGGACTTTGCGGATGTTTTTTGCAAAAAACAAGCTGAGACTCTACCTCCTCACAGGCCTTATGATTGTCCTATTGACCTCCTCCCGGGCACTACTCCACCCCGGGGCAGAATTTATCCTCTCTCTGCCCCAGAGACTCTTGCTATGTCGGAGTACATCCAGGAAAATTTAAAAAAGGGCTTTATCCGCAAATCCTCCTCTCCTGCCGGAGCCGGATTTTTCTTTGTGTCCAAAAAAGATGGCTCCCTACGTCCTTGCATTGACTACCGCGGTCTTAATAAAATCACGGTAAAGAACCGCTATCCCCTACCTCTCATCTCTGAACTCTTTGATCGCCTCCAAGGTGCCCACATCTTTACCAAACTGGACTTAAGAGGTGCTTATAATCTCATCCGCATCAGAGAGGGGGATGAATGGAAAACGGCATTTAACACTAGAGATGGACACTTTGAGTATCTGGTCATGCCCTTTGGCCTGTGCAACGCCCCTGCCGTCTTCCAAGACTTTGTTAATGAAATTTTTCGTGATCTCTTATACTCCTGTGTTGTTGTATATCTGGACGATATCCTGATTTTTTCTGCCAATCTAGAAGAACACTGCCAGCATGTCCGTATGGTTCTTCAGAGACTTCGTGACAATCAACTTTATGCCAAGATGGAGAAATGTCTGTTTGAATGCCAATCTCTTCCTTTCCTAGGATACTTGGTCTCTGGCCAGGGACTACAAATGGATCCAGGCAAGCTCTCTGCCGTCTTGGATTGGCCGCGCCCCTCCGGACTCCGTGCTGTCCAGCGTTTTTTGGGGTTCGCCGATTATTACAGACAATTTATTCCACATTTTTCTACCATTGTGGCTCCTATCGTGGCTTTAACCAAAAAAAATGCCAATCCTAAGTCATGGCCTCCTCAAGCGGAAGACGCCTTTAAACGGCTCAAGTCTGCCTTTTCTTCGGCTCCCGTGCTCTCCAGACCTGACCCATCTAAACCCTTCCTATTGGAGGTTGATGCCTCCTCAGTAGGAGCTGGAGCGGTCCTTCTACAAAAAAATTCTTCTGGGCATGCTGTTACTTGTGGGTTTTTTTCTAGGACCTTCTCTCCGGCGGAGAGGAACTACTCCATCGGGGATCGAGAGCTTCTAGCCATTAAATTAGCACTTGAGGAATGGAGGCATCTGCTGGAGGGATCAAGATTTCCAGTTATTATTTACACCGATCACAAGAACCTCTCCTATCTCCAGTCTGCCCAACGGCTGAATCCTCGCCAGGCCAGGTGGTCTCTGTTCTTTGCCCGATTTAATTTTGAAATTCACTTTCGGCCTGCCGATAAGAACATTAGGGCCGATGCTCTCTCTCGTTCCTCGGATGCCTCGGAAGTAGAACTCTCTCCGCAACACATCATTCCTCCTGACTGCCTGATCTCCACTTCTCCAGCCTCCATCAGGCAAACTCCTCCAGGGAAGACCTTCGTCTCTCCACGCCAACGCCTCCAGGGTACACTCACATGGGCGGAGGTTTACAGTAAGTATCCGGCTACAAGTTTGAGCTGTGGCAAATTTTCTGCCGCAGCTCAAACTGCCAGCGAGAAACTGCTGTGAACCTCCGCCCGTGCGACTGTACCCTAAAAACACTACACTACCCAAAAATTTAATAAAAAGTAAAAAACACTACATATACACATACCCCTACACAGCCCCCCTCCCCAATAAAAATGAAAAATGTCTGGTACGCCACTGTTTCCAAAACGGAGCCTCCAGCTGTTGCAAAACAACTACTCCCAGTATTGCCAGATAGCCACTGACTGTCTAGGCATGCTGGGAGTTTTACAACAGCTGGAGGCACCCTGTTTGGGAATCACTGGCGTAGAATACACCTATGTCCACGCCTATGCAAGTCCCTAATTTAGGTCTCAAATGCGCATGGCGCTTTCATTTTGGAGCCCTGTCGTCTTTCAAGGCAACAGTTTAGGGCCATATATGGGGTATCGCCGTACTCGGGAGAAATTGTGTTAAAAATTTTGGGGGGCATTTTCTGCTATTACCCTTTTTAAAAATGTAAAATTTTTGGGAAACCAAGCATTTTAGGTAAAAAAAAAATTTTTTTTTTTACACATGCAAAAGTCGTGAAACACCTGTAGTGTATTAAGGTTCACATTACCCCTTGTTACATTCCCCGAGGGGTCTAGTTTCCAAAATGGTATGCCATGTGTTTTTTTTTTTTTTTTTTGCTGTCCTGGCACCATAGGGGCTTCCTAAATGCGGCATGCCCCCAGAGCAAAATTTGCTTTCAAAAAGCCAAATGTGACTCCTTCTCTTCTGAGACCTGTAGTGCGCCAGCAGAGCACTTTTCACCCCCATATGGGGTGTTTTCTGAATCGGAAGAAATTGGGCTTCAAATTTTGGGGGGTATTTTCTGCTATTATCCTTTTTAAAAATGTAAAATTTTTGGGAAACCAAGCATTTTAGGTAAAAAAATTATTCTTTTTTTTTTTTTTACATATGCAAAAGTCGTGAATCACCTGTGGGGTATTAAGGTTCACTTTACCCCTTGTTACATTCCCCGAGGGGTCTAGTTTCCAAAATGGTATGCCATGTGTTTTTTTTTTTTTTTTTTTGCTGTCCTGGCACCATAGGAGCTTCCTAAAGGTGACGCCCCCCAAAAACCATTTGTTGCTCCTTCCCTTCTGAGCCCTCTACTGCGCCTGCTGAACAATTACCATAGACATATGAGGTATGTGCTTACCAGAGAGAAATTGGGTTTCAAATACATGTAAAAATTTTCTCCTCTTTACCCCTTGCAAAAATTCAAAAATTGGGTCTACAAGAACATGCGAGTGTAAAAAATGAAGATTTAGAATTTTCTCCTTCTCTTTGCTGCTATTCCTGTGAAACACCTAAAGGGTTAATACACTTACTGAATGTCATTTTGAATACTTTGGGGGGTGTAGTTTTAATAATGGGGTCTTTTATGGGGTATTTCTAATATGAAGACCCTTCAAATCCACTTCAAACCTGAACTGGTCCATGAAAAATAGCAAGTTTGAAAATTTTGTGAAAAATTTCAAAATTGCTGCTGAACTTTGAAGCCCTCTGGTGTCTTCCAAAAGTAAAAACTCATAAATTTTATGATGCAAACATAAAGTAGACATAATGTATATGTGAACCAAAAAAACTATTTTTTTTGAATATCCATTTTCCTTACAAGCAGAGAGCTTCAAAGTTAGAAAAATGCTAAATTTTCATTTTTTTCATCAAATTTGGGGATTTTTCAGCAAGAAAGGATGCAAGTTACCATAAAATTTTATCACTAAGTTAAAGTAGAATATGTCACGAAAAAACATTCTCGGAATCAGAATGATAACTAAAAGCATTCCAGAGTTATTAATGTTTAAAGTGACAGTGGTCAGATTTGCAAAAAACGCTCTGGTCCTTAAGGTGTAAAATGGCCTGGTCCTTAAGGGGTTAAACATAAACCCCGCCCCTGGCAAATGGGGGTGAGTAAGGGTTAAATCACCCATCCTATGTTTGTTATTGACATATAAGTAACATGTGTGCCAAGTTTCATGTTAATGTCTTTAGCCGTTTGGACGTGATGCTGGAACATACACACATACATACATACACACACACGTTGAGTTTTATATATATATTAGCTGAGTAGCCGGCGTTGCCCGGTTTTTCCTTCCTAATCCTTGTTGGGGAGGAAAATAAACAAAAGAGGAAGCTTTTGACTTCATATCCCGTCCTAATATATTGTTGTCATATCCCGACCTCCTATCCCATCATCATATCCCGACCTCCTATCCCGACCTCCTATCCTGACCTCCTACCTCCTATCCCGTCCTCCTTTCCCGTCCTCCTTTCCCATCCTCCTTTCCCGTCCTCCTATCCCGACCTCCTATCCCGACCTCCTATCCTGACCCATAATATTTGTACCAGTTATTGAAATATCTCCAGCCGTACAGAAGTTATGTGGGAACATACATTTCCCATTGATTTGCATGGGACTTTAAACAAAAACCCCAACCCTCACAAATGGGGGGGAGGGG
The DNA here is from genome assembly GCF_029499605.1 of Hyla sarda. Classification (NCBI taxonomy): domain Eukaryota; kingdom Metazoa; phylum Chordata; class Amphibia; order Anura; family Hylidae; genus Hyla; species Hyla sarda. The sequence goes on from NC_079192.1 coordinate 356,616,031, forward strand.
TAGTTAAGGGTTAAATGAATTATCCTATATTTTAAGTGGACATATAAGTAACATGTGACCAAGTATTATTGAAATATCTCCAGCCGTTAGGAAGTTATGCAGTAACATATATTTCCCATTGACTTGTATGGGACTTTAAACATAAACCCCGCCCCTGGCATATGGGGATGAGTAAGGGTTAAATCACCTATCTTATGTTTGTTGTTGACATATAAGTAACATGTGTGCCAAGCTTCATGTTAATATCTTTAGCTGTTTGGACGTGATGCTGGAACATACACATATACATACATACCAGGGGCGGATCCAGAGTCGAGTCTCGAGAGGGGCACTATTAGAGTATTTTGTGTTGGCGGACAGAAAATAAGATGTTGCTTACGGAACTTATAATATTATTAAATGTATCATACAGTCCTAACCTTGTTTAAGACTCTTAGGCCGTGTTCACATGTCAGAATAATAATCAAATATACCAATTGCCACAGAATGGGAAAGTGCTAAAAAAGTTTTTACCATTTAAAATTACAGCTCCCAGTATGACACTAGCAGTGGTAAGGGGATGCTGTGAGTTGTTGTTTCACCCATCATAACTGCAGTGACTCCAGCTCTGATAGGACATAGTGAGGAGGATACAGAATGATATCAGTGACTACAGGTGACGTCTTCTCTATAGTCTTTCCTTATCTAATTCAGATGTACTTACCACTTATCTAATTCAGATGTACTTACTTGTTCCAGCTAAATCTTCTCTCTGCAGAACTTGACGCCCAGACGTCTCCTCACTATGATTCTGATCCTCTATATGAAAACAATAATTATTATAAACCTGCTGTTACGCCGAGCGCTCCGGGTCCCTGCTCCTCCCCGGAGCGCTTGCGGCGTTCCTCTCTCTGCAGCGCCCCGGTCAGACCCGCTGACCGGGAGCGCTGCACTGACACTACCGGCGGGGATGCGATTCGCATAGCGGGACGCGCCCGCTCGCGAATCGCATCCTAAGTCACTCACCTGTCCCGGCCCCCGGCTGTCATGTCCTGGCACGCGCGGCTCCGCTCCTTAGGGAACGTGCGCGCCAGCTCTCTAAGATTTAACCCCTTAAGGACCAAGGACATACCGGTACGTCCTTGGTCCTGCTCTTCTGATATAACGCGGGGTTACACAGTAACCCCGCTTCATATCACGGCAGGCCCGGCGGCATAGTGAAGCCGGTACCCGGCTCTAATAGCGCGCAGCGCCGATCGCGCGCTCAGAGCTGAGCCGCGCGGCTAAAAGTGAAAGTTCCCGGCTATCTCAGTCGGGCTGTTCGGGATAGCCGTGGCTAATCGCGGCATCCCGAAGAGCTGACAGGACAGCGGGAGGGCCCCTACCTGCCTCCTCGCTGTCCGATCGCCGAATGACTGCTCAGTGCCTGAGATCCAGGCATGAGCAGTCATGTGGCAGAATCGTTGATCACTGGTTTCTTATGAGAAACCAGTGATCAGCATAGGAGATCAGTGTGTGCAGTGTTATAGGTCCCTATGGGACCTATAACACTGCAAAAAAAAAGTGAAAAAAAAAGTGAATAAAGATCATTTAACTCCTCCCCTATTAAAAGTTTGAATCACCCCCCTTTTCCAATAAAAAAAAAAAACACAGTGTAAATAAAAATAAAAATAAACATATATGGTATCACCGCGTGCGGAAATGTCCGAATTATAAAAATCTATCATTAATTAAACCGCTCGGTCAATGGCGTGCGCGCAAAAAAATTCCAAAGTCCAAAATAAGTCCTATCAATGCAAAAATGGTACCGTTAAAAACTTCAGATCACGGCGCAAAGAATGAGCCCTCATACCGCCCCATACACGGAAAAATAAAAAAGTTATAGGGGTCAGGGTTGCATGTAGTTATGATTTTTTCCAGAAGTCCGACAAAAGCAAACCTATATAAGTAGGGTATCATTTTAATCGTATGACCCTACAAAATAAATATCAGGTGTCATTTTTACCAAAAAATGTACTACGTAGAAACGGAAGCCCCCAAAAGTTGGAAAACAGCGGGTTTTTTTCAATTTTGTCGCACAATGATTTTTTTTCCCATTTCACTGTAGATTTTTGGGAAAAATGACTGACATCATTACAAAGTAGAATTGGTGGTGCAAAAAATAAGCCATCATATGGATTTTTAGGTGCAAAATTGAAAGAGTTATGATTTTTTAAAGGCAAGTAGCGAAAAACGAAAATGCAAAAACGGAAAAAACCCCGGTCCTTAAGGGGTTAAAGGGCCAGTGCACCAATGATTGGTGCCTGGCCCAATCAGCCTAATTAGCTTCCACCTGCTCCCTGTCCATATTACCTCACTTCCCCTGCACTTCCTTGCCGGATCTTGTTGCCTTGTGCTAGTGAAAGCGTTTAGTGTTGTCCAAAGCCTGTGTTTCCAGATCTCCTGCTATCCTCATTGACTACGATCCTTGCCGCCTGCCCCGACCTTCTGCTACGTCTGACCTTGCCTCTGCCTAGTCCTTCTGTCCCACGCCTTCTCAGCAGTCAGCGAGGTTGAGCCGTTACCGGTGGATACGACCTGGTTGCTACCGCCGCAGCAAGACCATCCCGCTTTGCGGCGGGCTCTGGTGAAAACCAGTAGCAACCCTACAACCGGTCCACCGACACGGTACACGCCAATCCCTCGCTGACACAGAGGATCCACATCCAGCTAGCCGAATCCTAACACCTGCCAGACACTGTATTCTTCGAATATAATACTGGCACACACCCTCTGAATATAATTCTGACACACTGTATCCCCTGAATAAACAACACAACACACCGTACCCTCTGAATATAATACTATCATACACTGCACCCTCTGAATATAATACTACCACACACTGTGTTCTCTGAATATAATACTACCACACTGTGCCCTCTAAATTTAATACTACTACACACTGCACTCTCTGAATATAATACTACCACACACTGCACTTTCTGAATATAATACTACCACACACTGCACTCTCTGAATATAATACTACCACACACTGCACCCTCTGAATATAATACTATCACACACTGCACTCTCTGAATATAATACTACCACACACTGCACCCTCTGAATATAATACTACCACACACTGCACTCTCTGTATATAATACTACCACACACTGCACCCTCTGAATATAATACTACCACACACTGCACTCTCTGAATATAATACTACCACACACTGCACCCTCTGAATATAATACTACCACACACTGCACCCTCTGTATATAATACTACCACACACTGCACTCTCTGTATATAATACTACCACACACTGCACTCTCTGAATATAACTTGCTGTGCAGTGCACCCTCTGAATAAAATACCCAAATGTATTGTTGCCCATAAAAAAGTACCACCCCAGAAATTCCTCATAATCTACAATATACTTCTGAAATGCAGAACACTCTGTGCCTTCACATATAGTAATAATGCCCCATCTTGTGCCCCTACATATAATAATTATGACCCGTCCCGTTCCCCCCACATAATAATGCCCTGTGCCCCTAACATATATTGCCCCCTGTGCTGTGCCCTTCACATATAATTCCCCCGTTCTTTGCCCCTCACATATAATGCCCCCATCATGCGTACCTCACATATAATGCCCCCATCATGTGCCCCTCACATATAATGCCCCCCGTGCTGTGCCCCTCACATATAATGTCCCCTTTGCTGCGCCCCTCACATATAATGTCCCCTTTGCTGTGCCCCTCACATATAATGCCCCCGTGCTGTGCCCCTCACAAATAATGCCCCCGTTCTTTGCCCCTCATATATAATGCCCCCATCATGCACCCCTCACATATAATGCCCCCATCATGCACCCCTCACATATAATGCCCCGTGCTGTGCCCTTCACATATAATGCCCCCGTTCTTTGCCCCTCACATATAATGCCCCCATCATGTGCCCATCACATATAATGCCCCCTGTCCTGTCTCCTCAGGGGGGCATTATATGTGAGGGGCACAGCACAGGGGGCATTATATGTGAGGGGCGCATGATGGCGCATTATATATGAGGGGCACAGGATGGGGGCATTATATATGAGGGGCGCATGATGGGGGCATTATATGTGTGGGGCACAGCACAGGGGGCATTATATGTGTGGGGCACAGCACAGGGGGAATTATATCATATAATGCCCCCTGTGCTGTGCCCCATACATATAATGCCCCCTGTGCTGTGCCCCTCACATATAATACCCCCTGTGCTGTGCCCCCCACACATATAATTTATATGTGTGGGCACAGCACAGGGGGCATTATATGTGAGGGGCACAGCACAGAGGGCCCCCCTGTCATGTGCTCTTCACATATAGTGCCCCCAGTGCTTTGCCTTGCAGCCCCTCACATTAAAAATTCCCCTAAGTTTTTAAATCCCCCTCCTCCTGTACGATATAGTGCCCTTAACAGTGGCACATATTCTGTCTCCCAAATCCCCTACGATTTCCGGTGCCGGCGCGATGATGTGACGTCATCGCGCCGGCCTGCAGTGGATCGCGACCCCGCAGCTCACACGCTGTGTACTCAAAGCCAGTGGCGTTGCTACGGTTGGTGTCACCTGTTGCGGTAGAAAATGGTGTCACCCCAACATGCTGGGAGTTGTAGTTTTGCAACAGCTGGAGGCACCCTGGTTGGAAAACACTGACATAGATAGATAGGGAATATATATAGACCAGGGGTTCTCACCTATTTTTAGTGAGGGTCCGCTTATCCAGGTCTGCCATCCGGTAAAGGTCCAATCTGTATGCTAAGGCTTGGTGCACACCTAGCGGCCTCAGTGCCATGAAGGCAATAGCAAACTAACAACTGAAGTGTGGAGGATGTATAACCTGAATACTACTGCACACTGTAACCACTGGATATAATACTGCCGCACACTGTACCCACTGAATATAATACTGCCACACACTGTACCCCCTGAATATAATACTGCCACACACTGTACCCCCTGAATATAATACTGCCACACACTGAGCCCCTGAATATAATACTGCCACACACTGGGCCCCTGAATATAATACCGCCACACACTGGGCCCCTGAATATAATACTGCCACACACTGTACCCCCGAATATAATACTACCACATACTTTGCCCTGAATATAAACCTGCCACCCACTGTGCCCCTGGTATATTACTGCTACCCACTGTGCCCCTTAAAATAATACTGCCATTCACTGTACCCCTGAAAATAATTCTGCCACACACTGGGCCCCTGTTATATTACTGCCACAAACTATTCTCCTGCAACATTACTTGCAGATGCTATGCTCTAACGCTGACTAATTGCACCTCTGTGTCTCTTAAAACAATAAAATGATGCCACTGTGCCTATAGAATGAATGACGCCACTGTGACCCCAGAATTAATGATGCCACTGTGACCCCAGAATTAATGATGCCACTGTGACCCCAGAATTAATGATGCCACTGTGACCACAGAATTGATGATGCCACTGTGACCACAGAATTAATGATGCCACTGTTACCACAGAATTAATCATGCCACTGTACCCACAGAATTAATGATGCCACTGTGACCACAGAATTAATGATGCCACTGTACCCACAGAATTAATGATGCCACTGTGACCACAGAATTAATGATGCCACTGTACCCACAGAATTAATGATGCCACTGTACCCACAGAATTAATGATGCCCCAGTACCCACAGAATTAATGATGCCACTGTGTCCCACAGAAATAATGACACAACTGTATCCCCAGAATTAATGATGCCACTGTGCCTCCAGAAGTAATGATGCCACTGTGCCCCACAGAATTAATGATGCCACTATGCCCCACAGAATTAATGATGCCACTGTGCCCCACAGAATTAATGATGCCACTGTGCCTACATAATTTATTATGCCACTGTGACCACATAATTAAGGATGCCACTGTACCCACAGAATTAATGATGCCACTGTACCCACAGAATTAATGACACAACTGTATCCCCAGAAGTAATGATGCCACTGTGACCACAGAATTAATTATGCCACAGTACCCACAGAAATGATGATGCCACTGTGCCTCCAGAAGTAATTAGGCCACTGTGCCTACAGAATTAAGGATGCCACTGTGTCCCACAAAATTAAGGATGCCACTGTGACCACAGAATTTATGATGCCACTGTGCCCACAGAATTTATGATGCCACTGTGCCCACATAATTAAGGATGCCACTATACCCACAGAATTAAGGATGCCACTGTGCCCACATAATTAAGGATGCCACTATACCCACAGAATTAAGGATGCCACTGTGTTCCACAAAATGAATGATGCCACTGTATCCACAGAATTAATGATGCCACTGTGCCCCAGAATTAATGCCACTGTGCCCTCATATGAACTTTGCCACTGTAACTCTCCATCTGCTGTAAAACTACAACTCCCATCATGCATAGACAGAAGGTCATGATGGTAGCTGTAGTTCTACAATAACTGGAGAGTCACAGATGGGGGAACACAAATTTTTACCTGAGAGCTTAGAATCGCCCTCCCAGGTCCCGCACTGCTCCGCTGCTCTGGCCTCTTCTAGTCAGGCCTGGCCAGAGCAGATGATGCAGGCAGCTAAATGTGCTACCTGCATCATAGGAGAAGCGCAGGGCAGGGACACAGCGCTCCCTCGCTCCAAGCCGCGGCTATTCATTTGTATTGGCGTCTCAAAGACACCACTACAAATGAATAAGGGGAGATCCAGCAGATGGTCCGAATGACTGGCGGGCGCAGTCCGGATCTGGAGCCGTGGTCCGCCAGTTCAGTACCCCTGATATAGGACATAGATCAATGTTTCCTAACCAGGGTGACTCCAGTTGTTGCAAAACTACAAAACTTAGCATGTTGGGAGTTGTAGTTTTGTACAGCTGGAGGCACCTTGTTAAGGAAACACTGATCTATGTCCTATCTCAATGTTTCTCAACCAGAGTGCCTCCAGCTGTTACAAAACTACAACTCCCAGCATGCCTTGACAGCATTGTAGCTTTGCTTTGGCGACACCTTGGTTGGGAAACACTTATTTATGTCAGTGTTTCCCAATCCTCCAGCTGTTGCAAAACTACAAATCCCAGCATGCTAGGAGTTGTAGTATTGCAACAGCTGGGGGCACCCCTGGTGAGAAAGGGGTGGGGGGGGGGGGGGTGAGCAGGGATTGTGCTGGGAAAGGGTGGGCATGGATGATGGGGGGTAGTTTATCTTTCCTGCCTTAGAAACTGCTGGGCTCCTGTATCCTTCAGGCACTTCCTGCTTGCTGGGGTCATGTGATGTTTTGGTGTCACATGACCCAAGCAGAGCAGTAGAAAGCTGCCAATAAGGGGGAAGAGAAGCCGAGTAAGTGCCCGATAACTCCACAGACTTGCTGGGATACAAAAATAGCTTGTGACCACACCATTCTAGGGGGCAGCAATCTCGGGGGGGGGGGGGGGGGGGGGGCAATTGCCCCGTTGCCCCCCCCCCCCTGATCCGCCGCTGATACATACATACATACATACATACACACACACGTTGAGTTTTATATATATAGATTATGCTTCTTAACACTTGATGTATAACTATTACGTGCACTGACACTGTTATTATGTAATTCACTGCTATTAGACTGAGCGAGTGCTTACTTTTTGTTGCAGCATCATGCTGGCTTGGTCTCCTGACTCCTGCTATCAGGAATATATGTCTGTTGTATCTTTTAAGCTATTTTAAATTTGCTCTCTAATAAAGTTTATAATTTTGATATCTCATAAACGCTTTTGTTCTGTTGCTTAATCATTTATGGTTAGCGTGAGATTTTGTTATTCTCATAGGGAATATTTTGTGTTTCTCATACTTATCATACATCCTAAGATCTAATTCTTCTTGCGCGCTATATACACTCTTATATGCGCATAAACAAAACACTGATCTATATATGCGCATAATCAAAAACCCTTTAACTAAAACTAAATAATTATTTTAAACTATGACTGGTGTAGGATTCTATTGTGGCACTTGTAGTCCACTGCAGGCATCCTCCATTGTATGCATTTTTATGCTGGGGATCGCCCCTAGCAACGGACTACAAGGGCAGGATCTGCTCCCCTAGTATAAATGCACAACTGCATTTCGGGTTGAGCACCTCCAGCCATTTGAGACCACGTTTTTTGTTGTTGTTTAAAAATTTATACTTGGAGGTGTGTAAACTCCATATGTTAATGCGCCTTGAACATTTTCCAGTGTCGTGGAAATATTTTCTTGTTTGTCACATTGCCTTCATGGTGAGTGTAATGTTGTGCAGTGTGGTTTGTTGCTATTGGCTATTGGCACAGCTGCAGATGTGTTGGTGGTCAGTGACATGCAGGCCTCAGTGCACAATGTTGTAACCATATTGTAACTTGTCTGTGTCCACTGTGGGAGTGCCTTTAAGACAGTGGCTGTAGGTGTGACACCTGATACTGTATATGTGGGAGTGGCTACTGTAACCCCTCCCTCTTTGTTGTGTACATAAATAAACTGAACACTGACCTCCCCAGGAGGATTCTTGCTATGCTGGAGGAGGAATCAGTTGCTGGATCACTGACTGTCTGTCTGTGTTTAATCAACTATAGCGAATTCGTTATCCTGGCAGACACCACTGAGCCCGAATTATTACAAGTCTAGATTTTCTACAACACCAGGCAGCATTAAGGTTGCACCTGTGAGGCCATGCACCTATATCAGCCAACTTGGGTGGAGCTTGTAGACTCTCTCCCTCCTTCCATTGTATGTGTGCTCAGTCACGCTGGAGGTAACTGGGAGCAGGCTGCATGTCGGCCTAGTGCTGCTGTAATTGCCCACTGGCCCCTGGTTTTTGCTTTTCACGCACAGGTAGGCTAGCGTTAGGTCCCGTGCCATTTGAGAAACCTTGGCGTTGGTGTGCGGGCTCTGGGGTGTCCTTCATATAAGGATACACTGGCGAATGTCTCAATTTTAACATCAGTGTTGAGGGATAGCCAATGTCATTGTATACATCTACCACAGTAGTGCACCTAAATTTCTGTATTGAATTATTCTAATTGTTACACATCCACACCGTTTATCTGGTGTAGGATTCTATTGTGGCACTTGTAGTCCACTGCAGGCATCCTCCATTGTATGCATTTTTATGCTGGGGATCGCCCCTAGCAACGGACTACAAGGGCAGGATCTGCTCCCCCAGTTGAAATGCACAACTGCATTTCGGGTTGAGCACCTCCAGCCATTTGAGACCACGTTTTTTGTTGTTGTTTAAACTATGAGTACTATCGAGGCAATCAGATCATTAAATGAAACGAAAGTATCCACTGCGAGACGCTAAAACAAATAGTAACAATATACTCCAGGTTCTCTATATACATTGCAACCAACAAAAAATTAGCCCAGAAGAGTATTTGATCCAACATCACTTTATTACTCACAATGAACAACCAGGTAGAAAACTGTCATTTTTATTTTCCCCACAGTACACTTCATCCATTCCTGGAAAATACATTTCGGGAACACCCTCCGTTCCAAATGTCAAGTCCCCCCCCCCCCTATATACCTTCCCCTGTCTGTAATAGGGTCACATGTGGGTGTTTCTTTCATTTATTTTCCGCTGAATATATAACCGTCAGCTACTGATATGCCATAGGCCTCAAATGCAAACATAGCGCTATGATTCTTGAGCCCTGTAGTGCACCTACACAGCATTTTATGTCGCACCTATGGGGTATTTCCATGCTCAAGCAATGGTGTTACAAAATTTGGGGGGCATTTTCTCCTATTACCCTTTGTGCAAATGAAAAATTTGGGGTAACATCTGCATTTTTGTGAAAAAAGCCTATTTTGTCATTTCAAGGCCCACTGTTCAAAATACCTGTGAGGTGTAAGTATTCACTGTACTGCTGTAAGTATTCACTGTTCTGGCACAATGGTAGCTTTGTAAATGTTCAAGGCCCCTGACCGATTCCAGCAAACTTCTCCAAAAGCTGAATGGCGGTCCTGCTCTTCTGAGACTTGGTGTGCACCTGCAGGGCAGTTAGCATCCAATTATGAGATATGTCTTTAGAACAAAGAAATAAATTTACAAATTGTGGGGGGACATTTTCTCCTATTATCACTTGTGAAAATGAAAAATTTGGGGTAACCCCAGCATTTTAGAGTAAATTTTTTTTTCCCCATTTTAATGAACATTTATCAAACACCTGTGGGACGTTAAGGCTCACTGTACTGCTTGTTACGTTCCTTCAGGGGTGGGTGTAGTTTTTTTTTTTTGCTGTTTTAGCACAATAGGGGCTTCCTAAATGCGACATGCCCCCCAAAAACCATTTCAGCTAAATTCTCTCCAAAAGTCAAATGTGACTCCTTCGCTTCTGAGCATTTTAGTGCACCAGCAGAGCACATGATGTCCATTTTGGTATTTCCATACTCAGAAGAAATGTAGCAGGCAGAGCAAAGAAAGATGGAACTTTTAAAAGCCCAAGACCCCATCAGGTAGTCAATCCGACAATAGTAGGAAAAAGAGATAAAAATGGCATTAATTCGGAGCACATATCAACGCGTTTCCGGTCTGAAACGGACCCTTCATCAGGACGAGGTGCTGATACAAAGGCAGTGAGACACAGACATTAAAGGGGTTCTCTGGTGCTTACACATCTTATCCCCTATCCAAAGGATAGGGGATAAGATGTCTGATCGCGGGAGTCCTGCCGCTGGGGGGAGATTTATCAAAACCTGTCCAGGTTTTTTAGGAAGGCCTCTGCAAAATGAAATAAGTGATCTGATTGGTTGCTATGGGCAACTGGGCAACTTTTCCTCTGCACAGGTTTTGATAAATCTCCCCAATTATGTCTACTTTATGTTTGCATCATAAAGTTGACATGTTTTTACTTTTGGAAGACATCAGAGGGCTTCAAAGTTCAGCAGGAATTTACCAATTTTTCACAAAATTTTCAAAATCGGAATTTTTCAGGGACCAGTTCAGTTTTGAAGTGGATTTGAAGGGCCTTCATATTAGAAATACCCCACAAATGACCCAATTATAAAAACTGCACCCCTCAAAGTATCCAAAATGACATTCAGTAAGTGTGTTAACCCTTTAGGTGTTTCACAGGAATAGCAGCAAAGTGAAGAAGAAAATTCAAAATCTTCATTTTTTACACTCGCAAGTTCTTGTAGACCCAGTTTTTGAATTTTTACAAGTGGTTATAGGAGAAAAAGCCCCCCAAAATTTTAACCCAATTTCTCTCGAGTAAGGAAATACCTCATGCAGTGAGGGGTGCAGTGAGTATTTATACCCCACTGGCGTTTGACAGATCTTTAGAACAGTGGGCTGTGCAAATGAAAAAATTACATTTTTCATTTTCACGGACCACTGTTCCAAAAATCTGTCAGACACCTGTGGGGCGTAAATGCTCACTGCACCCCTTATTACATTATGTGAGGGGTGTAGTTTCCAAAATGGGGTCACATGTGGGGGAGTCTATTGTTCTGGCACAATGGGGGCTTTGTGAACACCCATGGCCTTCAATTTCGGACACCCTGGGCCTCATTTACTAAGCTGAAACCGACCAGTTTTTGTCTGGTTATTTTTTCTGAGACATGTGTGCGCCAGTGTGCGACAGTGTGCGCCTGAAAAATCCGACACAAACCCGAAAAGGGGCGTGGTCTGTCGCAAAATGGGGCGTGGTTTCACAACCCGGCCAATTAACTATGGAATTCACAGAAAATCCTGTGGGTAAATGGCTAGAAATATCGACGTAGAAAAAGCTGGTCAGAAAATGTTCCTGACTTTTCCCAATAGTGAATAGAGAGGAATCCTGCATGTCTGAAACAACTTTTCCCACTAGTAAAAACCCGAAACTCTTAGAAAATGAGGCCCATTCTCTCTCCAGATTCCCAATGGCGCTCCCTCTCTTCTGAGCATTGTAGTGCAACCGCAGAGCACTTTACATCCACATATGGGATATGTTCTTACTCAGAAGAAGTGGGGTTACAATTTTTTTTCCTATTTTCTGCTGTGAAAATGAAAAATTTTGGGTAACACCAGCATTTTAGTGGAAAAAAAATTATTTTTCTTTTTGCCATCCAACTTTAATGAAAATTCTTGCCAAAGAGAGTAAAACTAACCCCAAAATGTTCTTTAACTATATAAATGTCACGATTCGGCTGGCAGGAGGTGGATCCTCTGTGCCAGAGAGGGATTGGCGTGGACCGTGCTAGTGGACCGGTTCTAAGCTACTACTGGTATTCACCAGAGCCCGCCGCAAAGCGGGATGGTCTTGCAGCGGCGGTAGCAACCAGGTCGTATCCACTAGCAACGGCTCAACCTCTCTGACTGCTGAAGATAGGCGCGGTACAAGGGAGTAGACAAGAGCAAGGTCGGACGTAGCAGAAGGTCGGGGCAGGCAGCAAGGATCGTAGTCAGGGGCAACGGCAGGAGGTCTGGAACACAGGCTAGGAACACACTAGGAAACGCTTTCACTGGCACAATGGCAACAAGATCCGGCAAGGAAGGGAAGGGGAAGTGAGGTTATATAGGGAAGTGCACAGGTGAATACACAATTAAGCCAACTGCGCCAATCAGTGGCGCAGTGGCCCTTTAAATCGCAGAGACCCGGCGCGCACGCGCCCTAAGGAGCGGGGCCGCGCGCGCCGGGACAGGACCGACGGAGAGTGAGTCAGGTACGGGAGCCGGGGTGCGCATCGCGAGCGGGCGCCACCCGCATCGCGAATCGCATCCCGGCTGGGAGAGGTATCGCAGCGCACCCGGTCAGCAGGTCTGACCGGGGCGCTGCGATTGCGAGGATGTTGCGAGCGCTCCGGGGAGGAGCGGGGACCCGGAGCGCTCGGCGTAACAATAAATAGCAAAAAGGTCAAAAATGAAAGTGTAGGCCCTTTAAAAAATGATGAAGAAGAAATTATAGACAGGGGTCAGTAAAAAGCAACTATACTAAACAAATTCTTCTACACTGTATTCACCGAGGAAAATGAAATGCCAGGTGAAATACAGTGTGATAAGGTAAACTCCCCAGTACAGGTCACCTGTCTAACCCAGGAAGAAGTACAGTGCCGCTTACAAAAAATCCAAATAGACAAATCACCAGGTCCAGATGGCATTCACCCCCGAGTTCTGAAGGAATTAAGTATTGTAATAGACAGACCTCTATTTTTAATATTCAGGTACTCTATAGTAACAGGAACTGTTCCCCAGGACTGGCGCACGGCAAATGTGGTGCAAATATTTAAAAAGGGGACAAAAGGGGACAAAAGGTGACCCCAGGCATTAGGCTAAATTTCCACTTTGTTTTTTTCTGGCAGTTTTGGGGAAAACTACCACTGCAGTTTTTGAGCCAAAGTCAGAAGTGGATCCATAAGGGAGGAGAAGTATAAGTTCTTCCTTTATATGTCCTATTCCTTATGGATCCACTACTGGCTTTGGCTCAAAAACTGCAGTGGCAGTATTCCAAAAACTGCCAGAAAAAAAAACAAGTGGAAACCTAGCCTTACAGACCTGTTAGTTTAACCTACGGTGTATGTAAATTGTTTGAGGGTTTTCTAAGGGATACTATTTTGGAGTATTTTGATAAAAATAAATGTATGACCCCATATGAGCATAGCTTTATGAGGGATTGGTCCTGTCAAACTAACCTGATGAGTAGAGATGAGATGAACTTTTCAAAAATTCGATTCGGCCGATTCGCCGAATTTTCCGAAAAAGTTAGTTTCGATACGAATTTTTTCGTGCCAAATCTATATTAAAGAAGGCTATTTCTAGCCTGCATACAGCCTCTATAGGGGTATAGAGCACTTTGCTGTGTTCTAAAACGCATATGGAGTAGTGAAATAATACTGTTATTCAGAATAACATGCAGATTACTGGCATCGCTTTTAGAATCACTGCCGCACAGCAGCACAATGATAGAGCCTGGTGGTGGCATCAGTGCCAGGAGACCATATAGTGACTGAATGACACAGCAAGGAGGTGTTGGCAGTATGAGGAGACCATATAGTGGCTGAATGGCACAGCGTGGAGGTGTTGGCAGCATGTGGACACCATATAGTGGCTGAATGGCACAGTGTGGACATGTTGACAGCATGAGGAGACCATATAGTGGCTGAATGACACAGTGTGGAGGTGTTGGCAGCATGAGGAGACCATATAGTGGAGGAATGGCACAGCCCGGAGTTGCCAGCAGCATGAGTAGGCTCTAGGCCTTCACAATCCCTAAGATTAAAAGATGAATTAAGAAATTTAAACCGAAGACTTTGGATAGCGGGTGCTACCTATGATAAAATTAGAATTTCCCAGACCCAGTCCCAGCAGCGGCAACAGTAAACCATATATTGCCTTAATGACACAGCCTGGAGTTGGCTGATGCACGAGTACACAGCAGGGCTTCACAATCCCCCCCCCCCCCCCCCAAAAAAAAAAAATCACAATTTTAGAAATTTTGAAAAAAGATTTTGGATAGCGGGTGCTACCTATGAGAAAATGTGAAATTCCCAGACCCAGGCCCCACAGTGGCATCAGTAAACCATATATTGCCTGAATGACAAAGCCTGAAGTTGGCTGATGCACGAGTACACAGCAGGGCTTCACAATCCCCCCCAAAAAACACCACAATTTTAGAATTTTTTTAAAAGATTTTGGATAGCGTGTGCTACCTATGATAAAATTAGAAATTCCCAGACCCAGGCCCCACAGCGGCATCAGTAAACTATATATTCCCTGAATGACACAGCCTGGAGTAGGATGATGCACGAGTACACAGCAGAGCTTCACAATCCCCCCCCCCCAAAACACCACAATTTTAGAAATCTTTGAGAAAGATTTTGGATAGCGGGTGCTACCTATGAGAAAATTAGAAATTCCGAGACCCAGGCCCCACAGCAGCATCAGTAAACCATATATTGCCTGAATGACACAGCCTGGAGTTGGCTGATGCACAAGTACACAGCAGGGCTTCACAATCCCCCCCCCCCCCCCCCCCCCCAAAAAAAAACCACCACAATTTTAGAAATTTTTGAAAAAGATTTTGGATAGCGGGTGCTACCTATGATAAAATTTGAAATTCCCAGACCCAGGCCCAACAGCGCCATCCTTTTTTTATTTGAAATTTAAAACAAACTTTGAGTGTCCCAGACCCCAGTGTGTGGGTACGAAGGACCAAATCCAACAAGCCCCCACAGGGCTCATGTGGCCGTGAGATGTAGGCCAACGTCTCCATTGCCCTGACCGGCCATTGTTTCCAAGACTTTTCGCCAAGGCAAACCATGTGAAGAACAGTGTGACACCACCGTGCCCTGCACACATGGTATGCTGAAGGTCCACTGAGACTTGTCCGGGCAGTGGAGGCTTAAGACACAGTGGAGGATGTGGAGGCGGAGTAGCACACTGTCACAGGACCAACGGGCTGACAGAGTGTACCAGGAAGCAGCATTGAGTACACACCAGGGCTACACAATCCCAAAGAAAAAACAACCATTTTTAAAAATTTTTAATTAGGTTTAGGACAGCGGGTGCTACCTATATATTGCCTGAAATTCCCAGACCCAGGCCCAGCAGCGGCATCAGTAAACGATATATTGCCTGAATGACACATCCTGGAGTTGGCTGATGCAAGAGTACACACCAGGGCTTCACAATCCCACCAAAAAAAACAATTGTAGAAATTTATGAAGATTTTGGATAGGAGTTGCTACCTATGATAAAATTTGAATTTCCCAGACCCAGGCCAAGCAGCACCATCAGTAAACCATACATTGCCTGAATGACACAGCCTGAAGATGGCTGATGCATGAGTACGCACCAAAGCTTCACAATCCCTAGTAAAAAAGACAAACATTTTTGACGAAAAATTTTGACAAAAATTTAGGACAGCGGGTGCTACCTATATATTACCTGAATGACACAGCCTGGAGTTGGTTGTAGCATGAGGAGACCGTTGAAATGTCTGATTTTTTTATTTGAAATTTAAATCAAAATTTATGTCCCGGACCCCGCCGTGTGGGTACAAAGGACCTAATCTCACAATCACCCACAGGGCTCATGTGGCCGTGAGATGTAGGGGCAACGTCTCCATAGCCCTGACAAGCCATTTTTTGTTTTTTGTACCTTTGTTTAAGAACAAGCGCATTTCCAAGAAGTCCAGAAGACTCTATAATGCAGGACGGTGGACCACCAAAAGACATTCTTCTCTAAAATAATTTTTTATGAAATAAAGAAGCAGAATTCATCCCTCTCCGTATTATCTTTGAAAATTTTAATTAAAAAATCACACGCAACAAGCGTTCAATGGTGTAATGGTTACTATTCTGGAAAATTCAAGTTTATTACAGTGAAAATTATCAGAAAATTTGAAAAAAACACTACCCAAGATTGTTTAATAACCCCTTACATTGCACCATAAATGTTGAAATTTTAATTTGGCATGTATGTATGTATTTAAAAAATCTTAAAATTAAAGGCCCAAGCCCAGAAGCATCATGAAGTCAAGTAGTTCCTGACAGACACAGGAGCAGTCAGGAGTAGGCATCAGCAGTACCCAAGAGGCTTTCATAACCCCTTACATTGCACGATCTATCGTGAGATTGAGCAATAACAGGTGTGTTATGCCCTGAGATGTCCGGTGCTGCACGCGCGCTACACTGAACACACCAGCGTGTGTCTATCGTTCCCCAACAGGTGCGGTTAACCCACTGAACCCCGTTCGTGATCGGGATCAGGGATTGCAATTATTTGCCAGGAAAGAAGAATCCCAACTAAGTGCGGGTCATAAGCCTGGGTTCATTAAGTCCCTGCCCTTTGTACACACCGCATGTCTCTACTACAGATTGGATGGTTTAGTGAGGTCCTCAGATCGTCCCCGGCGGGGTAGGAGAAGGCCCTGGCAGAGCGCCGAGAATTTAAAGATCATTGTTTAAATTTGCATTAAGCATGTATTAGCTACTGCCAAACATCCAAAAATTAAAGGCCCAAGGCCAGAAGCACCCGTGAGGCAAGTAGTTCCTGAAAGACACGATGAGTCAGGAGCAGGCATTCGCAGTACCCAAGAGGGTTTCATAACCCCTTACATTTAAAGATCAATGTTGACATTTGCATTAAGCATATATTTAGCTACTGCTAAACATCCAAAAATTAAAGGCCCAAGGCCAGAAGCGTCAGGAAGGCAAGTAGTTCCTGAAAGACACGGGATGAGTCAGGAGCAGGCATTCGCAGTACACAAGAGGGTTTAATAACCCCTTACATTTAAAGATCAATGTTGACATTTGCATTAAGCATATATTTAGCTACTGCTAAACATCCAAAAATGAAAGGCCCAAGGCCAGAAGCGTCAGGAAGGCAAGTAGTTCCTGAAAGACACGGGATGAGTCAGGAGCAGGCATTCGCAGTACTCAAGAGGGTTTCATAACCCCTTACATTTAAAGATCAATGTTGATGTTACGCCGAGCGCTCCGGGTCTCCACTCCTCCCCAGAGCGCTCGCAGCGTATTCCTGTTCGCAGCGCCCCAGTCAGACCCGCAGCGATAATGTCTCTAGCCGGGATGCGATCCGCGATGCGGGACGCGCCCGCTCGCGATTCGCATCCCGACCCACTTACCAGACTCGTTCCCCGTCTGTTCTGTCCCGGCGCGCGGCCCCGCTCCCTAGGGCGCGCGCGCGCCGACTCTCTGCGATTTAAAGGGCCGGTGCGCCACTGATTGGCGCCTGGTTCTAATTAGTGTGTTCACCTGTGCACTTCCCTATATAACCTCACTTCCCCTTCCCTTCCTTGCCGGATCTTGTTGCCATTGTGCCAGTGAAAGCGTTCTTTGTAAGTCCCAAGCCTGTGTTCCAGACCTCTTGCCGTTGCCCCTGACTACGATCCTTGCTGCCTGACCTTCTGCTACGTCCGACCTTGCTCTTGCCTAATCCCTTGTACCGCGCCTATCTAAGCAGTCAGAGAGGTTGAGCCGTTGCCGGTGGATACGACCTGGTTGCTACCGCCGCTGCAAGACCATCCTGCTTTGCGGCGGGCTCTGGTGAATACCAGTAGCAACTTAGAACCGGTCCGCCGGCACGGTCCACGCCAATCCGTCTCTGACACAGAGGATCCACCTCCAGCTTGCCGAATCCTGACAGTAGATCCGGCCATGGATCCCGCTGAGGTCCCACTGCCAGTTGTCGCTGACCTTACCACGGTGGTCGCCCAGCAGTTGCAACAGATAGCGCAACAAGGCCATCAGCTGTCTCAACTGACTGTTATGCTACAGCAGCTTCTACCACAGCTTCAGCAACCATCTCCTCCGCCAGCTCCTGCACCTCCTCCGCAGCGATTGGCCACATCCAGCCTCTGTTTATCTTTGCCGGACAAGTTCGATGGTGACTCTAGACTTTGCCGTGGTTTTCTCTCGTAATGTTCCCTGCATTTGGAGATGATGTCGGACTAATTTCCAACTGAACGGTCTAAGGTGGCTTTCGTGGTTAGTCTCCTGTCTGGGAAGGCCCTGTCATGGGCCACACCGCTCTGGGACCGCAATGATCCTGTCACTGCCTCCGTACAGTCCTTTTTCGCTGAGATTCGAAGTGTCTTCGAGGAACCTGCCCGAGCTTCTTCTGCCGAGACTGCCCTGCTGAATCTGGTCCAGGGTAATTCTTCAGTAGGCGAGTACGCCATCCAATTTCGTACTCTCGCCTCCGAATTATCTTGGAATAACGAGGCCCTCTGCGCGACCTTCAAAAAAGGCCTATCCAGTAACATCAAAGATGTGCTGGCCGCACGAGAAATCCCTGCCAACCTGCATGAACTTATTCATTTGGCCACCCGCATTGACATGCGTTTTTCCGAAAGAAGCCAGGAGCTCCGTCAGGATATGGACTTTGTTCGCACTAAGCGGTTTCTCTCCTCTCTTCTCTGGTCCGCTGCAATCTGTTTCTGTGCCTTCCGCCGTGGAGGCTATGCAAGTAGACCGTTCTCGCCTGACAACACAAAAGAGGACACGCCGCCGCAATTAGAACCTATGCCTGTACTGTGCCAGTACCGAACACTTCCTGAAGGATTGTCCTATCCGTCCTCCACATCAGGAAAGACGCACTCCGATCCCGCACAAAGGTTAGACAGCTCTAGGTGTGAACTCTGCTTCTCCACGTCTTACTGTGCCTGTGCGGATTTCTTCTTCTAACTCCTCCTTCTCAGCTGTGGCCTTCTTGGATTCTGGATCTGCAGGAAATTTTATTTTGGCCTCTTTCATTAACAGGTTCAACATCCCAGTGACCAGTCTCGCCAGACCTCTCTACATCGCTTCAGTTAATGGTGAAAGATTGGACTGTACTGTGCGTTACCGCACAGAACCCCTGTTAAGGTGCATTGGACCTCATCACGAAAAAATTTAATTTCTGGTCCTCTCTAACTGCACTTCTGAAATTCTTCTCGGACTGCCTTGGCTCCAACGCCATTCCCCTATCCTTGACTGGACCACCGAGGAAATCAAGAACTGGGGTGCTTCTTGCTACAAAAAATGCCTCACGCCTGCTCCCAGTCCTGCCAGTCAAACCTTTATGGTTTCTCCTGTACCAGGTCTCCCCAAGGCCTACTTAGACTATGCCGATGTTTTTTGCAAAAAACAAGCAGAGACTTTGCCTCCTCACAGGCCTTAAGACTGCCCTATTGATCTCCTTCCTGGTACTACTCCACCCCGGGGCAGGATCTATCCTCTGTCAGCTCCGGAAACACAAGCCATGTCGGATTACATCCAAGAAAATCTAAAAAGGGGATTCATCCGCAAGTCTTCCTCCCCTGCCGGAGCGGGGTTCTTCTTCGTCTCCAAAAAAGACGGTTCCTTACGGCCATGCATCGATTACCGCGGTCTTAATAAGATCACTATAAAAAACCGCTATCCCCTGCCTCTTATCTCGGAACTATTTGATCGCCTACTTGGCGCTAACATCTTCACCAAGTTGGATTTAAGAGGTGCATATGATCTCATCCGCATCAGGGAAGGGGATGAGTGGAAGACCGCATTTAATACCAGAGACGGACACTTTGAATATTTGGTTATGCCCTTTGGGCTCTGCAACGCCCCTGCTGTCTTCCAGGACTTTGTAAATGAAATTTTTCGTGATCTGTTATATAACTGCGTGGTGGTTTACTTGGACGACATTTTGATTTTCTCTTCAAACCTCGAAGAACACCGCCGTCATGTCCGCCTGGTGCTCCAGAGACTCCGGGACAATCAATTATATGCCAAGATGGAGAAATGTCTCTTTGAATGCCAATCTCTTCCCTTCCTAGGATATTTAGTCTCTGGTCAAGGACTTCAAATGGACCCAGACAAACTGTCAGCTGTGTTAAATTGGCCCCGCCCCTCCGGACTCCGAGCTATCCAACGCTTTTTGGGGTTTGCCAATTACTATCGACAATTCATTCCACATTTTTCCACCATTGTGGCCCCATTTGTGGCTCTAACCAAGAAAAACGTCAACCCTAAGTCCTGGTCTCCCCAAGCGGACGAGGCATTTAACCTTCTCAAAACTGCCTTTTCTTCTGCTCCCGTACTCTCCAGACCTAATCCATCTAAACCCTTCTCTCTGGAGGTAGACTCCTCCTCGGTGGGAGCCGGAGCTGTACTCCTACAAAAAAACTCTTCTGGACATAACGTTACTTGTGGTTTCTTTTCTAGGACCATTGGTGATCGAGAACTGCTGGCCATAAAACTAGCCCTCGAGGAATGGAGGCACCTGCTGGAGGGCTCCAAATACCCAATTATCATATACACAGATCACAAGAATCTCTCTTATCTTCAGTCTGCCCAACGGCTGAACCCACGCCAGGCTAGGTGGTCGTTGTTTTTTGCCCGTTTTAACTTTGAGATTCATTTTCGCCCTGCTGACAAGAAAATCAGGGCTGACGCCCTCTCTCGCTCTTCTGATGCCTCTGAAATGGAAGCCCCCCTGCAACACATTGTTCCTCCTGACTGTCTGATCTCCTCTTCCCCAGCTTCCATCAGACAAACACCTCCTGGAAAGACTTTCGTCCCTCCACGCCAGCGCCTCAAGATTCTCAGGTGGGGACACTCCTCGCATCTCGCCGGCCATGCTGGCGTCAAAAAATCCATTCAACTCATCTCTCGATTTTATTGGTGGCCTACCCTGGAAGCAGATGTTGCTGATTTTGTTCGGGCTTGTGCAGTCTGTGCCCGGGACAAGACTTCTCGCCAGAAGCCTGCCGGTCTCCTTCATCCTTTGCCTGTTCCTGAGCTACCATGGTCCCAGATCGCCATGGACTTTATAACGGACCTGCCTTCATGCCATGGCAACACAGTCATTTGGGTGGTCGTTGATCGTTTCTCCAAGATGGCACATTTTATTCCACTTCCAGGTCTTCCTTCTGCGCCACAGTTGGCGAAACAATTTTTTGTGCACATTTTTCGCCTTCACGGGCTTCCCACGCATATCGTCTCGGATAGAGGCGTTCAATTTGTGTCGAAATTCTGGAGGGCTCTCTGTAATCAACTTAAATTCAAATTAAATTTCTCGTCTTCCTATCATCCCCAATCCAATGGGCAAGTAGAGAGAGTTAACCAGGTTCTTGGTGACTATTTGCGACATTTTGTTTCCTCCCGCCAGGATAATTGGGCCAACTTTCTACCCTGGGCTGAATTCTCGTACAATTTCAAAATCTCTGAATCCTCTGCTAAATCCCCGTTCTTTGTGGTGTACGGCCGTCACCCTCTTCCCCCCCCTCCCCACTCCCACGCCTTCTGGTTTGCCCGCTGTTGATGAGGGTACTCGGGACTTCTCCACCATCTGGAAAGAGACTCAAAAATCCCTCTTACAGGCCTCATCTCGGATGAAGAAGCATGCCGACAAAAAGAGAAGAACTCCTCCTGTCTTTGCTCCTGGAGACAAAGTGTGGCTCTCCGCCAAGTATATCCGCTTCCGTGTCCCCAGTTATAAACTGGGACCACGTTATCTTGGACCCTTTAAAATCAAGTGCCAAATCAATCCTGTCTCCTACAAACTCCTTCTTCCTCCTTCTCTCCGTATTCCTAACGCTTTTCATGTTTCTCTCCTTAAACCGCTTATCCTTAACCGCTTCTCTCCCAAGGTTGTTGCTCCTACTCCTGTCTCCGGGTCCTAAGATGTCTTCTCGGTTAAAGAAATTCTCGCATCTAAGACTGTCAGAGGTAAAAAAAAAAATTCTTGTAGATTGGGAGAATTGCGGCCCTGAGGAGAGGTCATGGGAACCCAAGGATAACATTCTCGACAAGGACCTCATTCACAAATTTTCAGGTTCCAAAAAGAGGGGGAGACCCAAGGGGGGGGGGTACTGTTACGCCGAGCGCTCCGGGTCTCCACTCCTCCCCGGAGCGCTCGCAGCGTATTCCTGTTCGCAGCTCCCAGGTCAGACCCGCTGACCGGGAGCGCTGCGATAATGTCTCTAGCCGGGATGCGATCCGCGATGCGATCCGCGATGCGATCCGCGATGCGGGACGCGCCCGCTCACGATTCGCATCCTGGCCCGCTTACCAGACTCGTTCCCCGTCTGTTCTGTCCCGGCACACGCGGCCCCGCTCCCTAGGGCGCGCGCGCGCCGTCTCTGTGATTTAAAGGGTCGGTGCGCCACTGATTGGCGCCTGGTTCTAATTAGTGTGTTCACCTGTGCACTTCCCTATATAACCTCACTTCTTTTCCCTTCCTTGCCGGATCTTGTTGCCATTGTGCCAGTGAAAGCGTTCTTTGTATGTCCCAAGCCTGTGTTCCAGACCTCTTGCCGTTGCCCCTGACTACGATCCTTGCTGCCTGCCCTGACCTTCTGCTACGTCCGACCTTGCTCTTGCCTAATCCCTTTTACCGTGCCTATCTCAGCAGTCAGAGAGGTTGAGCCGTTGCCGGTGGATACGACCTGGTTGCTACCGCCGCTGCAAGACCACCCTACTTTGCGGCGGGCTCTGGTGAATACCAGTAGCAACTTAGAACCGGTCCGCCGGCACGGTCCACGCCAATCCCTCTCTGACACAGAGGATCCACCTCCAGCTTGCCGAATCCTGACAGTTGACATTTGCATTAAGCATATATTTAGCTACTGCTAAACATCCAAAAATTAAAGGCCCAAGGCCAGAAGCGTCAGGAAGGCAAGTAGTTCCTGAAAGACACGGGATGAGTCAGGAGCAGGCATTCGCAGTACCCAAGAGGGTTTCATAACCCCTTACATTTAAAGATCAATGTTGACATTTGCATTAAGCTTATATTTAGCTACTGCTAAACATCCAAAAATTAAAGGCCCAAGGCCAGAAGCACCCGTGAGGCAAGTAGTTCCTGAAAGACACAGGATGAACCAGGAGCAGGCAATCGCAGTACCAAAGAGGGTTTCATAATCCTAATTGAAAACCCAAGAGGGTTTCATAACCAACCATAATTGGGAAGTGTTGATGTAGCAGCATGGTCAATCTACTCTGAGGCATCTGGCATTGGTGGCTGGAAATCCTGGCTGATCCATCCCTGAATCATCTTGACAAACGTCAGTTTCTCCACATTTTTCGTGGACAGACGAGTTCGTCTTGAGGTGACTATGGCTGCTGCCGCACTAAACACCCGCTCTGATGGCACACTACTGGCCGGGCAGGACAGCTTTTCCAGGGCAAACTCTGCTAGTTGTGGCCATAAATCAAGTTTGGCTGCCCAGAAGTCCAGCGGATCTTCAATGGTTGTTGGCATGGTCATGTCAAGGTATACCACCACCTGCTGGTTCAGGTCCTGCTCCATGTCTACCTGCTGCTGATGAGTTGCTTCACTATGCGGGTGAAGAAAGCTACTCATCAGCGACTGTAGACTCAGGCTGCTGCTGATTGAGCTGGTACTGCTCCTGTCACCCATCCCCAGCAGCCATCGCAGTGGAAGGTGAGCGCAGAGGCCCCCCCTGAGTCAGACCTGCGAGTGGATGGACCATGTGGCCAATAGACATCGGCCAGCTGACTAAGTAGAATCTCTCTGTAGTAGGTCAATTTGTCCTCCCTCTCAGTGGGTGTAAAAAAGGCCCCCATTCTGGGACGGTAGCGAGGGTCTAATAAGGTGGAGATCCAGTCATCCCGCTGATGAATTTTGACAATTCGGGGGTCACTACGCAAGCAACTGAGCATGCATCATGCCATTTGCGCCAGTGACTCGGAGGGACTACCTGCCTCCATCTCCACTGCATACTTCCACGGTGTGTCTGGGTCCTCTGTCTCACCTTCCTCATAACCCTCCAGCTCCTCTGGCTGCTCCTGCTCCTCCTGTCCCGTCCGATGACTAGAAACACCGGCCATCTCATCCAACCTAAACTGTGCTCGGCTCTGCCCCTCCTCCAGTTCAGCCCCCACAGGGCTCATGTAGCATTGAGATGTAGGCGCAGCGTCTCCATTGCCATGAACAGCCATGGTTTCAATCATTGGTTGTAGGAAATGTAGGAGTGGAATTACGTCGTTCATGGCGTAATCCAGGCGATTTACAAATAATGTGGCTTCCTCACAGGGCCTCAGTAAACGGCAGATGTCACGTATGAGCTGTTACTGGTTCACATTGAAGTTACAAAGGGGAGTACTCCTATCTGCTTGGATCATCAAGAAATCGGTGATGGCTTTTCTTTGTTCGTATAGTCTGTCCAACATATGGAGGGTGGAATTCCAACATGTGGCAACATCACAAATAAGACTATGTTGTGGGATACCGTTCTGACGCTGCAGCTCAAGGAAGGTGTGCTTGGCGGTGTACAAGTGGTTGAAGTGCATGCACAGTTTCCTTGCCATTTTCAGGATGTTTTGCAAATGGGGTGAAGACTTGAGGAAGTGCTTGACAACCAGATTCAACACGTGTGCCATGCAGGGCGCATGCTTCACACTTCCTTGTTGCAGCGCGGACACGATGTTCTTCCCGTTGTCGGTCACCATGGTTCCCATTTCCAGATTTTGTGGAGTAAGTGTTACGCCGAGCGCTCCGGGTCCCTGCTCCTCCCCGGAGCGCTCACGGCGTCTCTCTCCCTGCAGCGCCCCGGTCAGACCCGCTGACTGGGAGCGCTGCACTGACATTGCCGGCGGGGATGCGATTCGCACAGCGGGACGCGCCCGCTCGCGAATCGCATCCCAAGTCACTTACCCGTCCCGGTCCCCGGCTGTCATGTGCTGGCGCGCGCGGCTCCGCTCTCTAGGGCGCGCGCGCGCCAGCTCTCTGAGACTTAAAGGGCCAGTGCACCAATGATTGGTGCCTGGCCCAATTAGCTTAATTGGCTTCCACCTGCTCCCTGGCTATATCTGCTCACTGCCCCTGCACTCCCTCGCCGGATCTTGTTGCCTTGTGCCAGTGAAAGCGTTTAGTGTTGTCCAAAGCCTGTGTTACCTGAACTCCTGCTATCCATCTTGACTACGAACCTTGCCGCCTGCCCCGACCTTCTGCTACGTCTGACCTTGCCTCTGCCTAGTCCTTCTGTCCCACGCCTTCTCAGCAGTCAGCGAGGTTGAGCCGTTGCTAGTGGATACGACCTGGTTGCTACTGCCGCAGTAAGACCATCCCGCTTTGCGGCGGGCTCTGGTGAACACCAGTAGCCTCTTAGAACCGGTCCACCAGCACGGTCCACGCCAATCCCTCGCTGACACAGAGGATCCACAACCTGTAAGCCGAATCGTGACAGTAGATCCGGCCATGGATCCCGCTGAGGTGCCGCTGCCAAGTCTCGCTGACCTTACCACGGTGGTCGCTCAGCAATCGCAGCAAATTGCCCAACAAGGACAGCAGCTGTCGCAGTTGACCGCCACGTTACAGCAACTTCTGCCTCTGCTACAGCAGCAACCATCTCCTCCGCCAGCTCCTGCACCTCCTCCGCAGCGAGTGGCCGCTCCTAGCCTCCGCTTGTCCCTGCCGGACAAATTTGATGGGGACTCTAGACTCTGCCGTGGATTTTTGTCTCAATGTTCCCTGCATATGGAGATGTTGTCGGACTTGTTTCCTACAGAACGGTCTAAGGTGGCGTTCGTAGTGAGCCTTCTTTCAGGAAAGGCCTTGTCTTGGGCCACACCGCTCTGGGACCGCAATGATCCTGCCACAGCCACAGTCCAGTCCTTCTTCGCTGAAGTCTGTAGTGTCTTCGAGGAACCAGCCCGAGCTTCTTCTGCTGAGACTGCCCTGCTGAACCTGGTCCAGGGTAATTCTTCAGTGGGCGAGTACGCCATCCAATTTCGTACTCTTGCTTCCGAATTATCATGGAATAACGAGGCTCTCTGCGCGACCTTTAAAAAAGGCCTATCCAGTAGCATCAAGGATGTGCTGGCCACACGAGAGATTCCTGCCAACCTGCAAGAACTTATCCATTTGGCCACCCGCATTGACATGCGTTTTTCTGAGAGACATCAGGAGCTCCGCCAGGAAAAAGACTTAGATCTCTGGGCACCTCTCCCACAGCATCCTTTGCAGTCTACGCCTGGGCCTCCCGCCGAGGAGGCCATGCAAGTGGATCGGTCTCGTCTGACCCAGGAAGAGAGGAATCGCCGTAGGGAAGAAAATCTTTGTCTGTACTGTGCCAGTACCGAGCATTTCTTGGTGGATTGCCCTATTCGTCCTCCACGTCTGGGAAACGCACGCACGCACCCAGCTCACGTGGGTGTGGCGTCTCTTGGTTCAAAGTCTGCTTCTCCACGTCTCACGGTGCCCGTGCGGATTTCTCCTTCAGCCAACTCCTCCCTCTCAGCCGTGGCCTGCTTGGACTCTGGTGCCTCTGGGAATTTCATTTTGGAGTCTTTGGTGAATAAGTTCTGCATCCCGGTGACCCGTCTCGTCAAGCCGCTCTACATTTCCAAGGTCAACGGAGTTAGATTGGATTGCACCGTGCGTTACCGCACTAAACCCCTCTTAATGTGCATTGGACCCCACCACGAAAGGATTGAATTTTTCGTCCTTCCCAACTGCACCTCTGAGGTCCTCCTCGGTCTGCCATGGCTCCAGCTTCATTCTCCCACCCTTGACTGGACCACCGGGGAGATCAAGAACTGAGACTCTGCTTGCCATAAGAAATGCCTCTCCCCCCCTCCCAGTCCCGTCAGGCAAGCCTCAGTGCCTCCTCGTACACCTGGTCCCCCCAAGGCTTATCTGGACTGTGCCTTGCCTCCTCATGGCCCCCGTCCTGGTGACACCCTGTCCCGTGCCATGTTTCACCCCCTGCCCTCCCTCCCCATTCCCACTCCTGCTGTACGGCCTGCCTTTGAGGAAACCCTTCAATCACTCCCGGTGTCCTCATCCCATGGGAAGCAGTTGCCGGACAAAGAAAGGGGGAGACCTAAGGGGGGGGGTACTGTTACGCCGAGCGCTCCGGGTCCCTGCTCCTCCCCGGAGCGCTCACGGCGTCTCTCTCCCTGCAGCGCCCCGGTCAGACCCGCTGACCGGGAGCGCTGCACTGACATTGCCGGCGGGGATGCGATTCGCACAGCGGGACGCGCCCGCTCGCGAATCACATCCCAAGTCACTTACCCGTCCCGGTCCCCGGCTGTCATGTGCTGGCGCGCGCGGCTCCGCTCTCTAGGGCGTGCGCGCGCCAGCTCTCTGAGACTTAAAGGGCCAGTGCACCAATGATTGGTGCCTGGCCCAATTAGCTTAATTGGCTTCCACCTGTTCCCTGGCTATATCTGCTCACTGCCCCTGCACTCCCTCGCCGGATCTTGTTGCCTTGTGCCAGTGAAAGCGTTTAGTGTTGTCCAAAGCCTGTGTTACCTGAACTCCTGCTATCCATCTTGACTACGAACCTTGCCGCCTGCCCCAACCTTCTGCTACGTCTGACCTTGCCTCTGCCTAGTCCTTCTGTCCCACGCCTTCTCAGCAGTCAGCGAGGTTGAGCCGTTGCTAGTGGATACGACCTGGTTGCTACTGCCGCAGCAAGACCATCCCGCTTTGCGGCGGGCTCTGGTGAACACCAGTAGCCTCTTAGAACCGGTCCACCAGCACGGTCCACGCCAATCCCTCGCTGACACAGAGGATCCACAACCTGTAAGCCGAATCGTGACAGTAAGCCATACTCGGATTTCTTTACGAATGAACTTTAGCAGTTCCTCCCCTGTGTGACTCCGTTCGCCTAGGCAAACTATGTGAAGAACAGCTTGACACCGCCATGCCCTACACACATGGTACAATGAAGGGCCACGAGATTTGGACGTGCAGTGGAGGCCGAGGACACGGTGGAGGATGAGGAGCCGGTGTCGCACTCTGTAACAGGACCAACTGCCTGAGAGCGAGGAAGCGGTGTGACCGGTCCAAGTTGCTGTTGTGGCTGTGCAGGAACCACATTTACCCAGTGGGCCGTAAAAGACAAGTATTGTCCCTGCCTGTAGTTACAGCTCCACACGTCGGTGCTGCCTTGCAATTTTGAACACACCGACAAGCTCAAGGACTGGCCCACCTTCTCTTGTACAAACTTATGCAGGGCTGGTACTGCCTTCTTTGCAAAGAAATTATGGCTTGGGACTCTCCACCTCAGCTCGACACAAGCTATCAATTCTCTGAAAGGTGCAGAGTCCACCAGTTGAAAAGGGAGGGACTGCAACACCAGCAACTTGGACAGGAGCACATTCAACTTCTGTGCCGTTGGATGAGTGGGCGCATACTGTTGTCTCTTGGACATGGCTTCGCCGATGGATTGTTGGCGGAATGGCTGACTAAAAGCGGGAGAAGCAGGAGCGTCAGGAGGGTTTGACACACAGCTCCCTTCATCTGAGGTGATGTATGGCAAACTTCGAGGAGGATAGGAATTCCGGCGCTGACCAAGGAGGAGACAATGGAGCCAGGTGTATAACAAACTGATTTAATCCAATGCGACGCGTTTCACCGCGCTTGCGCGGTTTCATCAGGCCACTTCATCTGAGGTGGTGGAGCCTTGGCTGGATGAAGGAGGGAGCGGATGGCCACTGGGTGATGCAGCAGGCTGGACCACTACATCGGAGCCACGGTTCTCCTAGGCCGCTTTATTGTGGCGAAGCATGTGTTGACGCAGGGCCGTGGTGCCGACATTGGGACCCTGGCCACGCTTCACCTTCTGCCAACAGATCTTGCATGTGGCTACGTGAACCTCCTTCAGATGTCTGATGAAAAACTGCCACATCTCCGAGTAGCTGATTTTCCACCTGCAGTCTGCACTAATTGACTGCTACTGGCGCTGTCTCCAGGAACCCCTGTTCCACAACCTCCCGGAAAGGTAGGCTGCCGCGAAGCAGGTGGTCTCCCCCGGGCACGTTTGGCTCCTGAAATTCCACTCCTGCCACCACGCTGACTGCCAACCGTGCTACCGCTTTGCTCCCTCAAGGGCAACTTGCAACTCTCTTCTCCTGATGATGATGAAGACCCTTCTGCACCCGGCTCCCAACAGGTCTGTGCACCTGTTGGGAGCCGAGTGCAGAAGGGTCTTCATCATCATCAGGTCTCAGCATCATCAACAGGTCTGTGCACGTCACTGATGTCCTCCTCAGGTTCCCCAACATGTCTGCTTCTGGACCCTGAACCCTTGCAACACCGCCTCCCATGTCACTCTCCGCATCGCTACTTGGCCACCTAGCGGAGCAAGCGGCGCATGTCTCCTCCCCTTCTTGGCTGGCCAGTAGCTGCTGACTGTCCTCTATTAGATCGTCCTCAGTGAATAGTGGAGCTGAACCCACAGAATAAGATACTTCTTTAGGAGAGGGAACAGCATAGGACAAAGGCAATGTGAGGACAGGGACTGTTCCCCGGCCATACCATCTGAGGGTTGTGTCTGAGGAACCCATCGACTGTTGACTGGGGTGTCAGATGTCACTTGTGATGATGTGGATGAGCGTGTTAACCAATCGACAACAGCAGATGGGTTGCTGGTGGAGACACGACCGCTGGCTGATAATGGGAGCTCAGGCCTCTCGCTGCGACTCCTGCTGCCACTCGCCCCTAGTCTGCTGCCAACTCTGCCTGAAGTATTTAGGCCTCTGCCACTCCTCTGTGCACGTCCTGGCACTTCTCTGCCTGACATACTTAGTGCGTTTATGAGGGTATTACAATACGCTACACTACTCTTTAAACAGTATTTGTCTAGAACCGCAGCAGGTGATTACTTATGGCTGTCCTTTCACAGTATGTAGGCCCTTTACAGATTAACAGGTACAAGATGGTACACTACTTGGATGTACCTATGCGGTATGCACTGATGAGGGCAGTAATATTCGCAACTATACGCAGAAACAACTCTTTTTTTTTTTTTTTTAAAACACCAGCCGGTGAATACTATTGTTTGGACTTTGACAGTATGGAGCACCTTGACAGATTAACAGGTACTAAATGGTACAATACTTGGATGTACCTATGCAGTATGCACTGATGAGGGCAGTAATATTCGCAACTATACGAAGAAAAAACTGTATTTTTGCAAAACACCAGCTGGTGAATACTATTGTTTGGACTTTGACAGTATGTAGCCCCTTGACAGATTAACAGATACAAGATGGTACACTACTTGGATGTATGTATGCGGTATGCACTGATAAGGGCAGTAATATTCGCAAATATACGCAGAAAAAACTCTGCTTTTTTTTTTTTTTTTTTTAAACACCAGCCAGTGAATACTATTGTTTGGACTTTGACAGAATGGAGCACCTTGACAGATTAACAGGTACTAAATGGTACAATATTTGGATGTACCTATACGGTATGCACTGATGAGGGCAGTAATATGCGCAACTATACGCAGAAAAAACTCTGTATTTTTGTAAAACACCAGCCGGTGAATACTGTTGTTTGGACTTTGACAGTATGTAGCCCTTTGACAGATTAACAGGTACAAGATAGTACACTACTTGGATGTACCTATGCGGTATGCACTGATGAGGGCAGTAAGATGCGCAACTATACGCAGAAAAAACTCTGTATTTTTGTAAAACACCAGCCGGTGAATACTATTGTTTGGACTTTGACAGTATGGAGCACCTTCACAGATTAACAGGTACAAGATGGTACACTACTTGGATGTACGTGTCAGGAACCGGACTGGTCTGCGGGTAGTGGATCCTCTGTGTCAGTGAGGCGATGACGTGGGCCGTACCAGGGGACCGGTTCTAAGAAGTTGCTGGTCTTCACCAGAGCCCGCCGCACGGCGGGATGAACTTGCTGCAGCGATAACTCCCAGATCGTATCCCCTGATAGTGACTCGACCTCACTGACAGCTGAGACAGGCGTGGTACACAAGGATAAGGCGAAGGCAAGGTCGGACGTAGCAAAAGGTCAAGGTAGGTGGCAATGGTTCGTAGTCAGGGGCAACGGCAAAGGGTCTGGATACACAGGCTAGGGATACACATAAACGCTTTCTCAGGGCACTAGGGCAACAAGATCCGGCAAGGACAGGAAGGGGGTTTATATGTGTAGGGAGTGATTGGAACTGATTGGGCCAGACAACAATTAATGGTGCACTGGCCCTTTAAATCTGAGAGACCCGGCACACGCGCGCCCTAGAGAGCGGGGCCGCGCGCATCGGGACTGAGCAGGAGGACGGGGCAGGTGAGTGGAACGGGATGCGACCCGCGGGCAGGCATGTCCCGCCGCGCGGATCGCATCCCCGCCGGGGGACACATAGCAGCGCTCCCGGTCATCGAGTCTGACTGGGGCGCTGCAAGCAAGATCAGAATGCTGCAAGCACTCCGGGGGAGGAGCGGGACCCAGAGCGCTCGGTGTTACAGTACCCCCCCCCCTTAGGTCTCCCCCTCTTTTTGGAACCATGACATTTGTGGATAAGCTCCTTGTCCAAAATATTGGCCTCCAGAGGAGCCAGAGACAGGAGCAGGAACAGTGACCTTGGGAGAAAAGCGGTTAAGTATGAGAGGTTTGAGAAGATAAACATGGAAAGAGTTAGGAATGCGAAGAGAAGAAGGAAGATGGAGCTTGTAGGAGACAGGGTTGATTTGGTTTTTTATTTTAAATGGCCCGAGGTAACGAGGACCCAGCTTGTAGCTAGGGACACGAAACCGTATGTATTTGGCAGAGAGCCACACTTTGTCACCGGGGACAAAGACAGGAGGAGTTCTTCTCTTTTTATCAGCATGCTTCTTCATGCGAGAAGAGGCCAGTAAGAGCGACTTTTAAGTCTCCTTCCAGATAGAGGAGAAGTCCCGGGTTAATTCATCCACGGCAGGAACTCCAGACGAAGTGGGAATGGGGAGGGGGGGGGGGGCAGCGGATGACGGCCGTACACCACAAAGAATGGAGATTTGGAAGAAGACTCAGAATTTTTGAAATTGTACGAGAATTCAGCCCAGGGCAGAAGGTTGACCCAATCATTTTGACGGGAGGAGACAAAATGTCGCATGTAGTCACCAAGAATCTGATTCACTCTCTCCACTTGCCCATTGGATTGGGGGTGATAGGAGGAAGAGAAATTCAATTTGATCTTTAATTGATTGCAGAGTGCTCTCCTAAATTTAGATTTTGAAACAAATTGGACGCCTCAATCCGAGACGATATGCGTGGGAATCCCGTGAAGACGAAAAATCTTCAGAAAAAATTGCTTCGCCAACTGTGGCGCAGAAGGAAGGCCAGGAAGCGGGATAAAATGGGCCATTTTGGAAAAGCGATCAACGACCACCCAAATGACAGTGTTGCCATGAGATAAAGGAAGGTCAGTGATGAAGTCCATGGCTATGTGAGACCAAGGCTGTTCAGGCACCGGCAGAGGAAGGAGAAGACCTGCAGGCTTCTGGCGTGGAGTCTTGTCACGTGCACACACTGTACAGGCTCGTACGAAATCGGTCACATCTTTTTCCAGGGAGGACCACCAATAGTGTCGGGCAATCAACTGTATAGATTTTTTTATTCCAGCGTGACCAGCCAGATGGGAGGAATGGCCCCATTTGAGAGTCCGGAGGCGAAGATGTGGAGGAACATAAGTTTTTCCTGGAGGAATTGGCACCAGAGTAGCAGGAGCAGAAGAGATCAGACACTAAGGAGGTATGATGTGCTGAGGAAGAGTCTCGGCTTCTGAGGCATCGGTGGAATGTGATAGAGCATCAGCCCTGACATTCTTGTCTGCAGGACGAAAATGGATTTAAAAATTGAAGCGGGCAAAAAACAAGGACCCTCTGGCCTGCCGAGGATTTAACCGCTGGGCGGATTGGAGATAAGACAGGTTTTTATGGTCAGTGTAAATGGTGATGGGGAGAAGGGATCCCTCCAGGAGGTGTCTCCATTCCTTAAGTGCCAACTTGATGGCCAACAGTTCTCGGTCTCCTATGGAATAATTTGTTTCAGGAGGCGAAAAGGTTTTGGAGAAAAAACTGCAAGTGACGTTTTTTCCCTTGGCGGTTTTTGGGAGAAGGACAGCTCCCACTGAGGAGGCGTCAACCTCAAGGAAGAAAGGCTTCAGAGGATCTGGCCTGGACAAGACTGGTGCAGAAGCGAAGGCGGCCTTAAGGCGAGTAAAAGCTTCATCTGCTTGGGGAGGCCAGGACCTCGGAATCGCTTTTTTTTTGTCAGTGCCACAATAGGGGCAACGATGGCTGAGAAGTGGGGAATAAACTGACGATAGTAGTTGGCAAATCCGAGGAAGCGCTGGATAGCACGGAGTCCAGATGGGCGCGGCCAATCCAAGACCGCGGAGAGTTTGTCAGGATCCATTTGAAGACCTTGTCCAGAGACCAGGTACCCCAGGAAAGGAAGACAGCTACGTTCAAAAAGGCGTAAAAGACAGCATTTTTCAAACTTGGCGTAAAGATGATTTACACGAAGGCGCTGGAGCACTTGACGGACATGGAGCCGGTGTTCCTCTAGGTTGGAGGAAAAAATTAGGATGTCGTCTAGATATACAACAACACAGGTATACAGTACGTCCCAAAAAATTTCATTGACAAAGTCTTGAAATACTGCAGGGGCGTTGCAAAGGCCAAAAGGCATGACGAGATACTCGAAGTGACCATCTCTGGTGTTAAAAGCGGTTTTCCACTCATCTCCTTTTCAAATTTTGATGAGGTTATAAGCGCCCCTGAGGTCGAGTTTAGTGAAAATTTTTGCTCTTGCAGACAGTCAAAGAGTTCCGAGATGAGAGGCAGAGGGTAGCGTTTTTTTTACTGTCATTTTATTGAGGCCACGATAGTCAATGCAGGGGCGTAGTGAACCGTCCTTCTTGGCAACGAAGAAGAACCCCGCTCCGGCTGGAGAAGAAGACTTCCTAATGAAACCTTTCTTTAGATTCTCCTGTATGTATTCTGTCATGGCCTTAGTTTCGGGAGCGGAGACAGGAAGCAAGTCGATAGGGCAGTCGTAGGGTCTATGTGGTGGTAAGACCTCTTGCTTTTTACAGAAGACGTCCGAAAAGTCCTGATAGAACTTTGGAAGGCCAGGCAATGGAGTAGCGATGGAGACTTGGCTGGTTGGTACAGACTTGAGGCAATGTTTGTGGCAGGAAGAGCCCCAGGATTTAATGTCCCCAGTGGTCCAGTCGAGGGTAGGAGTGTGACGCTGGAGCCAGTGCAAGCCAAGAAGGATGTCAGAGGTACAGTTAGGTAAAACAAAAAATGTAATTTTTTCTTGATGGAGAACACCAACGGTCATGAGCAAAGGTTCAGTGCGGTAACGCACAGTGCAGACCAGTCTTTCCCGGTTTACAGAAGAAATGAAGAAGGGTTTGATGAGACGGGTAACAGGAATGTTGAATCTGTTGATAAATGAGGCTTCAATAAAGTTTCCTGCAGATCCTGAGTCCAGGAAGGCCACCGCAGAGAAGGAGGAATTAGCGGATGGAGAAATCAGCACTGGAATAGTCAGACGTGGAGAGGATGAATTCACACCTAGTAACGCCTCTCCCACGTTAACTAGGTGCGTGCGTTTCCCTGACGAATAGGGCAGTCCTTAAAGGGGTACTCCGCCCCTAGACATCGTATCCCCTATCCAAAGGATAGGGGATAAGATGTTAGATCGCCGCGGTCCCGCTGCTGGGGACCCCGGGAATCGCCACTGCGGCACCCCGCTATCATTACTGCGCAGAGCGAGCTCGCTTTGTGCGTAATGACGGGTGACACAGGGGCCGGAGCAGCGTGACATCATCGCTCCGCCCCTCATTACATCACGGCCCATCCCCTTAATGCAAGTCTATGGCAGGGGGCGTGATGACCACCACGCCCCCTCCCATAGACTTGTATTGACGGGGCGGGCCGTGACGTCACGAGGGGCGGAGCCGTGACGTAACGTTGCTCCGGCCCCTGTATTGCCCGTCATTACGTGAAGAGCGAATTCGCTCTGCGCAGTAATGATAGCGGGGTGCTGCAGCAGCGATCCCCGGGGTCCCCAACAGCGGGACCCCGGCGATCTGACATCTTATCCCCTATCCTTTGGATAGGGGATAAGATGTCTAGGGGCGGAGTACCCCTTTAAGGAAATGTTCAGTACTAGCGCAGTACAGGCACAAATTTCCATTTCTGCGGTGTGTCCTCTCTTCTTGGGTCAGGCGAGACCGATCCACTTGCATAGCCTCCTCGGAGGGAGGCACAGGAGTAGGTTGCAAAGGACTCTGGAAGAGAGGTGCCAAGCGAGAAAACCGCCTGGTGCGAACAAGATCCTTTTCTTGGCGAAGCTCCTGCCGTCTTTCCGAGAAACGCATATCAATGCGGGTGGGCAACTGGACAAGTTCAGGCAAGATAGCGGGAATTTCTCGTGCGGCCAAAACATCTTTGATGGGGCTGGATAAACCTTTCTTGAAGGTCGCGCAGAGAGTCTCATTGTTCCAAGCTAGCTCAGAGGCGAGGGTGCGGAACTGGATGGCGTATTCACCCACTGAAGAGCTCCCTTGGACGAGATTCAGAAGAGCCGTCTCGGCAGAGGAGGCCCGGGCTGGCTCCTCGAAGACACTGCGTACTTCGGAGAAGAAGGACTGGATGGAAGCAGTGGCAGGATCGTTGCGGTCCCAAAGCGGTGTGGCCCAGGACAAGGCCTTTCCAGATAGTAAACTGACCACGAAAGCCACCTTAGACCGTTCTGTGGGTAACATCATCTCCAGGTGCAGGGAACATTGGGACAGGAATCCCCAGCACATCTTAGAGTCCCTGTCAGGCCCAAGGCCTGATTATTAAAATACTATATGTGTATTATAAGTTATGACTGTGTGTGATGGATTACCCAAGACATGGGTGAGAGGTCATTCAGACGGTGTATCCTTTTGTGTATTGCATTTTATTGGGGGTCTGGCTGTTTTGTTTACATCTCCTTTGAAGTCAGAGGCCTTTTGAAGCAGGATGTAAGGGGCACTCTAGTACCATCATATAATCAACCAGATAAGAGGGCCAGGGACAGAGATGCCCCCCTGGTGGGATCAGAGGGGAGGGGGGAATGGAGTCTCCCTCCAAACAGGCAGATATATAATATTTAACAATGCTAGACTCGGTGTTCAATGCTGTGCAACAAGCTGACAAGACCATCCTAAGAACAGCTGGAACCACTGCTTTATCATCATGCTGTAAGAACTTCATCTTTTGTTTTCTGAACTTGTCTTGCTAAACTCTTTCATATTTTTGTAACTGTATGTCATTTGTTTCTGTATTTTTATATAGTCAGCACTGTGATACCTTTTATCAGATTAAATGTTTAATTAATCAGCTCTGGTCTTTTATCTCTAAATATATGAGCTCACCTTTCTGAAGGAGGCTCTGGTAAAACACGTTTATCTAAGGGTTAATTTGGTGACTTGCTGGGACTAGTAGTGGATACCCAGAGGTCTGGCGGCTTTAACCCTTACACCATCACACTCTCTCTAATGTCTTGGCTGGACCGATAGGGTGTGATCGTGACAGTCCCCATCAAATTTCTCAGGAAGAGACAAACGGACTCTAGAGGAAGTAGCGGCAGCTCAGAGTGGAGGAGATGCTGGAGCTGGTGGAGGAGATGGTAGAGGCTGTGAAGGCAGAAGCTGCTGGAGCATGGGGGCCAACTGCGACAGCTGTTGTCCTTGTTGGGCGATCTGCTGAGACTGCTGGGCAACCACGGTAGGGAGGTCAGAGAGACTTGGCAGCGGCACCTCAGCGGGATCCATGGCCGGATCTACTTCAGGAACCGGACTGGTATGCGGGTAGTGGATCCTCTGTGTCAGTGAGGCGATGACGTGGGCCGTACCAGGGGACCGGTTCTAAGAAGTTACTGGTTTTCACCAGAGCCCGCCGCAAGGCAGAATGGACTTGCTGCGGCGGTAACTCCCAGGTCGTATCCCCTGATAGCGACTCTACCTCACTGACAGCTGAGACAGGCGTGGTAGACAAGGATAAGGCGAAGGCAGGGTCGGACGTAGCAAAAGGTCAAGGCAGGCAGCAATGGTTCGTAGTCAGGGGCAACGGCAAAGGATCTGGATACACAGGCTAGGGATACACACAAACGCTTTCTCAGGGCACTAGGGCAACAAGATCCGGCAAGGACAGGGAGGGGAAGTGGGTTTATATGTGTAGGGAGTGATTGGAACTAATTGAGCCCGGCACCAATTAATGGTGCACTGGCCCTTTAAATCTGAGAGACCCAGCGCGCGCGCACCCTAGAGAGCGGGGCCACGTGCCCCGGGACTGAGCAGGAGGACGGGGCAGGTGAGTGGAACAGGATGCGACCCGCGGGCAGGCATGTCCCGCCGCGCGGATCGCATCCCCGCCGGGGGACACATAGCAGCGCTCCCGGTCATCGAGTCTGACCGGGGCGCTGCAAGCAAAATCAGAACGCTGCGAGCGCTCCGGGGGAGGAGCGGGACCCGGAGCGCTCGGCATTACAGTACGTATGCGGTATGCACTGATGAGGGCAGTAATATGCGCAACTATATGCAGAAAAAACTCTGTATTTTTTAAAAACACCAGCCGGTGAATACTATTGTTTGGACTATGACAGTATGTAGCCCCTTGACAGATTAACAGGTACAAGATGGTACACTACTTGGATGTACCTATGCGGTATGCACTGATGAGGGCAGAAATATTCGCAACTATACGCAGAAACAACTCTTTTTTTTTTAAAACACCAGCCGGTGAATACTATTGTTTGGACTTTGACAGTATGGAGCACCTTGACAGATTAACAGGTACTAAATGGTACAATACTTGGATGTACCTATGCAGTATGCACTAATGAGGGCAGTAATATGCGCAACTATACGCAGAAAAAACTCTGTATTTTTGTAAAACACCAGCCGGTGAATACTATTGTTTGGACTTTGACAGTATGTAGCCACTTGACAGATTGACAGGTAAAAAATTGTACAATACTTGGATTTACCTATGCGGTATGCACTGATGAGGGCAATAATATGCGCAACAATACGCAGAAAAAATAAGTAATTTTTTAAAAACACCAGTAGCTGATTACTTTTGCCAGAAGTCAGGGCTTTCCCTGTATCTAGACTTGTTACAGATACAGAATAGTAGACTGCTTTGATGTAGGCATGTGTTATGCACGTATGAGGGCAGACAAATGCACTACGGTCCGCTGAAAAAGAACGTATTTGTGAACAGCAGCAGGACCCAACAGTGCAGCACCACAATAAAAAAGAAGTACAGTGATTAAACCCTAAATTGCACTCTTTCACACAATTCTGAGCAGCAGATTATTTGTGGAGCAAAAAAAATACTGAATTGCTCTGAAAAATGAGGTGGTAAGATGGTTGATAAAATTCAGGCAGCTTGTTGATCTATATGAGGCAGTTAACAGCTATCTGCCCCTCTCTGCTGCAATGCTCAATAACGTGAATAGGAGGTTTAGCTATCAATGATCCTTCTCAGTGTGAACAGCAAAGCACTCTGCACTCCTTTATTTCTCCAATGCTGATTTGACTAGCAGTTGCAGTGTAACGCTGTGGTATAAGCTAGCCAGACACAAGCAGTCCTGTTCTCTCTATCTCTGAGTGCATAGACGAAATGAAGAGAGGAAAGATGGCTGTCGATTATATAGGGCTTTGACATTACAGAGGTCAATGAATGCTGATAGGCTGCATCTCACATGTGATTCCGGGTCATCCCACCTACCTTCATTCCCGCAGCTGTTTCCCACCCTCCCATAATCCCCTGCCCCATGTACTCACACGTGGATCCGCCATTTTAGGTCTCCAATAGCCTGGAACGCTGTAAGATGAAGTTTAATGAAGCGATTCGCGCAATCGAATCGTGGCAATATTGGCATTCGTTGCAAATCGAATGTTTCATGAAATTTGTAACGAATTCGGGTTCGTCAGCTTCAATTCGCTCATCTCTACTGATCAGCTTTTATGAGGAGGTGAGCTCCAGACTGGACCAGGTGCAATCGCTGGATGTCGTATATCTGGATTTTTCCAAAGCATTTGATACGGTGCCACATAAAAGATTGGTGCATAAAATGAGAAGGATTGGGCTGGGGGAGAATGTGTGCAAGTGGGTAAGTAACTGGCTCAGTGATAGGAAACAGAGGGTGATTATTAATGGTACTTATTCTGATTGGGTGACTGTTACTAGTGGGGTACCACAGGGGTCAGTCTTGGGTCTTGTTCTATTTACTATACTTATTAATGACCTTGTAGAGGGGTTGAATAGTAAAGTAGCAATCTTTTCAGATGATACTAAACTCTGTAAAGTGGTAAACACTATAGAGGACAGTGCACTTACACATGGATCTGGATTAGGGCTGCAGCTAACGATTATTTCATCGATTAATCGGAAAAAAATTCAAAATGCCATAAAAAGGGGTTCAGCTGATTCTATTTGAAAAAGTATGTACAATGGCCATATTAAAAGTTTATAGCATGTGATGTGACCAAACAGCAGCAATTTTTGATTTTTTTTCTCACATTTACGCCAGTTTCTGTCATTATTAATTATCCTGCACAGAAACCAGCGTGAATTTGATATTGCCGCATGGGTAACTGTCTGAACAATTAAAATAAAATGTTAATCATTCACTAATATTTTAATAGTTTAGACAGTTAGCCATACGGTAGTATCAAATATGTAAAAGAAAAAGTTATTTTACTTTTTTGTATAGCAATAGGAAAAGGGGGAGCTAATTTTTATTGGAGGAGCATTTTTTTGTTGCTTTTTTTAATATAGCACTCCTATGCACATGGGGGTATGTGCAGACTGCAGAGCATTGCTTTAACAGACCATAGGGTGCAATGCTATGCAGTCTGCACATACCCCCCCCCCCCCATGTGTATAGCAGTGTATGTACATTCCTATACAGATGGGGGTATGTGCAGAGCATTGCACCCTTGTTCCCGCTTTTAGACAGCAAGGCCACCCCCTTTAGACAGCAGGGCCAACCCCTTTAGACTGCAGGGC
The DNA here is from genome assembly GCF_029499605.1 of Hyla sarda. Classification (NCBI taxonomy): domain Eukaryota; kingdom Metazoa; phylum Chordata; class Amphibia; order Anura; family Hylidae; genus Hyla; species Hyla sarda. Next base: position 356,656,300 of record NC_079192.1, read on the forward strand.
CACCCCCTTTAGACAGCAGGGCCACTCCCCTTTAGACAGCAGGGCCACTCCACTTTAGACAGCAGTATAGTTGCCCACATTAGGTGCAGTATAGTTCCCCACATTAGGTGCAGTATAGTTCCCCACATTAGGTGCAGTATAGTTCCCCCACATTAGGCAGTATAGTTCTCCACAATAAGTGCAGTATAGTTCTCCACAATAAATGCAGTATAGTTCTCCACATTAGGTTGGCCGTATAGTTTACCCCACATTAGGTGCAGTATAGTCCCCCCACATTAGGTGTAGTGTGTTCCCCCACAGACATACAGCCTCCAGCCATACAGTGTATGGCCTACTTCAGTGTTCTGATCACTGCTCCTTTTGTCCGTCCAACATAGCAGTAGGTCCTGGGACTGGAGGAGCGGTGGTCGGAGCACTGAAGCTGATGTGCTGCTGGTCACTTACCATGCTGGCCAGCCCATGTCCTGTTCGCTGCCCCGCTCCTCCGCGTTGCTTTCCAATGGGCGCACGGGACGGTGCTATTGCCCCATTTCCCCCCCTGTATCTGCCACTGCATGCATTATATACACACACACACACAACACACTGTATACATTACATACTGTACATGCATGCTTCATACACACACAGATACTGTACACATTACATTCTGTACATGCATGCTTCATGCACACACACACAACACACTGTACATGCATGCTTCATACACACACAACACACTGTACACATTACATACTCCACATGCATCATACACATACTATACACATTACATACTGTACATGCATCATACACACACATACTGTACACATTACATACTGTATATGCATGCCTCATACGCACACAACATACTGTACACATTACATACTGTACATGCTTCATACACACACAACACACTGTACACATTACATACTGTACATGCATCATACACACAACACATACTGTACACATTACTTACTGTACATGCATCATATACACACACATACTGTACAGATTACATACTGTACATGCATCATACACACACACACACTGTACACATTACATACTGTACATGCATCATACACACACTGTACACATTACATACTGTACATGCATCATACACACACACATACTGTACACATTACATACTATACATGCATGCATCAAGTTCAACCAGGGAATTGAAGGGTAGGGGTGTGGCGCGATATTGGGGAAGGGATTGGATTTTATATTTCTTCATAAGCATTAATGTTATTTTGTTCCAGGAATGTATCTAATCCTGTTTTAAAGCTGTAAATTTTTCCTGCTGTGACCAGTTCCTGAGGTAGACTGTTCCATAAGTTCACAGTTCTCATGGTAAAGAAGGTGTGTCGCCCCTTGAGACTAAACTTTTTCTTCTCCAGACGGAGGGAGTGCCCCCTCATCCTTTGGGGGGGGGGGGTGGTTTAACCTGGAACAGTTTTTCTCCATATTTTTTGTATGGGCCTTAAATATACATATCTACGTTTATCATATCCCCCCTTCAACGACTCTTCTCAAGACTAAACAATTGTAACTCCTTTAATCACTCCTCATAGCTAAGATGTTCCATGCCCCATATTAGTTTAGTCGCGCGTCTTTGCACCCTTTCCAGCTCCACAGTGTCCCTTTTATGTACAGGCGACCAAAACTGAACAGCATATTCCAGGTGAGGCCGTACCAATGCTTTATAAAGGGGGAGTATTATGTCCCTGTCCCTTGAGTCCATGCCTCTTTTGATACATGGCAATATCCTGCTGGCTTTGGAAGCAGCAGCCTGACATTGCATGCTATTCTGTAGTCTGTGATCTACAAGTACACCCAGATCCTTCTCTACCAATGACTCTGCCAGTTTAATCCCCCCTAAGATATACGACGCATGCAGGTTATTAGTACCCAGATGCATAACTTTACATTTATCCACATTGAACCTCTTTTGCCAAGTGGATGCCCAGACACTTAGTCTATCCAAGTCATCTTGTAACCTATACACATCCTCTATAGACTGTACCGTGCTACAAAGCTTGGTGTCATCTGCAAAGATAGAAACAGAGCTGTTAATGCCATCCTCTATATCATTGATAAATAAATTAAACAACAGCGGTCCCAGTACAGAACCTTGGGGTACACCACTAATTACCGGGGACCAATCAGAGTACGAATCATTGACCACCACTCTCTGGGTACGATCCATGAGCCAGTGTTCAATCCAGTTACAAACTAAAATTTCCAAACCCAAAGACCTTAACTTACCTGTCAGACGTCTATGAGGGACAGTATCAAATGCTTTAGCAAAATCCAGAAACACTATATCCACAGCCATTCTTCAGTCAAGGCTTCTACTCACTTCTTCATAAAAGCAAATTAGATTGGTTTGACAACTTCTATCCTTAGTAAACCCATGCTGGCTATCACTTATAATACAATTATCCCCTATGTATTCCTGTATGTAATCCCTTATAAGTCCTTCAAACAATTTACCCACAATGCACGTTAAACTTACCGGTCTATAGTTTCCTGGACAAGACCTAGAGCCCTTTTTGAAGATTGGCACCACATTCGCCTTGCGCCAGTCCCTTGGCACAATACCAGACACCAGTGAATCTCTAAATATCATGAACAGGGGTACAGATATTACTGAACTTACCTCTCTAAGAACTCTTGGGTGCAATCCATCTGGCCCTGGAGATTTGCATACATTTATATTACTTAACTTACCTTGTACCATCTCTACATTAAGCCAGTTCAGTACATTACATGATGTGTTACCAGCACTGACCTGTCCAATGTCAGCTCCTCCTTCTTCCCTAGTATATATAGAACTAAAGAACCCATTCAGTAGCTCTGCTTTCTCTTTATCGCCTGTGACAACCTCCCCATTATCATTATTAAGGATGCTCTGTCCTTGATTTTTTGCATTTACATATCTAAAAAAATATTTAGGATTAGTTTTGCTTTCTTTTGCCACCTGTCTCTCGTTTTGAATTTTTGCTGTTTTTATTACATTTTTACAGATTTTATTAAGCTCTTTGTACTGTTTAAATGTTATAACTGACCCATCAGATTTGAATTTTTTGAAGGCTATTTTTTTGTTGTTTATTGCTCTTTTAACATCATTTGTCAGCCATGTAGGATTTAGTTTTAACCCCTTAAGGACTCAGGGTTTTTCCGTTTTTGCACTTTCGTTTTTTCCTCCTTACCTTTAAAAAATCATAACCCTTTCAATTTTCCACCTAAAAATCCATATTATGGCTTATTTTTTGCGTCGCCAATTCTACTTTGCAGTGACATTAGTCATTTTACCCAAAAATGCACGGCGAAACGGAAAAAAAAATCATTGTGCGACAAAATCGAAAAAAGAACGCCATTTTGTAACTTTTGGGGGCTTCCGTTTCTACGCAGTGCATATTTCGGTAAAAATTACACCTTATCATTATTCTGTAGGTCCATACGGTTAAAATGATACCCTACTTATATATGTTTGATTTTGTCGCACTTCTGGAAAAAATCATAACTACATGCAGGAAAATTTATACGTTTAAAAATGTCATCTTCTGACCCCTATAACTTTTTTATTTTTCCACGTACGGGGCGGTATGAGGACTCATTTTTTGCGCCGTGATCTGAAGTTTTTATTGGTATGATTTTTGTTTTGATCTGACTTTTTGATCACTTTTTATTCATTTTTTAATGTTATAAAAAGTTACCAAAATACGCTTTTTTGGACTTTGGAATTTTTTTGCGCGTACACCATTGACCGTACGGCTTAATTAATGATATATTTTTATAGTTCGGACATTTACGCACGCGGCGATACCACATATGTTTATTTATTTTTTTTTTTACACTGTTTTATTTTTCTTATGGGAAAAGGGGGGTGATTCAAACTTTTATTAGGGAAGGGGTTAAATGACCTTTATTAACACTTTTTTTTTACTTTTTTTTTGCAGTGTTATAGGTCCCATAGGGACCTATAACACTGCACACACTGATCTTTCATCCTGATCACAGGCGTGTATTAACACGCCTGTGATCAGCATTATCGGCGCTTGACTGCTCCTGCCTGGATCTCAGGCACGGAGCAGTCATTCGTCGATCGGACACCGAGGAGGCAGGTAAGGTCCCTCCCGGTGTCCGATCAGCTGTTCGGGACGCCGCGATTTCACCGCGGCGGTCCCGAACAGCCCGACTGAACAGCCGGGATACTTTCAGTTTCACTTTAGAAGCGGCGGTCAGCTTTGACCGCCGCTTCTAAAGGGTTAATACCGCACATCGCCGCGATCGGCGATGTGTGGTATTAGCCGCGGGTCCCGGCCGTTGATTAGCGCCGGGACCCACGCGATATGATGCGGGATCGCGGCGCGATCCCGCTTCATATCGCGGGAGCCGGCGCAGGACGTAAATATACGTCCTGCGTCGTTAAGGGGTTAATCGTTTATATTTGTTCCCCTTTGGTATATATTTAGCTGTATAGTTATTTAGAGTTGATTTAAAGATGTCCCATTTACCTTCTGTATCAGTATTTGAGAACACCTCCCCCCAGTCTATGTCCTGTAGTGCAGCCCTCAGCCCAGGGAAGTTTGCCTTTTTAAAGTTATATGTTTTTGCCTTCCCCGCCTGTCTTTGTTTTCTACATTTTAAGTCAAAAGTAACTATATTGTGGTCGCTATTACCAAGGTTTTCCCTTACAGTTACATTACCAACCAGCTCTGCGTTGTTGGAAATGATCAGATCCAACAAGGCATCACTTCTTGTTGTGTCCTCCACAAACTGGCCCATAAAATTATCCTGCAATAAATTTATGAATTGTCGCCCCTTTGTAGTTTTAGCCAACCCCGGACCCCAATCTATATCTGGATAGTTAAAATCTCCCATTATTACCACTGTACCTGCCCGGGCGGCCCTCTCTATTTGTTTATGCAGCCGACCTTCTATCTCTTCAGTGATATTAGGGGGTCTGTAGATTACACCAAGTATTATTTTTTCAGTATTTCCCTCCTTTTGTAATTCTACCCACAGTGATTCCACATCCTCAGAATCATCACACACTATGGCATCGTTCACACTGACTTTCATACCACTTGTAACATACAGACAGACTCCACCACCTTTTCTGTTCATTCTATCTTTGCGAAACAATGTAAACCCCTGCAGATTGACAGCCCAGTCATGCGAGGAGTCCAGCCATGTCTCAGTGACCCCAACTATATCAATATGTTCCTCCAGTATCAAGGCCTCAAGCTCCCCAATTTTATTTGCTAGGCTTCTGGCATTTGTGAACATACACTTTACATTTCCATCCTTTATGTTATTGGGTTAATGGGATTCAAGGGTGTAAGTTTTATTTTCCTATGAAGCCTATTCCTATTAACTATTCTATCCCCTCCCTCCGCTCCACCCCCAGGTACATTTATAATTCCCACCTCTCTATCTACACTATCTTCCCCCTCTTTGCTGTAGGTTCCCTCCCCCAAGTCCCTAGTTTAAACACTCCTCCACCCTTCTAGCCATCTCCACATTACATACTGTACATGCATCATACACACACACACTGTACACATTACATTCTGTACATGCATCATACACAAACACACAGTACACATTACATACTGTACATGCATCACACATACACACACTGTACACATTACATACTGTACATGCATCATACACACACACTGTACACATTACATACTGTCTGTACATGCATCACACACACACACTGTACACATTACATACTTTACATGCTTCATACACACACAACATACTGTACACATTACATACTGTACAAGCATCATACACACAACACACTGTACACATTACATACTGTACATGCATCATACACAAACATACTGTACACATTACATACTATACATGCTTCATACACACACACTGTACACATTACATACTGTAAATGTGTCATACACAACACATACTGTACACATTACATACTATACATACTATACATGCATCATACACACACATACTGTTCACATTACATACTATACATGCTTCATACACACACAGATACTGTACACATTACATATTGTACATGCATTATACACACACACATACTGTACACATTACATACTGTACATGCATCATACACACACTGTACACATTACATACTGTACATGCATCATACACACACACATACTGTAGACATTACATACTATACATTCTTCATACACACAGATACTGTACACATTACATACTGTACATGCATCATACACACACACATTCTGTACACATTACATATTGTACATGCTTCATACACACACAACATACTGTACACATTACATACTGTATATGCATCATACACACACACAACACACTGCACACATTATATACTGTACATGCATCATACACACACACATACTGTACACATTACATACTATACATGCTTCATACACACACACTGTACACATTAGATACTGTACATGTGTCATACACACAACACATACTGTACACATTACATAATGTACATGCATCATACACACACACACATACTGTACACATTACATACTGTACATGCATCATACACACACATATTGTACACATAACATACTGTACATGCTTCATACACACACATACTGTACACATTACATACTATACATGCTTCATACACACACAGATACTGTACACATTACATACTGTACATGCATCATACACACACATACTGTACACATTACATACTGTACATGCATCATATACTCACAACACACTGTGCACATTACATACTGTAAATGCATCATACACACACACACTGTACACGTTACATACTGTACATGCATGCTTCATACACACACAACATACTGTACACATTACATACTGTACATGCATCATACACACACTGTGCATATTACATACTGTACATGCATCATACACACACACACACATACTGTACACATTACATACTATACATGCTTCATACACACAGATACTGTACACATTACATACTGTACATGCATCATACACACACATACTGTACACATTACATATTGTACATGCTTCATACACACAGCATACTGTACACATTACATACTGTATATGCATCATACACACACAACACACTGTACACATTATATACTGTACATGCATCATACATACACACACACATACTGTACACATTACATACTATACATGCTTCATACACACACATACTGTACACATTACATACTGTACATGCGTCATACACACAACACATGCTGTACACGTTACATACTGTACATGCATCATACACACATACTGCACACATTACATACTATACATGCTTCATACACACACAGATACTGTACACATTACGTACTGTACATGCATCATACACACACATACTGTACACATTACATAATGTACATGCATCATACACACACATATTGTAAACATTACATACTGTACATGCTTCATACACACACACATACTGTACACATTACATACTATACATGCTTCATACACACACAGATACTGTACACATTACATACTGTAGATGCATCATACACACATATACTGTACACATTACATACTGTACATGCATCATATAAACACACCACACTGTGCACATTACATACTGTACATGCATCATACACACACACACACACACACTGTACATGTTACATACTGTACATGCATGCTTCATACACACACAACATACTGTACACATTACATACTGTACATGCATGCTTCATACACACACAACATACTGTACACATTACATACTATACATGAATCATACACACAGCACACATACGGTACACATGCATCATATACACACACATACTGTACACATTACATACTGTACATGCATCATACCCACACAACACACTGTACACATTACATACTATACATGAATCATACACACAACATACTGTACACATTACATACTATACATGAATCATACACACAGCACACATACTGTACACATTACATACTGTACATGCTTCATACACACACTGTACACATTACATACTGTACATGCTTCATACACACACATACTGTACACATTACATACTGTACATGCATCATACACTCACATACTGTACACATTACATATTGTACATGCATCATACACACACACACTGTACACATTACATACTATACATGCATCACACACACACACACACATACTGGACACATTACATACTATACATGAATCATACACACATACTGTACACATTACATACTATACATGCATCATACACACACATACTGTACACATTACATACTATACATGCTTCATACACACACAGATAGAATAGATCAGTGTTTCCCAACCAGGATGCCTACAGAGGTTGCAAACCTACAACTCCCAGCATGCCCAGACAGCCTTTGGCTGTCTGGGCATGCTGGGAGTTATAGTTTTGCAACAACTGGAGGCACCCTGGTTGGGAAACACTGGTATAGATACACACATGCACTTTACATATAGTCATCCACAGTTGTAACACACACACAGGCACAGTACATAGACATACACATATGTACACACACATATATATTGTCAGGATTCGGCAGGCTGGTGGTGGATCCTCTGTGTCAGTGAGGGATTGGCGTGGACCGTACCGGAGGATCGGTTCTAAGTTGCTACTGGTTTTCATCAGAGCCTGCCGCAAAGCGGGATGGTCTTGCTGCGGCGGTAGCAACCAGGCCGTGTCCTCCGGTAGCGGCTCAACCTCACTGACTGCTGAGACAGGCAAAGTACAAAGGAGAAGGCAGGAGCGTGGTCGGATGTAGCAGAGGTCAGGGCAGGCGGCAAGGGTTCACAGGCGAGAGGACAATAGCAACGGGTGCGGCAACGGGCAAGGCAATACACAACAGTAAGGAACGCTTTCAAAATGGCACTAGGCACAAAGATCCTGCAAGGGCAGGAAGGGGAAGAGCTCTTAAATAGGCAGGGACACAGTGGAGGAATCAGGAACCAGTGCATCAATTATTGGTGCGCTGGCCCCTGGGGAGCGGGGCCGCGCATGTCGGGATGCCGAGGACGGAGCAGAAGCGCGCCGGAGCGCAGGTAAGAAGGAGGGGGACGCGGCGCATGAGCGGTGGCCAGCCGTCACGCGAGCCGCTTCCCTGGGACAATAGGACCCGCGCTCTCGGTCAGTGTCTCTGGTCGGGAGACGCCGGGGACCGGGGGCAACAGAAGCAGGCAGCGGGTGCTCCGATCCAGAGGCGGGGATCGGAGTGCTCGCTGTAATAGTACCCCCCTTAGGTCTCCCCCTCTTCTTGGTACCAAGAAAGTTGAAAACGAGGCTGCGGTCCAAGATGTTACTCTCAGGCTCCCACGACCTTTCCTCAGGACCGCAGCCCTCCCAATCAACCAAAAAATATCTTTTCCCCCGGGAGATCATAGAAGCTAGAATTTCTTTGACCATGAAGATGTCAGAGGTACTAGCGACAGGGGTGGGAGAAAGAAGTTTGGGAGAGAAGCGGTTAAAGACAGCAGGGTTTAAGGAGGGAGACATGGAAAGAGTTATGGATTCGAAGGGAGGCAGGAATATGGAGCTGGTAGGAAACCTGATTAATGCGACTTTTGACCTTGAAGGGACCCAAGAAACGAGGGCCCAGCTTGTAACTTGGTACCTTGAATCTGACGTACTTAGAAGAAAGCCACACCTTGTCCCAAGGACGGAATTCTGGAGGAGTTCTGCGACTCTTATCGGCCTGGATCTTCATACGGGTCGAAGCCTTGAGGAGAGCTGAGTGGGTCTCTTGCCAAATGGAAGAGAAGTCTTGAAGAAGATCTTCGACAGCAGGTACAGAAGAGGAAGCGGTGGTTAGAGGCAGAGGTGGCACGGGATGACGACCATACACCACAAAAAACGGAGATTTGTTGGAGGCGGAGGATGGCTTGAAATTATAAGAGAACTCTGCCCACTGGAGTAGATTCGACCAATCGTCATGACGGGAAGACACGAAATGACGGAGATAGTCTTCCAGGATTTGGTTGATTCGCTCCACTTGACCGTTGGACTGTGGATGGTATGAGGAGGAAAAGTCCAATTTGACTCCGAGTTGACCACAGAGAGCCCTCCAGAATTTGGAAACAAACTGCACTCCACGGTCCGAGACGATGTGTCTGGGAAGTCCGTGGAGGCGGAAGATGTGAAGAAAAAACTGTTTGGCTAGTTCAGGCGCGGACGGAAGACCAGGCAGGGGCACAAAGTGAGCCATCTTCGAGAACCGGTCCACCACAACCCAAATGACTGTCATACCACGTGAGGAGGGAAGATCAGTAATAAAGTCCATGGCTATGTGAGACCAGGGGGTCTCAGGCACAGGAAGGGGCAGAAGAAGGCCCGCTGGTCTCTGACGAGGAACCTTGTCACGAGCATAGACCACGCAGGATTGAACGAATCCGGTGATGTCTCTCTCCAGAGAGGGCCACCAGTACCTTTGAGAAATTAGATGAAGAGTCTTCTTGATCCCAGGATGACCGGCAAAAAGGGAAGCGTGGCCCCACTTGAGAATCTGTAACTGTTTACGAGGAGGGATGTAGATCTTGCCAGGAGGTAGTAGGCGCAAGTCCGTGGGAGCCACAGAGATGAGATGTTCAGGTAGGATAATGTGTTGGGGAGAAGGTAAGTCACCCACAACTTCAGAAGAGCGAGAAAGGGCATCAGCCCTAATGTTCTTGGCAGCAGGACGGAAATGAATCTCAAAGTTGAAGCGGGCGAAAAACAGGGACCAACGGGCTTGATGGGGGTTCAGTCTCTGTGCAGACTGGAGGTAGGCTAAGTTCTTATGGTCCGTGAAAATGTTCACTGGGTGAGGAGCACCCTCAAGAAGATGTCTCAATTTCTCTAGGGCCAATTTAATAGCCAACAGTTCTCTGTCCCCTATGGAGTAGTTCCTTTCAGCGGAAGAAAACGTTTTAGAAAAGAAGCCACAGGTTATGGTCTTACCCCTGGACGACTTCTGGGTCAGCACAGCTCCGGCTCCCACCGAGGATGCATCCACCTCAAGAAAAAATGGTTTGGAGGGGTCAGGCCTGGACAGAATCGGAGCAGAAGCAAAGGTGGATTTCAGGGACTGGAAGGCCTCTTCAGCCTCAGGAGGCCAGGTCTTGGGATTAGCTCCTTTTCTGGTTAATGCCACTATGGGAGCCACCAGGGTAGAATAAATTGCCTGTAGTAGTTGGCAAAACCTAAGAATCTTTGTATGGCCCGGAGTCCATTGGGACGTGGCCAATCCAGAACTGAGGAAAGCTTGGCAGGACCCATTTGCATTCCCTGAGCTGAGATGATGTACCCGAGAAATGGCAAGGAGGAACGTTCAAAGAGACATTTTTCGATCTTGGTATACAGGCGGTTTCTTCTAAGACGAGTAAGGACTTGACGAACATGAGCCCGGTGCTGGTCCAGGTTAGAGGAGAATATAAGGATATCATCCAAGTATACTACCACACAGGTATAAAGCAAGACCCGTAAGATATCATTAACAAATTCCTGGAAGACAGCAGGGGCATTACAGAGGCTGAAGGGCATAACCAGATACTCGAAGTGTCCATCTCTAGTGTGAAAGGCGGTCTTCCATAAATCTCGTTCTCGGATGCAGATCAGGTTATAAGCCCCACGAAGATCCAATTTGGTAAAGATCTTAGCCCCTCTGAGACGATCAAACAGTTCTGAGATCAGGGGCAGAGGATAGCGGTTCTTGATGGTGATCCTCTGTAGTCTATGCAGGGGCGGAGAGAACCGTCTTTTTTAGAGACAAAGAAAAAACCTGCTCCGGCAGGGGAGGAAGACTTCCTAATAAACCCTCTTTGAAGGTTTTCTTGTACATAGTCAGACATGGCTGGAGTCTCAGGAGGAGAGAGAGGGTAGATTCTGCCCAGAGGTGGAGAAGAACCAGGTAGCAGGTCAATAGGACAATCATAAGGCCTGTGAGGTGGAAGAGTCTCCGCTTGCTTCTTACAGAAGACGTCCGCAAAACCGTGGTAAGACTTGGGAAGACCCGGTGGCGGAAGTACTGGCGGGATCCGTTTAACCCCTTACGGACTCAGCCCATTTTGGCCTTAAGGACTCAGACAATTTAATTTTTACGTTTTCATTTTTTCCTCCTCGCCTTCTAAAAATCATAACTATTTTATATTTTCATCCACAAACTAGTATGGGGGCTTGTTTTTTGCGCGACCAGTTGTCCTTTCTAATGACATAACTCATTATATCATAAAATGTATGGCGCAACCAAAAAACACTATTTTTGTGGGGAAATTAAAAAGAAAAACGCAATTTTGCTAATTTTGGAAGGTTTCGTTTTCACGCCGTACAATTTACGGTAAAAATGATGTGTGTTCTTTATTCTGAGGGTCAATACGATTAAAATGATACCCATTATTACAACTTTTATATTATTGTTGGGCTTAAAAAAAATCACAAACTTTTTAACCAAATTAGTACATTTATAATCCCTTTATTTTGATGACCTCTAACTTTTTTATTTTTTCGTATAAGCGGCGGTATGAGAGCTCATGTTTTGCGCCATGATCTGTACTTTTTTTATACCACATTTGCATATAAAAAACTTTTAATACATTTTTTATAATTTTTTTTCCCCGTTCACCGTACAGGATCATTAACATTTTATTTTAATAGTTCGGACATTTACGCACGCGGCAATACCAAATATGTCTATTAAATGTATTTATTACGCTTTTTGGGGGTAAAATAGGAAAAAACGGACGTTTTACTTTTTTATTGGGGGAGGGGATTTTTGACTTTATTTTTACTTTTACTTTTACATTTTTTTTTACACTTAAATAGTCCCCATAGGGGACTATTCATAGCAATACCATGATTGCTAATACTGATCTTGTTACGCCGAGCGCTCCGGGTCCCCGCTCCTCCCCGGAGCGCTCGCAACATCCTCGCAATTGCAGCGCCCCGATCAGACCTGCTGACCGGGTGCGCTGCGATACCTCTCCCAGCCGGGATGCGATTCGCGATGCGGGTGGCGCCCGCTCGCGATGCGCACCCCGGCTCCCGTACCTGACTCGCTCTCCGCCGGTCCTGTCCCGGCGCGCGCGGCCCCGCTCCTTAGGGCGCTCGCGCCGGGTCTCTGCGATTTAAAGGGCCACTGCGCCACTGATTGGCGCAGTTGGCTTAATTAGTGTGTTCACCTGTGCACTCCCTATTTATACCTCACTTCCCCTGCACTCCCTCGCCGGATCTTGTTGCCATTGTGCCAGTGAAAGCGTTTCCTTGTGTGTTCCTAGCCTGTGTTCCAGACCTCCTGCCGTTGCCCCTGACTACGATCCTTGCTGCCTGCCCCGACCTTCTGCTACGTCCGACCTTGCTCTTGTCTACTCCCTTGTACCGCGCCTATCTTCTGCAGTCAGAGAGGTTGAGCCGTTGCTAGTGGATACGACCTGGTTGCTACCGCCGCTGCAAGACCATCCCGCTTTGCGGCGGGCTCTGGTGAATACCAGTAGCAACTTAGAACCGGTCCACCAGCACGGTCCACGCCAATCCCTCTCTGGCACAGAGGATCCACCTCCTGCAGCCGAATTGTGACAGATCTGTTCTATGTATAGGACATAGAACAGATCAGTGTTATCGGCGATCTTCTGCTCTGGTCTGCTCGATCTCAGACCAGAGTAGGAGACGCAGGGAGCCGGAAGGAGGAAGGTGAGGGGACCTCCGTGCGGCGTTCTGAATGATCGAATCCCCGCAGCAGCGCTGCGGGCGATCCGATCATTCATTGAAATCGCGCACTGCCGCAGATGCCGGGATCTGTATTGATCCCGGCACCTGAGGGGTTAATCGTGGACGCCCGCGACATCGCGGGCGTCGGCCATTGCCGGCAGGTCCCTGGCTACGATCAGCTCCGATGCCCGCGGTTATGCACAGGACGTAAATGTACGTTCTGGTGCGTTAAGTACCACCGCACCAGGACGTACATTGACGTCCTGCGTCCTTAAGGGGTTAATAGGAGCAGGCTTGAGACATTGGTCAGAGCAGGAGGGACCCCAACGTAGAATCTCCCCGGTGGTCCAATTAAGGACTTGGCAATGGCGTTGCAACCACGGAAGACCCAGCAGAAGCTCTGAGGAACAAAAAGGAAGGACAAAAAACTCCAAAGCCTCTGTATGAAATATCCCAATGCCCATCTGAAGAGGCTGGGTACGGTATTGAACCGTGGCAGAAAGTCTCTCACCATTTACCGTAGAGATGAGGAAGGGTTTAGGCAGACGGACTATGGGAATTCGGTACTTCTCGATCAAGGAGGCGTGGATAAAATTGCCAGCAGAACCGGAGTCCAAGAAGGCGGCAGCCGTAAAGGAGGACTTGGACGGTAGGAACAACTGCACAGATAAGATGAGAGGAAGTGGAGAGGAAGAATCCACACCCAGCAACGCCTCTCCCACATTTACTAGGTGCGGGCGTTTCCCGAACGTGGAGGACGAAGAGGACAGTCTCTCAGGAAGTGCTCGGTACTGGCGCAGTACAGACATAGATTCTCGTCTCTACGACGGCTTCGTTCTTGTGGGGTCAGGCGAGACCGGTCCACCTGCATGGCTTCCACGGCAGGAGGCCCAGGAACAGGTTGAGGTGGACGTAAAAAAACGGGAGCCAGACGAGGAAAATGTCTTGGACGAGTCTTTTCTTTCTCCTGGAGGAGTTCTTGTCTTTCGGAAAAACGTTTATCAATCTTGGCGGCCAGCAAGATAAGGTCACAGAGGGTAGAGGGCCGCTCTCGAGCTGCACGGACATCCTTAATATCACAATTAAGTCTTTTCTTGAAAGTAGCACAGAGGGCTTTGTTGTTCCAATTAAGTTCTGCGGCGAGTGTGCGGAACTGGATAGCATAGTCCCCCACTGAGGAACCTCCTTGGGTCAAGTTCAGTATGGCAGTTTCTGCAGAGGTAACCCGGGCGGGTTCCTCAAAAATGTTACAGAATTCCCGGCAGAAGTTCTGTACAGAGGTGGTGGCAGGATCAGCGCGGTCCCAAATTGGTGTAGCCCAGGCCAAGGCCCTCACTGTAAGCAGACTAAGGATGAAGGCAACCTTGGCTCGCTCAGTTGGAAACTGATCTGAGAGTAGCTCGAGATGAAGGGAGCACTGAGACAGGAACCCTCGGCACTGCTTGGGGTCTCCGTCGTATTTGTACGGCAAGGACAAGCGGATTCTGGATCCGGAAGTAACTGCAGGAGGAGAAGCGGCAGATGCAGATGGAGGTGCTGGCTGTTGCTGAGACGGCAGGAGCTGCCGAACCATAGCGGTTAGCTGAGCCAGCTGTTGACCTTGCTGGGCGACAATGGTGGTGAGGTCTGCCAGGCTAGGCAATGGAACGTCAGTGGGATCCATGGCCGGATCTTACTGTCAGGATTCGGCAGGCTGGTGGTGGATCCTCTGTGTCAGTGAGGGATTGGCGTGGACCGTACCAGAGGATCGGTTCTAAGTTGCTACTGGTTTTCACCAGAGCCCGCCGCAAAGCGGGATGGTCTTGCTGCAGCGGTAGCAACCAGGTCGTGTCCTCCGGTAGTGTCTCTGACCGGGAGACGCCGGGGACCGGGGGCAACAGAAGCAGGCAGCGGGCACTCCGATCCGGAGGCGGGGATCGGAGCGCTCGCTGTAACATATATATCCTCACACACACACGCTTATACACAAATACATGCAGGGACACCTACTGTAGTCAGGTCCCATGTAGTACAGCCTCTGTGGTCTCCTCTCCTCACAGCTCTCTCCCCCCCCCCTCCTCCTGCTCAGACGGCTTAAGGCTGAGAGAAGAGTCTGGGCTGAGGGAAGATACCAAGCGCAGCGGGGGGTGGGGGGGCGTGATTGTGGTGAGGTGAGAAGAACTCCAAAGCTGCAAATTAGTTTATTTTAAAAACATGTCAGACATTCGGGGGCCCTCTTGTGTGGTTGCCTGGGGCCCGGAGGACAAACTCCAAGAGCAGGATTGTTAATCGCTACAGGACGGGCAAGCATTGGCCAGCTCGGGGCCCCAAGCAATTGCTTGGTTTGCCTGTCCTGTAGCGACAGGTCTGCCCAGGACTGTATCTAGAACAAGGGGACATCCTCTACGTTTAGAGGAAAGAAGGTTTCTACACTACCACACAAGGGGGTTCTTTACTGTAAGAGCAGTGAGACTGTGGAATTCTCTCCCAGAGGAGGTTGTCATGGTGAACTCTGTAAAAGAGTTCAAAAGGGGCCTGGATGAATTTTTGGAGAGTAATAACATTGATGGTTATGTAAACTAGATATTTAGGGACAGCATGTTGATCTAGAGATTTATTCTGACTGCCATATTGGAGTCGGGAAGGAATTTTTTCCTCTGGTATGAGGTTTTTTTTGCCTTCCCCTGGATCAACTCAGTATGAACTCACTTCAGGGATATAGGATGAACTAGATGGACTCTGGTCTTTTTTCAACCTTTTGAACTATGGGGGAGATGTATCAATGTTGTTGTTGGTAGACGTTTTTTGTAGATCATTTTGGTTAGTCTAAATTTGGTGTAATTTCTCCAAATTTATCAAACTTGTGCAAGCCCCATGATACATTTCGTGCAATGGTCTAAATCTCCCCACAGTTCTATTTGTTGACCTGTTCTACACCTCACAGGAAAAGTGGTGTATCCTGGACACTGGGCTTTTGTTCTATAGTTTTTCAGGATTCCACTGAGGTTTTTTTTGTCCACCAGGAAAAACGCCTGAAAAAGGTCCCAGCTTTTCCTGCATTATGGTAATTTTTCTTGGGGGAGATTTATCAAAAACTGTACAGAGAAAGTGTTTTTTCTTGCATTTTTGTTGGTGTGCGGAAACAAACATTTTTGTACCCTCTGTGCATTTTTTTCATTGCCTTCAGGTACTACTCCATGGGTCGGATGCAGAGCGCCCGCCCCACGGAGTGTAAGGAGGTAAGGAGTGATGTATAGCATATACATATACAGGGTGCAGAGCATCACTACTTACCTCCGCCCGCTGTATAGTATACATGGGGCATAGTTTATCCATGTATACTATACAGGAGCCCAGCAAGGAAAGAGTTAACCCACACTGCTGCTGAGCAGTTCTGAGTTAAATCTTTGTGCACTCTCCCGTATATACAGCCATCTATAGATGACTGTATGTACAGGATACAGTAGGCAGACAAGAACAATTGGAGGCTCCCTGTTACACACTGCAGTATGGGCACACTCCGCAGGTGAGATCGCTAATGATGTCCTAACCTTTTTTTTTTCTCATTTCAGATACGTGAATAGGGAGGACTACGTCAGATTCAGTGTATTGCGATGATGATCAGCTTTTTTTTAATGTCAATAAAAGGTTTAATGAGGGCTGTGTGGGGAGTTACATTTTTTTTCAATGTGTCGTGTTTTTTTATTGAATTTTTCAGGCTTAGTAGTGGAAGTTGTCTTGTAGACGGAATCTATTACTAAGCCGGGCTTAGCGTTAGCCACAAAAACAGCTAGCGCTAACCCCCAATTATTACCCCGCTACCCACCGCCACAGGGTTGCCGGGAAGAGCCAGTACCAACAGGCCTGGAGTGTCAAAAATAGCGCTCCTGGGCCTAGGCGGTAACAGGCTGGGGTTATTTAGGTTGGGGAGAGCCAGTGACAATGGTCCTCGCCCACCCTGGTAACGTCAGGCTGTTGCTGATTGGTTGTTATCTGACTGACACTGAAAGTATGGGAAACCACACACTTTTTTTTATTACAAAAAAAAATAACAACACATAGGGTTCCCCATATTTTCAGTGTCAGTCAGACACCAACCAATCAGCAACAGCCTGACGTTACCAGGATGGGCGAGGACCATTGTTACTGGCCCTCCCCAGCCTAAATAACCCCAGCCTGTTACCACCTAGGCCAAGGAGCGCTATTTTTGATGCTCCGGGCCTGTTGGTACCGGCTCTTCCCGGCAACCCTATGGCGGTGAGTACCGGGGTAATAATTGGGGGTTAGCGCTAGCTGTTTTTGGGGCTAACGCTAAGCCCAGCTTAGTAATAGATACCGTCTACAAGACAGCTTCCACTACTAAGCCTGAAATTTCAATTATAAAAAACACAACACATTAAATAAAAAATGTATTTAAAAAAACACTCCCCCACAGCCCTCGTTAACCCTTTTATTGACATTAAAAAACGCTGGTCATTGTCACAGTCCACCGAATCTCAGGTAGTCCTCTGCATTCACGTATCTGAAATGACAAGAAAATAAAAACACGAAAAATGGGTTAGTACATTTTTGGCGCTTTCCCCTGGGGAGAGCGCACATAATGCAGTGTGTTCCTAAAGAGGGAGCCTCCAATTGTTGCTAAACTACAACTCCCATCATGGGGGCTTTAGGTAAACAACAGCTGGAGTCTTCCTGTTTGGGAACACACTTGCAAAAAGGCTCTGTTCCCATTATGCAAAACGCATAATGAGAACAGAGCCATACTTACCACCCTGGCTTCAGGCCTGGACTGTGAAGCTCCGCCCCCTAATGATGTCATCACTTGGGGGCAGGGGTGGTGAAGTTGCAAGGGGTCTCAAGAGTGAGACCCCTGAGATCTGTCAGTCTGCCCTTGGACTACTACTCCCATCATGGGGCATTTTGTGTCCCATGATGGGAGTAGTTGTAGTACCGCAGTGCTGAGGGATGGCTCTTGCACATCCCCCAACTGCAAAACTGTATTGTGACTGTTAGGACTACTACTCCCATCATGGACAGACGCTGTCCATGATGGGAGTTGTAGTCCTTGGGCTGAAGGACAGATCTGCATTTATTAACTTAAAAAGCCGGCGGCAACACTGCGCTCCCCGCCGCCTCCTGTATACAGATGTCATGATTCATAATCCTTGCTGCCGGGAGACCGGAGCTCTGATTGGTGGAAAGCTATTCACCCCTATACACCAATCAGAGCTCCTGTCTTCTGGCGGGGATTATGAATTGTAACAGGTCTATACAGAGGAGCGAGTGGAGCCGCTTCTACAGTATATAATTGTTATGTGTATTTCCCCACCACAGACTAATAGTGACCCCCTGTAAAGTGAGCGCTGGGACCGCTGTGTGATTGACAGATCCCCAAGTGTCCGTCCCCACTGACCTTTATATTTTATAAATCTTCATGATACACACTGCCCGTCCTCCTCTTCATTCTTCTGATACCGGAGACATGCGGCTTCTGCTTTCACTATAGTCAGAGCGCCCCCTGCCGTTGTCTGGCCCCAGCCCTGTGCAGTGTGGAGGCAGGGAGGGAGCGCTCTGTCTATAGACTATGATACAGAAGCCGCTCGTCTCCGGCATCAGAAGCAAGAAGAGGAGGACGGGCAGTGTGTATCATGAAGAGTTACAACATGTAAAGGTCAGTGGGGCCGGACACTTGCACTGGGGACCTGTCAATCTCACAGCGGTCCCAGCGCTCACTATAGAAGGGGTCAGTATTAGTCTGTGGGGGTGGGGGGGGGTGGTACAATACACATAACAAGTATATACTGTAGAAGCGGCTCCACTCGCTCCCCTGTGTAGACCTGTCACAATTCATAATCCCCGCCAGAAGACAGGAGCTCTGATTGGTGAATAGTGGTGAATAGCTTTCCACCAATCAGAGCTCCTGTGTCCCGGCGGTGACATCTGCATACGGGAGCCGGCGGCAGCGGCATGTACCGCCGGCTTTTTAAGTTAATAAATGCAGATTGGAGTGGGTCTCTGGAGAATGACCTGCTGCAATCTGTCCTTCAGCCCCAGGACTACAACTCCCATCATGGACAGAGTCTGTCAATGATGGGAGTAGTAGTCCTAACAGTCACAATAGAGTCCCGCAGACGGGGGATGTGCGTCTCTCAGCGCTGCGGTACTACAACTACTCCCATTATGGGACAGATTCTGTCCCATGATGGGAGTAGTTGTAGTACTGCAGTGCTGAGAGACGGCTCCTGCATCCCCCACCTGCATCTTCCACCGTCTGCCATTTTCTACGAGTACTTGCTAGCACTCTTAGGTTAGACAACTTATCTTGCAAAAAAAGCGCAATTGTGCAAAAAAAAAAAAAAACATCTACTTTTTTATCCCCAATTGATACATACCAGTCCACTGGATTAGGTGGTGTACGGTAGTCCAAACTGGTGACAACTTTAGAAAACTGTCACCAAAAAAACGCAACTCTATGCAGAAAAAGCGCCCATAGCATCCAATCAGCTTGCTTCTTTCATTTTTATGAAGGCCAGTGAAAAATGAAAGAAGCAATCTGATTGATTGCTATGGGCAACTGGGCAAGTTTTCCTCTGCACAGGTTTTGATAAATCTCCCCCGGTATTCATCAAAACTTGTCCAGAGGAAAAGTTTCTGAGTTGCCCATAGAAACCATTCAGAGGCCTTTTCAAAAATTAAAGAAGCAATCTGATTGGTTGCTATAGGCAACTCAGAAACTTTTCCTCTGGACAAGTTTTCATAAATCTCCCCCTAGGTTAATGGGGTACCAAATATGGGTATTGGGGTTAATTGAAACTGGTGTAGGTCAATTGGTAATTAAGAAAGCCTTTGAACTGTGGGAACTAGGTCAATTGGCAATTAACTGAGTGTTTGAACCGTGAGAATTAGGTTAATGGGGTACCAAATATGGGTATTGGTGTTAATTGAAACTGGATGTAATGTTTAAGGCTGGGCATGAATGAATGAATGGGAGGTTAAGGAACATAGGGGGAGATTCATCAAAACCTGTCCAGAGGAAAAGTTTCTAAGTTGCCCATAGCAACCAATCAGATCACTTTCTTCATTTAGCAGAGGCCTTGTCAAAAATGAAAGAAGTAATCTGATTGGTTGCTAAGGGCAACTCAGCAGCTTTTCCAGGAAAATCTGCTGAGTTGCCCATAGCAACCAAACAGATCGCTTCTTTCATTTTTCACAAGGCCTCTGCTAAATGAAAGAAGTGATCTGATTGGTTGCTATGGGCAACTCAGCAGATTTTCCAGGAAAGTAAAGTTTAACCACAACACTGTAACACTCTGTTCCAGCCCGGGACTAGAACCACCAAACAATCTCCCATCCACTGTTCTGCCAAGACCCTTTTGCTTTTCTTACAGTTTTGCATACCACGAGATCCCCATAGACCACAATGGGCACATTGGTTTCAACAGGCAAAAAATAACAGAGTTTATGCACTAGCCCATTAGTTCCCTATAAAGAAGGGAGAACTTAATGTCCGCGAATATGCGCATATGCGCTGCAATTTTCGCATATGCGCAGAAAAAAAACGAATATAACAAATATGCGAAATTCACGAATATAGGATGAATATTCATCTATATATTCGCAAAATATCGCAAATTCGAATATGGGCAATGCCGCTCATCACTAATAGGCACACCAGTGTGGATATCTGGAAGATGCCTGGTGACAATCTGATACAGTATGTAACATACATTGTGGTATGTAGAGAAAGGTGCTATTCTTATGGTAGAAAAGGAGATACAGTGCTCACCTAATGGCATAAATATTACCAATAACCGAATGTGAACAGAAAATAAAGCAAATGGACTTTATTGCAAAAAAAACACAGACCATGCATTTTTAGAGGATAGCACCCCTCTTCATCAGGGTTCCATCCCCTCAAAACCCATTGTCTATGTGTTTCTTGACAATAAAAGCCATATGCTTTTTATATTTTCTTTTGACAGTTATTGGTAATACTATTCCTATCGGGTGAGCGCCAACCACACATCTCCTATCTGCTACCAGAAGAGCACCTTTTTTCTACAACCAGGGCCGGATCATCATTGGTGCTGATGGGAGTGCCTGCTCCGGTCCCCGTGCCCGCAGGGGCCCCCGTCACATTCAGGACATCCCTGTGTCCCGAAAAATCTTTTTAGGACACAAGGATGTCCCTGTTAGCTCTCTGCGGCCCCACGTAAACTTTAAAAACACAGGGGCTGCTGGGAGGTAGCGCACGCAGGGACGTCACTGACGTCCCATGCGTGCGCGCAGAGAGGAGTGGAGCAGTGAGGAGGACGCGCGGGTATGGTAAAAGTCACCACTCACCAGCACATCATCTTCAGTGTTCCAATCACCGCTCCTCTCTGGTCCCGGGACCTATAGTTATGGCCTATAGGCCATAGCAGTAGATCGTGACCTCGGACCGGTGGAGTGGTGGTCGGAACACTGGGACATTAAACAGACATACAGCCTCCAGCCATACTCTGTATATGGCTGAAGGCTGTATGTCTGTGGGGGAACTGTACTGCACCTAATGTGGGGAACTATACTGTACCTAATGCGGGGGGGGGGGGGGGGGGAACTATACTGCCAACCTAATGTGGGGGAGCTATACTGCATCTAATGTGAGGAACTATACTGACAAACTAAAGTGGGGAAACTGTACTGCACCTAATGTGGGGGACACTGTACTGCACCTAATGTGGGGAACTTCCTAATGTGGGGGAATTGTACTGCACCCCTAATGAACTGTACTGCACCCATCATAATGAAGTTCTCAGTCTTCCAGGGTTAACCTGGCCCTGTCTACAACCGATCCAAAGTCGAAGGATATGGAATGGATGCTGGCAGCTCCCTACAAGAGATTACCAAAAGGTGAACATAATAATGCGGATTGTATTTATTAAAAAGATAATGACAAACGTTTGGTCATTTTCTATTTATTTTGTTTCCCTTTACACGGATACATCTCGGTTTACTTTACAGACAGTAAGCCCACACCATGCGCACAGACATTTTATCACTTCCTGTCCCTGTTGACCTTGACAACGCGGTCCTCATCAGGACCCCACCAAAGCGTCCTCGGTACTGCCTAATAGCATACGACGCCTTCAGTCCGCATGAGCCCTCGCTTTCGGGATTGTCCAGGCTACTAGCCTTAACTAATTCTCACAGAGCTCGTTGTCTGTTCCCGATAACCTAAATACATGCCATACTCTTTCATAATACAGACGCATAGCTGGCAGGCGCCCGGTTACATGCACAAGGCGGAGCCTGAGGACCGTCCCCTCTGTCGCCGTGAACTTTGCGGTCACTCCCACGTGGTTCGGATACTTCTAGAAGTGCGCATTGAAACTGGTGTCTTTTTGCGCTGTCTGTGTGTTACGCCGTGTGTCCGTCATCGCATCATGTTGAGCTCCAGTAGAAGCGTCAGCCGTGCCTTCTTTTTTGTGCAACGAAGCGAAGTCCGCAAGGTACTATTTAAGTCATGTGACTTGTTTTTGAAAGGGCTCTGGTATCACTATTCTATTATGTAAGGCAGTTCTTCTATTAGACCGGAATAACGTTTTATATTGTCTAGAAGTAACAACTGTATTTCACCCCCTACTCTATAATTGTCTGGCCTTGGCTCAATACTACCAGGTTATCTAAAACGTCATAGGATTGCACCATCCTGAGTGGAGGGGGTCGGAGGTAAAGCAAGGTTTTTTTTTTTTTGCTTCGTTCATTCAGTGTTTGTTATATGTTCTAATAAATTCTTGATCACATGTACAGTATAAATGTAGTGATTTTTATGCAGTCTTTATTGTTAATGGACTTTATTCTCTCTGCACTTAGCCTATAGATGGGTCTGTCATTTTTGCCATGTCCGAACATGTTGAAAATGAATAGTATGAGCACAGCATGTCTGTTACATTGTAGTTGTGCTTTGTCAAAATTTGCTCATTCAGAATACAAGTTACAGCTCCATTTTCTTATATTGTCCAGTGAGGACTATCTCCTGAGGCAGAAAGTATGCCCTGCATGTTGTGGGAGCAGCCACATTGTGGTTTGTTCCTGTACTTGCATTTGTCTGAGCTGTATGACCTAGGGATGTAACTGAAGCAACACTCACTAGATGTATGTTGGCTCTGCCTACAATCTTGCTGCCCCCCCCCTTTTTTTTTTTTTTTTTTTTTTTTTTTTTTTTTAATGTGGGACAATTTTAAGGACAGGGACATTGAGGGTAACTTCATTGTATATAGAGCTTTTTTTTTTGTGTGTGTATTTAACAAAGAAATTTGCGAAAGAGGTTTTTGTGAATTTTTTTTGCGCAAAATCGCAAAGTTTTTCATGGCCATGTCTACTGTTGTTTACCATAGCGCACTTTCTACTGTAGAATCGAATTTATTAACTGCCTCTTTGTGCGTTTTTTTATATTTTTTTTTGCATTAAAAAAGCAATTTTTCTTGTGCAAATATACACCACCTTGGAGGACACATACCAAAGTGTCTATTTTGGGACAGTAAGGACTACTACTCCCATCATGGACAGACTCTGCCCATGATGGGAGTTTTAGTCCAGGGGCTGAGGTGCTGATCACAGCAGTCATTATCCAGAGACCCGCTGCGATTCGCATTGATTAACTAACTGTAAAAGCCGGCGGCACATGCGTCTACACTGCGCTGCCTCCGCCTCTTGTATACAATTCATAATCCCTGCCGCCGTAACACAGGAGCTCTGATTTGTGAAAAGCTATTGACCAATCAGAGCTCCTGACGGGGATTCTGAATTATGACATTATGAGTGTATTCAGGAGCCGGTGGCAGCGCGATGTAGCCACATGTACCACCGGTTTGTTGACTTAAATGCATATCGCAGTTGGTCTCTGCGGAATGACCCAGTGCGATCTGCACCTCAGTCCATTGACTGCAACTCCTATCATGGGCAGTCTGTCCATGATAGGAGTAGTAGTCCTAAAAGTCCCACAGCCGGGGGATGTGCAAGTGCCATCCCTCAGCAGCGCTGCGCTACTACAACTACTCCCATCGGACAGACTGTCCCATGATAGGAGTAGTAGCCCAAGGGAAGAGAGACAGATCTCTGTTCACATTATGCGTTTTGCATAATGGGAACAGAGCAGTGTGTTCCCAAACAGGGAGACTCCAGCTGTTGCTTAACTACAGCCACACCGTGATGGGAGTTGTAGTTTAGCAACAATTGGAGGCTCCCTGTTTAGGAACATTCTGCATTATGTGCGCTCTTCCCAGGGGAGAGTGCAAAAAATGTACTAACCCATATTTCTTGGTTTCTCTTCTTCTCATTTCTGATATGTGAATGCGGAGGACTACGTCAGATCCGGTGGTCTGCGACGATGACCAGCGTATTTTTTTTATTTAAATTTAAATAAAATGGGTAACAAGGTTTCTGGGGGAGTTTATATTTTTATTTATTTTTTGCAATCTGTCATGTTCTTTATAATTGCATTTTTATGCTTAGTAGTGGAAGCTGTCTTTATAGACTGAATCAATCACTAAGCCAGGGCTTAGCGTTAGCCCCAAAATCATCTAGCGCTAACCACCATTTATTACCTCGGTACCAAAAATGGCGCTCTTGGGCCTAGGCGGTAACAGGCTGGCGTTATTTAGGCTGGAAAGGTCTAGTAACAATTGTCCTCGCCCACCCTCGTAATGTCAGGCTGTTGCTGCTTGGTTGGTATCTGGCTGATACTGAAAATAGGGGGAACACTGCGTTACATTTTTTTTTTTTTTTTTATAAATAAACGCAAAGGGTTCCCCCTATTTTCAGTATCTGCCAGATAAAAACCAGTAACAGCCTGACGTTACCAGGGTGGGCGAGGACCATTGTTGCCCTCCCCAGCCTAAATAACGCCAGTCGGTTACTGCCTAGGCCAAGGAGTGCAATTTTTGACATTCCGGCCCTGTTGGTACCTGCTCTTCCCGGAACCCCTGTGGCTGTGGGTACCGGCTTAACAATTAGGGGTTAGCGCCAGCTGTTTTTGGGGGCTAACGACAAGCCCCAGCTTAGTAATGGATTCTGTCTACAAGACTTCTTCCACTACTAAGCCTGAAAATTCAATTCTATTCGTCGTTGCAATCCACCAAATCTGACAGTCCTCCGCATTCACTTATCTGAATTTCGAAGGAGGGGGGAAATCATTTTTTTTTTTTTTTTCTTTTTTGTTTCCACACACCAGCAAAAATGCAGGAAAAAGCTGGGACAGTTTTTCTGGTGTTTTTGCTGATGGTCAAAAGACCTCAATGAAATCCTGGCCTCAAAGCAATAGAACAAAATCCCTACGTCCACATTTCCGGTGAGGTAGAGAAGGGAGTGCACAGTAGAGCGAGGGGGGCGTTTCTATATTTGCACAAGATTGATCAAAGGACGTACACAACCTTAGTAAATTCTGAGCAAGAGTGTAAATTAGACAAGCAGTGTAAAGGGGTAGAACTGTCTACAATAGACACCTAATGATAAATCTCCCTCCATTGTGCATATGGGCTCTATTAGAGCTGATATAACATACTGTGTTTTGCTCTGCAATTTCCTACCCATTGAAGTCAATGGGTAGTAAAAAAAAAACTGCAGAAAATATACTGATTTGAATGGCAAAAAATATGCACTGTAGTTTTACACTGACCTTTGGCAAAGATATATTTTTTAAAATATTTATTTACATAAATAACTGCTGTCACTGATGGATGGGTGGCCAAGCTGTGGATTTTAGAAGCACTCTTGGAAACGGTTCCTTTACCAATCCTAGCATTAGTAGGATGAGTGTAAGTGGCTGCTTTTCTTATTCGGTAGTCACTTGGCTAGTCCCTTTCAGACTTTGGGAGCAGCAGGGACCAGCAGACCCAGCACTGGATTTGGGAAACTGAGCCGCCTAAGTGTGCGTTCACACGTGCTTTGTTTTTGCGGGTTTTCCGCAGCGTATTTGAAAGGGGCGGGCTCTTCTTGGCTGTCCATAGCAGATTGTCCGCGGTGGAATTTATGCTGCGGAAAATCCGCCGCAGTCCCTATTGACTTCAATGGGGCTTGCGGCGGATTGTTCGCAGCGTAAATTCCTCCGTGGAAAATCTGCTGCGGACAGCCGAGAAGAGCCCGCACCCTTTCAAATACGCTGCGGAAAACCCGCAAAAACAAAGGGCGTGTGAACGCACCCTAAAGGTATTATCGAGGAATAGAAAAACAAACTAGGTGGTGTTTTTTTTTTTTTTCCCCCACAAAACATGGCACTGCTCCTGTCTTGAATTGTGTGAGATATTACAACTTGGCTCCATTCAGTAACCATGGGCCGCAGATAATAGGCGTAAGACCTAAATTATGTTATTGCTAGTAATAATGACAAAAAATAACAATAAATATTAATCCCTCCTC
Source organism: Hyla sarda (assembly GCF_029499605.1). Lineage (NCBI taxonomy): Eukaryota > Metazoa > Chordata > Amphibia > Anura > Hylidae > Hyla > Hyla sarda. The sequence continues at coordinate 356,683,308 of NC_079192.1, forward strand.
CTAAGTTTAAATAAACCCCCTTTTTTTTCCATTTTAACCCCTTATGGACTTGGCATATTTTGGCCTTTAACTCCTTAACAAAGCAGGACATAAATGTACCTCCTGGTGCGGTGGTACTTAACACACCGGGTCGTACATGACGAGCGCGCGGATGTACTCCATTAACCCCTCATGCCGTGATCAATACAGATTACGGCATCTGCGACAATGTGGCACTAAATGTGGATGATCGGATTGGTCGCAGCGATGCCGCGGGGATCCGTTCATCCATAACGGCGAAAGAAGGTCCCCTCACCTCCCTCAGTCTGTCTACCGGCGTCTCCTGCTCTTGTCTGAGATCGAGCAGACCAGAGCAGTAGATAGCCAATAATACTGATCAGTGCTATGCCCTTTGCATAGCACTGAACAGTATTAGCAATTAACTGACTGCTATAACTATAAACGTTTTTTTTTACCCTAAAAAAAAAACATTTGGTATCGCCATGTGCGCAAATATCTGAAGTATTAAAATATAATGTTAATGATCCCGTAAATTGATAAATTTAATTCAAAGTTTTACATATGAAAATGTAGTATCAATAAAAAGTACAGATCACGGCGCAAAAAATGAGCACTCATACTGCCGCTTATACTAAATAATAAAAAAAGTAAAGCTAGGTTCAGACTACGGAATCTCCAGGCAGAAAATATTCGCCCGGAGATTCCGAGTGTGGCCAACGCTGACTGAATCAGTCGGCGCTAGGACCGCGCGGACACTGCAGTCTCCAATAGACTGCAATGTGTTCCATGCAGATTTCTGCCTGAAGAGCAACCCCATTCTTCAGGTGGAAATTTCCAAGCAGATTTTCCGTTCACAAAGTCCGAAGTGGGAATCTGTGAACGGAAACCCATTCACTACACTATACATTTTAGCAAGCGGAATTTCCGCCTTCAGGAATTGCAGGCAGAAATTCCGTAGTCTGAACCTAGCCTTACAGGTCAGCAAAATAGAGGCATGTTAACCCTTTAAGGACCAAGCCCATTTTAACCTTAAGGACAAGGCCAATTTTATTTTTGCGTTTTTTTTTTTTTTCTTCCTCTCCTTCTAAAATCCGTACATTTTTTTTTTTTTATATTTCTGTCTACAGACCCATATAAGGGCTTGTTTTTTGCATGGCCAATTGTACTTTGTAGTGAAACCTCTCATTTTACCATAAAATGTACGGCAAACCCAAAGAAATATTTTTTTTTAGGGAGGTAATTTAAATGAAAACCACAATTTTGCGCGTTTTGGAGGGTTTCGTTTTCACATTGTACACTTAACAGTAAAAATGACGTGTTCTTTATTCTGTTGGTCAATATGATTAAAATTATACCCATGGCTAGATACTTTTAGATTTTTTTATATTGTTTTTTAAGCGGTACAAAAAATCTAAAACTTTTTGTACAAAATCACTAATCTAAAATTGCTCTATTTTGACCACCTATAACTTTCATTTTTATGTAAACAGGGCGGTATGAGGGCTATTTTTTTTGCGCCGTCATCTGTACTTTTTATCGATACCAGATTTACATATATAAAACTCTTAACTCATTTTTTAATAAAAAATTTATTTGGAATAAAATGTGACAAAAAAGCAGCCTTTTTTTTAAATGTACGCCGTATGGGATCATTAACATTATATTTTGATAGTTCGGACATTTACGCACGCAGAAATGCAAAATATGTTAATAAAAAAAGTGTATGCTTTTTGGGGGTAAAATGGGGGGGGGGGGGGAACCCTCACAATTTTCATTTTCATTGGGGGAGGGGATTTAAATGTTTTTTTCTTTTTACACTTATGTCCCCTATAGGGGACTATCTATAGCAATCATTTGATTGCTAATTCTGTTCAGTGCTATGCATAGAGCATAGCCCTAATCAGTATTATCGGTCATCTTCTGGTCTGCTTGATCTCAGACCAGAGCAGAAGATGCTGGGGACGGACAGAGGCAGGTGAGGGGACCTCCATCCGCCATTACAGATCGGATCGCCGCGGCAGCGCTGCTGGCGAACCGGATATCACTTTTAACATGCTCATTGCCGCAGATGCAGTGATCTGTACTGATGACTGCATATGAGAGGTTAATGGCGGACATCCGTGCGATCGCGGATGTTGGCCATTACTGGTGGGTCCCTGGCTGCTGATAGCAGCAGGAACCTGCCGTGTATGATGCCAGCACCGCTCTGATGCTTGCTGTCATACACAGGACGTAAAAATGTCCTGGTGCACGAAGTACCGCCAAACCAGGACGTTACGTTGTGTGGTTTTTTCTTTTTTTTTTTTTTTCCTTTGGGGTTAAGTAATAGAAAAGTATGTAATCATGGGTATCTGTTTAATTGTTTTGACCAACAGAATTAAGAAAACTTGCCTATTTTACCATAAAGTGTTCAGCGTGAAAACGAAACCTTACAAATTAGTAAAATGCCGGTTTTCTTATCAATTTCCCCACACAAATAGTATTTTTTTTTTTTTATTATTGCGCCATACATTTATAGTAAAATGAGTGATGTCATTACAAAGGACAACTGGTCGTGCAAAAAACAAGCCCTCATACAAGTCTGTGGATGAAAATATAAGAGTTATGACTTTTAGGATAGGAGGAAAAAACTAAAACTTAAAAATAAGGGTTGTATTTGTGGGTGTGATTAGGTAGGGATGTTGTAAAATTTGTGTCCATTATTTATGAAGAGCATTTCTTTGGTTAGCATTATGGATCGACCGATATCGTTTTTTTAGGGACGATACCGATAATCGGTGCAGGTTTGGGCCGATAGCCGATAACTTGTACCGATATTCCGGTATAAGTTATCGGCTATTTAAACCCCTGCGACACCGCTGCAGATCATTGATTTAAAGCGGGCGCTTTAAGTCCATGATCTGCAGTGGCTTTTGCGGGGCCATAGGCCGCCACCGCCACCACCCGCTTCTCTCCCCTACCTGCCAGGGTGCTCCGGGCCATCCATCAATCGTTCCTGTAGTGTCCAGGGGCGTTCCGGGTGGAGGGTGGTCCGGGCTGTCCTTCTTCTCCGGCGGGCCTCTTCTCCACTCCGGGCAGGCTCCGGCCTAGTACGCTGCATAGACGTCGCTGCGCAGTGTCGCCTGTGCGCAGCGATGCACCTGACGTCACGGCATAGCGGCGTCTATGCAGCGTACTAGGCCGGAGCCTGCCCGGAGTGGAGAAGATGACCGTAGGAGAAGGACAGCCCGGACCGGACCACCCTCCACCCGGAACGCCCCCGGACACTACATGAAGGAAGGATGGCCTGGACCACCCCCATTACGGGTAAGTTTATTTTTTTTTTATTGACTCTGAGGGTGGGGGAGGGGCCCGACCGGTATAGCGGTATGGGAAAAAATCCATACCGGTATACCGCCTAGCATCACGGTGGGGGGTGCGACGCGGTGCGGTGGGTCGGAGGTGCGGTGCGGCGGGTCGAGGGGGGTGGCGGTGGCGGTGGCGGTGGGGGCGGTGCGGGGGGCGGGGGCATTATCGGCTTATCGGCAAGATAATTACGATAATGCCCAAAATCGTGATTATCGGCCATACCGATAATCGGTCGATCCCTAGTTAGCATTTATTTTCCGCTTTATACGTTACTCCAGCACATTGTGGTTTATAGGGTAGTCCAGGACTAAAAATAACTTCTTCCAGAAACACCTTACCTTTTATTAGTTGGGCTGGGGATGAGCAACAATATCAAAATATATGGACCAAACAATGGACAACCCCTTGAAGTCTAAATTCATTCTTTTCTAATTTACTTCTCTTCCTAGGGTTGCTTTAATGGCCTCAGTGAAGAGTTGCTTAGAGCAGCATCCAAGAGGAATTATGTGTAAGTATATCTTTTTCTTAATTTGTGTGCATTATGATTTTTTTTTTTTACTTTATCAGCATGCTACTTTTGGCAATAACAGAATCCCCCTTTAAATAAATCCCTTCCATATAGTCCACTTACTAAACATTGTGATTCTAGTGGGTCTTGCTGTAGAGCACAGACCCTCTTTTATTTGTGTATTAGCCTGCAGTATGAAGTATAAATGGTGTTTGTGATACACTTACACCAGATTTTCAACTGAGGAAATAAATATTTGGAGAAGCTGTATTGTTCACATGGAAAAAGTGTAGACATATGCAACACCTTCTGTACAAGTAAAGCTGGTGTCTTCCACTTCCTAGGCTAGGTTCACATTGCCGTTTTTCAATGGATGCGGTCGTCTTTTTTTTTTTTTTTTTTTTTCTTCAGCCCTGAAACGGAATGGATGCAAACTGCTACTGTCCGGTGCTGATGGCCCTCATTCACTTGAATTGGGCCCGTTGGTGATCCGGTAATGTTACAGGGATGTAGTGGAGCAAAAGTGCTTGCACTTTTTTTTTTTTTCTCTGCTAATTTTGGCAGAACTGCCGATGGAGCTCCAGCTAACAGAGCCTCATGGCAGAAAATACGAGGCCTTAAAGCATACCTGTCAGATCCAACAAAACTTTTTTTTTTTTTTTTTTTTTTTTTTTATAAATCACTCAGTACCTAATCCTGACCATGTACATCTAATTTTTATGTGTTTAGCATCTTTATTTTTTATTACACTTTATTTAGCTCATTAGTATAAATACATCTTAGAGGGTGCGTAGCCTCCCTGCAGGCCTCCGCCTCCTCCCTCAGTATGCTGTCTGCTCACATCTCCTCTAGCATTAGCAAAACTACAGCTCCCAGTTTGTCCTCACTGACAGTAGCGGGACACAAGCTGACAGTGGGAGGATTTTTCCTCCAGCTGTGAGCCCTGCGCTCACTGCTGTCAATCAAGGAAGTGGGTCCATGACACAGGTGATAATGCAAGGACACAGCAGGACTAGTAATTGTCCAGGCTGGTAGGGGGGGCAGTTTGACTGTCTTTTTCAGTATAAAATGGTGAATTTTCTAATGAAAGCAATTGCAAAACCTATTAGTTTTGCATGCTTTACAACATATCAAAAGTTTTTGTATCTGACAGTGCCCATTTAGCAACAGCAACAACATTGTAGTCGCCGGTAAGTGATCATCACTGTGGCCTTCTAAAAGTTGCAAAACTACAACTCCAAGCATGCATTTGGCTGTCTGGCCATGATGGGAGTTGTAGTTTTGCAACATCTGGAGGGCCACAGCTTAGAGACCACTGTGTAGTGGTCTCATAACTGTGGTTCTCCAAATGTTTCAAAACTACAACTTTCAGCATGCACTGAAAGACCGTACATGCTGGGAGTTGTAGTTTTGCTACAGCTGGAGGTGCACAGGTTGGAATCACTGAGCTATAGTCTGTTTCTTAACTCAGTGGTTCCCCACCAGTGTGCCTATAGCTGTTACAATACTACAACTTCCAGCATGTACGGTCTGTCAGTGAATTCTGGGAGTTGTAGTTTTGCCACAGCTGAAGGATACATTCTCATGGGCGGGTTTACAGTGGGTTTCCTTCTACAAGTTTGAGCTTAATGTGAACCCCCACCCGTGTGAATGTGCCCTAAAAACACTACACTAAGTAAAACGCTACATACACGTCTTCCCCCCCCCCCCCCCCCCCCCCCCCCCAATAAAAATGAACGTCTCATACGGCAGTGTTTCCTGAATGGAGCCTCCAGCTGTTGCAAAACAACTCCCAGTATTGCCAGACAGCCATAGACTGTCCTGGGAGTCTTGCAACAGCTGGAGGCACCCTGTTTGGGAAACAATGCAGTAGGGTTTTGGTGGAGACAAGGCCCATCCTTGTATCCAGATCCACCCCTATTGCAAATTGCTCAAATGCACATGGAGCACTGTCACTTCAGAGTCCTGTTGTATTTGAAGCCAACAGTTTAGAGCCACATATGGGGTATTTCCGTACTTGGGAGAAATTGCGTTACAACCTTTGGGGGGATTTTTCTACTTATACCCCTTATGAAAAGGAAAAGTTGGTGGCTACACCAGCCTGTTAGTGTAGAAATGTTTATTTTGCCCCATACTTTTCATTTTCACAAGAGGTAAAAGGAGAAAAAGAGCCCCCAAATTTCTAGCGCAATTTCTTCCGTGTACGGAAATACCTCATATGTGGACGTAAAGTGCTCTGCGGACGAACTACATGGCTCAGGAGTGAGACAGCGCCATGTACATTTGAGGCCTAAATTGGTGATGTGTACAGGGGTGGCTGATCCTTACAGCGGTTCTGACATGAACGCAAAAAACACCCACATGTGACCCCATTTTGGAAACTGCACCCCTCAAGGAACGTAACAAGGGGTATAGTGAGCCTTAACACCCCACAGGTCTTTGACAAATTTTCGTTAAAGTTGGACATGAAAATGAGAAAAAAAAATTTTTCCCTCAAATGCTGGTGTTGCCCCCAATTTTTCATTTTCACAAGGGGTAATAGGAAAAAAGCCCCACAAAATTTGTAGCACCATTTTTTCAGAGAAAGGGAATACCCCATATGTGGATGTAAAGTGCTCTGCAGGCAAACTACAATGCTCAGAAGAGTGCCATTGGGCTTTTTGAGAGAGAATTAGGCTGGAATTGAAGACTGTGTTTACAAAGCCTCCATGGTGCCAGAACAGTGTATTTCTCCCCCCCCCCCCCCCCACATGTGACCCCATTTTGGAAACTACACCCCTCACAGAATGTAATAAGGGGTACAGTGAGCATTTACGCCCCACAGGTGTCTGACAGACTTTTGGAACAGACGTCCGTAAAAATGAAAAATGTAACTTTTCATTTGCACAGCCCACTGTTCCAAAGATCTGTCAAATGCCAGTGGGGTGTAAATGCTCACTGCACCCCTTATTAACCCCTTAAGGACCAGTGGTTTTAAAAAATCATAACTTTCAATTTTGCACCTAAAAATCCATATGATGGCTTATTTTTTGCGCCAACAATTCTACTTTGTAATTACATCAGTCATTTTACCCAAAAATCTAAGGCGGAACGGAAAAAAAATCACAAAACTGAAGAAAAACAACATTTTGTAACTTTTGGGGGCTTCTGTTTCTACACCGTAATTTTTTTGGTAAAAATGACACCTTCTCTTTATTCTGTAGGTCCATATGATTAAAATGATATCCTACGTTCTCAGTCGCTCTTCATTGGGGGACACCTTACTGATGGGTATATGCTCTTGCCACTAGTAGGCGCTGACACTAGGAAAAAGTTGGCTCCTCCCTGGCAGGATATACCCGCCCACTGGAAGTGAGGTAACCAGTTTTAGCTAGCATCAGCAAGGAGGCAAGACACAGGTCGGGGTGCTCCCCAGACCGTCTTTTACATTTTTTTTTTCCCCCTTTTTATTTTTTTATTCTAGTTTCAGTCTACAGTTTTTTTTTAGTTTTTCTCTCCTTTTTGTGGTCTTCACTAGCGTGGGGTATCAGGAGCATGGCGCTGACTGATTTTTATTTTTCTTTCCCCCCCCCCCACCTGCAAGCTAGGGGCACAGTGCATTGCTGGATGGGCTGTTTACCCCTCCTCTCCAACAACCAGCGCCTGGCGGTGTACCCTGGACAGGGTCCCCCATTTGCCCCTGTTTGTCCGGTGAGCTGGCTTACGGCAGGTGGCCTTAGCTGGTCGAAGTCCTCAAGGGTGAGTATGTGGTGCCTGAGGTGAGTATACAATCCCCTCCAAACACCCCCCCAACACCGCAAATGAGGCATATGTCCTGGCAGTGAGGGGTTATCCCTCGCTCCTTTACTCTGCAGCTATATGTCTCTGTTCTGGGGCTGATATTCCAGGCAGTGAAGGGTTAACTTCATGCAGCTTGGGGTTGCCATGGGGGTTGCGCTATACTTCTCGGCGGGACTTTTTTACTTTCACTTTGAAACAGTCCTGCCAGCTGGAGCCTTTTCCTGCTCACCTCTGCGCCAGGTCTACTGTGCGGACCCGGCGGGGGTGTGCTCCAGGGTATCCCTCCGGCAGGAGTTCGTGTTAATCATGGTGGCTGTAGCTCCGCCCTTCTTCACCACCTTACTATATGCGCTCCTGCTCGCATGCTGCCTGGAGCCATCCCCTCTCGCTGTCACGCCTAGCTCCGCCCCCCCTCCCCGCTGCAGGGGTCAGTGATGTTTATTGAAGATAGGTCTGCTCCGTCCCTGCCAGATCTCTGCTCCTGAGCCAGAGCCAAACGGGAGCTCGTTGCTCCAGCCCGCAATTGTCCCCCTGCCTCAGAGCTGCACGTCGGCTGGCAGGTGCTTATATAGCACGCTGCTATTTGCCATTCTGCTCCAGGGGCTTCCGATCTGCCTGCATATGGCACATATGTTCTGCTGGCAGCTCTTTGCAGGGCATCCTGCGCGCCCCATGTGCCTTTCCAGCCTTAGTGCATATATTTTCTCACAAAACGAAAATAAAAGAAATAAAATAATATAATAATAAAAATGTATATTTGAAATATTTATTCCTTGGCCACTCGCACCTTCTCGTGTGGTTTGGCACCCCCTTGTGGCCCACTTTCGCTTGAGGTGTCCCTCTGGCATCCCTAGCCTGCTGTAGGCAAACCGCTGTGGCGAGTTGTTGCTAGAGCTTCAGTTTTCCGCATGACCTACTATTACGTTGGTTCACCTGCCATACTCTTTTCACACTGTGGATGGTGGTTCTGGTATAACCCACACTGCCATGGGGTAGTTCCGAGTGAGTCTCCTCGGGTGGCCTTTCTATTATGCACCACATGCTGGTTTCTAGGGTTCCCTACTTTCCTGATTCCTCTCTGCATACCTGTTACTGTCTGGCTGGGATCTCTCTTCGCTGTGTGTTTCCGTATGTGGGACCGGCATGGCCATGGTCCCTATGCCACATAACCAGACACTGTATGCTTTTCTGGTGGTCTAGGTCATCACCTCAGTTTCTGCCCATGCCGCGGTGGCAGTCTGGTGTCTCTTCTGGGTGACCTTCGGCAAAGTGTATCTTTGTGGGTTCATGGGACCTTTTCTACCTGTAAGGTCCAACGGTGTCTGCATTTTTCCTACTCCACATACATTCTTTTTCTCTTGATTCTGCGCCTGCAGTCTTGGTGTGTGGTACCATCAGTAAATCAGGTATGGTTTATTTTTCTGCAGACTCTGCTCCAGGGACTTTCTCAGTCACAGCAGCATCACTCTGTTCCCCTTCCTGGAGTTGCACTGTTGGCCTGCTATAGGCATACCTCTCTTCCTTCAGGTCCCTTGGAGGTCTGTGGTTTCTTTTGTGTAGGCTGTCTTGGTACCCCACTACTCGTGAGGTACAATGTCTGTGTTCCTCCGTATGATAAGGCCGCTCTGTCAGGTAGAGGGCCCCCCCCCCTTTCCTTCTGTTCAGTGGGGTGTGCCTCAGGGCTTCCTGGGATTTGTTTCCGCAGTTCTGTTGAGCACTTTGGTTCTGGCATGGTGCCTGCTGGGGCGACAGTCACTTCTGCCCCTCCCTATACCTCCAGGTACCTCCTGAGTGGTTTTGGCACCTATTCTGCTGCCATAGTCATCGTCCGGACTGGCTCTCTATTCGGCTTGTAAGTTTGCCCAGCTCCAATGTGCAGGATTCCTATCCCCCTGGGGGGGACACGAGGTGGCTCCTCCATGCAGTGATGGGTTGTCGCTGGGGCCTGGCGGCTACATTCTCCCAGTTCTGGTCCGTGGCTGTGGGTCAGCATTTCCCTGCTCCTACTGTGCCTGGTGCACTTGCCACTTCCCTTTCCACAGGGGGTACGGGTATTGGGGTGCTTTGCATGGTCAGTACCTGAGGTTCATCTCAGTCACCCTTGTTTTCCCTCTTGGGGGACTATTTTTGTGGAGCTTTTTCTGCAGGCAGGATGCCATCTCTCTGGTCCCACTATACAGTGGTCCCTCAAGTTACAATATTAATTGGTTCCAGGACGACCATTGTATGTTGAGACCATAACGTCTATGGAAACCTGGTAATTGGTTCTGAAGCCCCAAAATGTCATCCAAAAAATAGGAAAAGGTGAGGATTAAAGAGAAATAAGTAGATAACTAATACAGATAAAGAAAATCCTTACATATAAAAGAAAGATCTCCTGGGAGCTGTAAATCACTGTCTGTCAGTGTTTCCCAACCAGGGTGCCTCCAGCTGTTTTTTTTTTTTTTTTTTTAAATGGGAGCAATCACCAGAGTTTTTACTGTCTAGGCTTGTGTGCATCCTGTCCAACTTTGCAGCCTGGCTCTCTTCCTGTTTCTTGGTTACCTATTGCTGCTCACGCAGCATTGACTCTCTCCTCTGGAGGAGTTTATCTTGTATGGCCGGCGACAGCTGATCTTGCCACCGTCCGTTGTTCGGGTCCTGCTATTGCTCTTCTCCTCCCTTCGCACAATCTCCCTGGAAAGGTGTGTTCTTCCTTCCCGTTTGCCTGTGTCAGTTGTACTTCGGAGTGCCCTGGTCTGCGCGGACCACTGGGATCCAAGACCGGTAGTCCTTGGCTTGGTCTCTGTCCTAGGATGCTGTGGCGTGCCTTCCTTTCTGGCGGCTCTTCTGGTCTTGGGACCTTGTTTATGGTTGAGGTCTCGGGCATGTGTAGTGATCCAGCCCTGGCTCCTCCACGATCCCTGTGTGATTGTTTGGTACTTCACTTCTTCATTCTCCACATGGAAGTTTGTCGTCCAGAGAGTTTTCGCGGATGTCTGTTTTTCCTTATTTTTCACGTATGAGTCTTCTGGGTGGCTCAGGATCCTCCATTTTTTCATATCTGCCACTCCAGTGTTCTGGTATGTTCCCTTTCGAAGTGTTCTGCTTGTTCCTTGACAGTTTACAGGTTTGTTTTCTGGGTGAATCAGACCTCTATAGTTTCCATTTCGGTCTCTCCGGTGACCGGGATGCCCCTTTTCTGGGCGATCTGCTCCTTCGTTCGGGGTTCATTCCTCCTGAGTTAGAGGGCCTTCCAGTCATCCGGATTACACCAGCCTGGCTACGGTCTCCTTCAGGGTACTCAAGGTGGGCACCTGGGACAGGTGTTTTTGAGTCTGCATCTGTTTAGGTCTTTGTTCTCATGCACCAGACCTTTCGTGTCTCTCTTTATGGCCCGTGGACAGAGGATCTTCCGGGAGCCCAATTTCTGGGCCTGGATTGTCTCTGGGACTTGTCCGCAGGCCTTGTGGACACATGAATTCAGTCTCGGGACTGATTCCTTTTCTCTGGTGGTTTTTTCACACCCTTGGGGACTGCTTAGGTACGTCCCATCAGTAAGGTGTCCCCCAATGAAGAGCGACCGAGAAGATTTGTTTTTTGTACTCAACGTAAAATCTTTCTCGTATCCTTAATTGGGGGACACCGCACCCACCCTTTTCGTCCGGATAATCCTATCCTGTTGTCGTCGTCCGTCCTCGTGTTCCCCCCCCCCCCCCCTCCCCCGAGATTCTTTTCTAGGGTCTTTCAGACATGTCCTTGGTTGACTTCTACTGCTTTGACAAAACTGGTTACCTCACTTCCAGTGGGTGGGTATATCCTGTCGGGGAGGAGCAGACTTTTTTACCTAGTGGCTAGAGCATATACCTTTTAGGGATGTAAGAAAAAATCGATTTGCGCGATTATCGCGATTTTTTTTTTCCATTTGCCGATACTGAATCGATTCAAAATATTTTTGAATCGATTCTTTTAGGGATGTGGAATTTTTATCTCCTGACGCCCGGAACAGCATGTCCCGGGCATCAGGAGATAAAAGTTCCACATTTGTGGAGCCGGGCAGGCCGGATCTGACGCGGCAGCGCTCTGGATGTATGGAGCGGGCTCCGACTCGTGCCCGCTCCGTACTCTGCGACCCCGCGGCTGGCTATTAAAGGAGTAGTCCGGCGCACATTTTTCTCTTTTTTTTTTTTTTTTTTTTTTTTTTTTTCCGTCCGGGCTGCAAAATAAAAGAAAATGCACTTTCTCTTACCTGCCAACGAGCGCCCGGAGCTCCGGTACAGGTGTTCGGTCCCCGGGCTGTATTCTTCTTACTTCCTGTTAGCCCGGTACTTCACGCGGAGCTTCAGCCTATCACTGGCTGAGGCGGGACTTCGCTGCGGCCGGTGATAGGCTGAAGCTCCGTGTGACGTGTCGGGCTAACGGGAAGTAAGAAGAATACAGCCCGGGGACCGAACACTTGTACCGGAGCTCCGGGGGCTCGTTGGCAGGTAAGACAAAGTGCGTGTTCTTTTATTTTGCAGCCCTGACGGGATAGAATGAGAAAAGTGAGCGTTGGACTACTAGATCGCCGCTGTCAAAACTGACAGCGACGTCTATTGGGATCTATGAATGCTCCCAGGTGGGCGATGTATCGGGATATATCGTGATGTATCGTCATCTAGACGGTATCGCGATATATCGGGATATATCGAATCGCCACACTGGTATCGCGATTCGAATCATATCGCCAAATTCTTGGCGATTCACACCCCTAATACCTATCAGTAAGGTTATAGCTCACATAGGGGGCTATAACACTGCACGCATTGAACTTTTACATTGATCAATGGTTTCTCATAGGAAACCTCTGATCAATGATTCTGCCGCTTGACTGCTCATGCCAGGATCTCAGGCACTGAGCAGTCATTCGGCGATCGGACACCAGGAGGCAAGGTATGGTACCCTCCTGCTGTGTCACGGCTGTTCAGGATGCCGCGATTTTGCAGCGAACAGCCCCCTGAGCTAACTGGCAATTGTTTACTTTCACTTTAGACATGGCGTTCAACTTTGAAGGGTTAATAGCGCGCGGCAGCGCTATTAGCCACGGGTCCCGGCCGTTGTTAGAGACCGGACCCAACCCGCTATGACTCTGGTACGCCCTTGGACCTTAACAGGTTAAATTCTGTGAGTGGTGTAGTTTCCAAAATGAGGTCACGTGGTGGTGGGGGGGTCCACTGTTCTTGCACCATGGGGCTTTGTAAAGGCACATGGCCCCCGACTTCCATTCCAACCCAATTCTCCCTCCAAAAGCCCAATGGCACCCATTCTGAGCATTCGCCCGCAAAGCTGGATTACAAATTTTTTTTTTTCTTGTGAAAATGAAAAATTTGGGGTGACACCAGCATTTTATTGAGAAAATAATAATTTATATTTTTACGTCCCAATTTTACGAAGGTTCGTCAATCGCCCGTGGGGTGTTAAGGCTCATTGTACCCCTTGTTAGGTTCCTTAAGGGGTGTAGTTTCCAAAATAGTATGCCATGTGTTTTTTCTTTACTGTTCTGACATCATGGGGGCTTCCTAAATGGGACATGCCCCATGCCCCCCCAAAACCATTTAATCAAAATTCGCCCTCCAAAAGCCCAATGTCACTCCTTCCCTTCTGAGCCCTCCAGTTCACCCACAGAGTGCTTTACATCCACATGAGGTATTTCCTTACTCGAGAAAATGAATTAAAGGGGTACTCCGGTGCTTACACATCTTGTCCCCTATCCAAAGGATAGGGGATAAGATGCCTGATCACGGGGGTCCCGCAGCTTGGGATCCGTGATCATGCATGCGGCACCCCATTTGTAATCGGTTCCCGGAGCGTGTTCGCTCCGGGTCTGATTACGGTCGACCGCAGGGCCTGCGGCGTGTGACGTCACGCTCCGCCCCTCAATGCAAGCCTAGGGGAGGGGGCGTGATAGCTATCACTCCCCCTCCCATAGGCTTGCATTGAGGGGCAGGGCGTGACGTCACACGCCGCCGGCTCTGCGGTCGACCGTAATCAGACCCGGAGTGAACACGCTCCGGGGACTGATTACAAACTGGGTGCCGCGTGCATGATCACGGGCGTCCCCAGCTGCGGGACTCCCGCAATCAGGCATCTTATCCCCTATCCTTTGGATAGGGGATAAGATGTCTAAGCACCGGAGTACCCCTTTAAGTTTTGGGGGGCCTTTGAAAAAAAAATGGGGCTACAATAACATTTTAGTGTAGAAGAAGAAAAATATTTTAAATTTTTTTAAGATTTTTATTTTTCTCCTCCACTTTGCTGCTATTCCTGTGAAACACCTAAAGGGTTAAAAAAAAAATTTGAATGAAATTTTGAATACTTTGAGGGGTGCATTTTTTTATAATGGCATCCATTATTGGGGGTTTCCAACATAAAGACCCTCAAATTCACTTCTAAACTTAACTGGTGAAAATAACTGCAGCCGGTACATAGACAAGCTCAGCACTGCTCACTGGCAGTCTGGTGTTCCAGATGATTATAAGGTGACTGCAGCCATACCGATGTTCTTCTTTTCTTACTAATAAAAAACACTTTTATCCAAAAGTCAGGCACAGTTAGATAGGCATGGCTTGGGTTTCACCAAACCCTGCTGTTGCTGCCACACCTATCTTGCCTTCCAGCGCTGGTACCGCTGTGTCTTACTACAGTGCATCCACAGCACATGCGCCCGTCCCTTGTGCCAGCACGTCCTAAGCTGACAGAGCAAGCACTCACTCTTGACGTCTGTGCGCATATGCTGTACTAGAGGCAGACTCTTGGCCACTCACTGCCTCTATAGTACAGCACACGCTCACTGAGCGCATACAGGCGTCGAGCGCACGTTAGAGCCGACGGGATGAGCACATTGGCTGTGGATGCACTGTGCACTAAGACACAGCGATCCCAGTGCTGGAAGGCAGGATAGGAGTGGTGGTGGGGCTTGGCGAACACTAAGCCACTCCTATCTGACTGTGCCTGACTTCTGGATAAAAGGTGTTTATTAGTAAGAAAACAACAAATAGCAATAAAGGTATGGCAGCAGTCACCTAATGATCTGGAACACCATTATAGTGGTCTGGGGGGGTCAAAATAGGATAGCCATAGCAAAGTAGTGATCAGTGTTATCGTTGCTCCTTTACTACTGTCTTCCATGGCTGGCTCCAGTAAAGAGCCAATCGGACTGCACAGACCACAGTAAGAGACCTCCGGCGTCCTTTCAACTGATTGGGACACCGTGATTTATTTGCGGTGATCCCGATCAGCATCCCTGAGCTAACCGGCAGTTAACTTCCAGACTTTTAGACACTGCTAAAAGGTTAATGCGGGTCCCGGCTATGACATGCACTCAGCTGCAGAGCGCTCGGCATAGCTCGGGAGTGGGTGCAGGGGGCACAGGGGAGTTGATCCATGCGGAGAGTGCAGGTGTCTTACTGCACCTCAGTGATACCTGCCGGCAGGAGTCCCTCATGCAGGTATTCGGGGACATTTGCACAAGTAAAAGAACTGGTGCAAATGTCCAGTATAGCTACTAGGGATCGACCGATTATCGGTATGGCCGATATTATCGGCCGATAATCACGATTTTGGGCATTATCGGCAATTACCTTGATAAGCCGATAATGCCCCGCCCCCACCGCACTGTGACGTCCCCCCGATCCACCGCACCGTGACCGACCGCCACCTGTAGTGCTGGGCGGTATACCGGTCGGGCCCCTCCCCCACCCTCCGAGTCAATAAAAAAAAAATTTAAACTTTCCCGTAATGGGGGTGGTCCGGGCCATCCATCATGTAGTGTCCGGCGGCATTCCGGGTGGAGGGTGCACCGGTCCGGGCTGTCCTTCTCCGGGGGTCCTCTTCTCCACTCCGGGCAGGCTCCGGCCTAGTATGCTGCATAGACGCCGTGACCGGTGCACCCTCCACCCGGAATGCCGCCGGACACTACAGGAAAGGAGGATGGATGGCCCGGACCACCCTGACAGGTAGGGGGAGAGAAGCGGGTGGTGGTGGTGGTGGCGGCGGCGGCCTATGGCACCGCAAAAGCCACCGCAGTGCATTGATTTAAAGCACCCGCTTTAAATCAATGCTCTGCAGCGGTGTCGAGGGGGGATAAATAGCCGATAACTTATATCGGAATATCGGTATGTTATCGGCTATCGGCCCTAACCTCCACCGATTATCTGTATCTGCCCTAAGAAAACGATATCGGTCGATCCCTAATATGTACCTGTACCTGTATCAGGATATCCCTAGTTAATTGTTCTCCAATTTTGATCTCTAGTGTAGATCACCTGCAAATAGACGAGCTAAGTGCTGAAGCAGGGAATGAAGCACGCTGCTGCTCTGTTCTGACTTTATCATGTGACTGGGGGGGGGGGGGGGGGGTTGTCTCGGCACTGAGATGCCAACCAATCAAATCTTTCGACATTTACTGTTTTATTTTACTGTTTACATGAACATTTACATTATTCATGCTAGGACTGTAACACTTTTATTTCTTGATATACAGCTCTGAAGCAATTAAAGGATCAGTTATTGGAATAGATTTGGGAACAACAAATTCCTGTGTTGCTGTCATGGAAGGCAAGCAAGCCAAGGTAACATTAAAGGGTTGCATGAACTGTGTATACTGAATGGATTTTAGTGACCCCTCTCTTTAAATCTGTTCAAGCAGAATATACTGGGTTAGGCTAGAATTCCACTGAGGTTTTTCATGCAAAAAATACCAATAAAAAAAACCCATTTAGCCGCACTGCTTTTTTTCTGTGAAAAAATGCCGCGGCCAGATGTTAGCTGCAAGTCAATAGTGAACTGCAAAATGCCAGATCCACTTGGAATTTTTCATTTTGGCATCTTTTTGGCACAAAATTTTTATTTTTTAGAACACTTTTTATTAACTTTTAAACAGGGATCAATTTGTGGGCGGACAGAGAAATAAAAATCTAGCCGGCAATATAAAAAATGTAGAAAGGGGCAATTTAACTGTAAAAATATATTTATAATTTAGTGTAAATTAGTGATGTATTTTAATTACCGTATAAGTCGAGTTTTTCAGCATGATTTTTCGTGCTGAAAACGCCCCCTCGGCTTATACTCGAGTGAACTCTCCACCTGTCAATCCCTTCTCAGTAGTCTTCAACCTGCGGACCTCCAGATGTTGCAAAACTACAAATCCGGGCGTTCTGGGAGTAGTAGTTTTGAAACATCTGGAGGTCCGCAGGTTGAAGACCACTGAGGGATTGACAGGCGATGATGATGATGATGATGATGATGATGATGGGGGGGGGGGGGGGTAGTACTACTACTCCCAGCATGGAACAGATTGTTCCATGATGCGAGTAATAGTACCTGTACTAATAGACCACAGTGGGTGTCACTTCTGACACCCGCTGGGATCCTCTGGTATAAGCTATAGAATCCAGCAACTGGCCTCACTTCTCCACTCCACTGCCCGCACTATACTCCGCTGTAACGTGAAGTTCATATTTCCCGCTGAGAGCTGTGATTGGCCAGATATTGGTGGTCACTCACAGCTCTCGGTGGCATATACGAATCTCCACATCACAGCAGAGTATAGTGCAGACGGGACCAGACAAGTGCAGCTGCCGCCTGTTGCTATAGCTTATACCAGAGGATTGTAGCTTGTGTCAGGAGTGACACCCGCTGTGATCAGACCTTAACTGCAAGTACTACTACTCCCACCATGGAGCGCACACTGCTCCATGCTGAAAGCTGTAGTACCTGCATTAATAGACAGATCGGAATGGGTGTCAGAAGTGACACCCGGGCCATCTGTCTTGGTACAAATACTACAGCTCCCAGCATGGAGCAGAGTGCTCCATTTTGGGAGCAGTAGTACCTGCAGTAAGGGAAAGATCGCAGCAGGTGTCACTCCTGACACCTGATGAAATCGTCCTGATGTGAATTTCGTGACTCAGCTGTACTGCTGCTACAGAGTCGGGAGAACAGTTGAGTTGTATATCAACTGCCCGGAAAGAACTTGGTGAGCCTGCAATGTGTATACAGTATACACATTGCTGGCTCACTTAACCCCTTGCTGAGCTGTGCGCTATGCGCCAGCCCAGCAAGGTAAAAAGTTAACTTACACTGCTGAACAGTGTAGGTTAACCCTTTGGACGGTATACACTATATAAAGCTATCTATAGATAGCTGTGTATACAGAAGATAAAGTCTCGGCTGGGTCTGTGTAGCTCGGCCCCCTAGTGATCAACTGGAGGCACACTGTGTGAAAACACTACCATGGGGGCTAAAAAAAATAAAAAATTGTGAAGAAAAATAAATTAAGATTGAATGTAAATAAGCCCCCTCCCCTAGATAAGTTTAAATTCCCCCTCCACCTCCTTTCCCCCATTTTTGAATAAAAATAAACAAACCTAAACCGATTAAAATATGTTAATGAAACTGGCGTAAATGTAAAAAAAAAATAAGTCCAGAATTGCCTTTTTTTTTTCTTTCTCACTTCATATAGCAGGGAAAATAGTAATCGAAAAGTCCCATTAAAACAAATGGTGCCAATAAAAAATACAGATGACTGTGCAAAAAAAAAACCACAAATATTTTAAAAATAAGGTTTTAGGGGTCAGATGGGGATATTTTAAAGTACTCCAGTGCAGTAAAACTTAACGCCATCCAAATGATAGGGGATAAGTTTTAGATCACGGGGGTGTTGGGACCGCTGGGACCCTCTGATCCTCTGCATGGCACCCTGGCAGCCTACAGGAAGGGCATCCTGTGGGGTCTACACCCCCCCCCCCTCCTTCCTACTGGACTGCCGATGCGCCATGCAGGAGATCGTGGGGGGTACATTTTACTGCACTGGAGTAGTCCAATCTTTTCCTATATTATGTTATTATGAAAGGAAGAGGTTATATTAAGATCGCATATTGAAATCGCAATATTTACCTCCATAATCTCAATCGCACATTTTCCCCAAATCGTGCAACCTTAATTCATACCCTTGTCTGTGTGATGTGCAATGAGATCTTTGTTTTTGCAGGTACTGGAAAATGCAGAAGGTGCCAGGACCACTCCTTCTGTTGTTGCTTTTTCTGCAGATGGGGAGCGCTTGGTAGGAATGCCTGCAAAACGCCAGGCAGTTACGAATCCCAGCAACACTCTATATGCTACAAAACGTCTTATTGGTCGTCGATTTGATGATCCTGAGGTTCAGAAAGACATGTAAGTATGCTCTTAATGGTTGGTTAGTGTTCCACAAAGTTATATATGCAGCACACATTGATGTCTGTAAAATTACATCCTAACTCAATTATGAAATATGGCCATAAAATTATAAATATTTTAAAATGATCAAAATTATGACCTGGTGAATAGCAGAAAAATCTAATGGATACAATTCACATCTGAGCTGACTAGTTCCTCAGATGGAAAGGAGGAGAAAAAAACAACCGGGCGCTCCCTGTGTGGTATTTTTTGGAAAAGTGAAAATGAAAATACCCGCCACCAACACCCAAGGTGGCATGCTGACCTTGAGTCGATTGTACACAATGGTGGTGAGAAGGAATGGCGACAGTCTGCTGCTCTCACCCCTTATTATTCAGTCTTCCCAAGGGGGACGGACAAGAATGCAAAGTAGGAGGAGTAAAAATGGGGGGGTATTTTGAGAGCGCTACTGTCAGATGGCGATGGGCAAAATCAAGAAACGGTATGAGCCTGCCCGCAGGAACTCGGGCTAGGATTACACAAATTTATGGTTGTGAACCTGAGGAAGGCGCCAGCGAGCGCCGAAACGCGTTGTGCTGTTTTTACTTCGTGACTTATTTTATCAATAAGTTAGTCCTGCATAAGTGCTGGCTCATACCGTTTCTTGATTTTGACCATCGCCATCTGACAGTAGCGCTCTCAAAATACCCCCCCATTTTTACTCCTCCTACTTTGTAGTTCCTCAGATGTCATTTTTGACATGAGATGACATTAACACTAAGGAGGTAGTTTTGTAATACTTAAAGGAGTACTCTGGTGCAGAGTATTCCTGCTCCTTCCTGCCCGGGCTGCAAAATAAATGAAAATAAACCATCTCACCCCCCTGGGTTCCCCTGAAGCGCCACTACAGCTGATCTGTCTGTCCGGTCCATCCTCTTCATACTTCCGGGTGTAACGAAGAGTCACATGGCGCTCAGCCTATCGCCGGCCGCCGCGTTGCTCTGCCTCGGCCCATAATAGGCTGAGCGCCATGTGACGCTTCGTTACACCCAGAAGTATGCAGACGGACCGGAGGACCTTCCCCCCCCCACACCACCATGTTCTCTTAAATTGGTTGACTGGGGTTCATTTTTTTTTTTTTTTTTTGTGCCCTTTTCCACTTATGTTTTCCAGCCAGGTTAGCCCTCTGTCTGGGTCTGTGTTCCTTGGAGTTCATTTCCTACCTCCTTCCAGGATGGTTCTGGCCCATCTGGCTTCCTAGTCTACTTATTCTTGTCTCCCTATATGGACCATGGGTTTGGAGTCTCTACCACAGCCTCTCTTCCTTTTGGCGTCCCAGTCCATAGTCATGGACTGGGGATCTTCTGAGAGCTCAGTTTCTGGGCCTTGGTTATCTCTGGCCTGGGTTTTCGTCAGCAGGCCTTACGGTCGAGTGGGTTCCGTCTCGAGACTGATTCCACTTTCGCTGTTGGTGGTTCATTCCACCCAAGGGGACTGCTTTTGGTACGGCCCATCAGTATAGGTGTCCCCCAAATGAAGAACAGAGCGACCGAGAAAAGGATATCTTTTTGTACTCGCCATAAAATCTTTCTCGTAGCCTTCATTGGGGGACACCGCACCCACCCATTAATGGATTCCTTTCCAGGGTCCTTCAGACCTATTTCTTTGTCTGCTTCTCCTAATGCTTTGTGACAAAGCTGATTACCTCACTTCCAGTGGGCGGGCATGTCCTGCCAGGGAGGAGCAGACAACCCCCCCCCCCCTTGTGTCAGCGCCTCTTAGTGGCAAGAGCATATACTAATCAGTATAGGTGTCCTCCAGTGAAGTCTACGAGAGAGAGACTTTACAAAGTACAAAAAACTCCGTATTTATTTTTATTTTTTTTGGTGGGTTAGGGCAGGAAGTAAAGCACCACTTTCAGCACACAAAATAAAAGTATTCAAGCACCGCACAAGCACCTCCGATGCCGAAATGTTAAGCCACAACCCCCAACCCTTGCTACTTACCCTGTGCCCCATGGTAGTACGAGTGACCCTGGCGCTTATACTAAGTTTACTGGTACCCCTTACTGGTGAACTTGTCTGGATTTAGAAGACTGACGTCGTCGGGTTCACTGAAATAGACCTCCTCCCTATTTTTATTTTTTTCTCGTGTTTTAAAAAGCACACAGGGTCAGGCCAGAGCTGCAGTTGGCTCCTTTTGCGCCAAAGGCAAGAACAGAAAATTGTGACGCTCCCCCCCCCCCCCCCCCCCGGTGATACGGGCACCAGTAGCCATCACCTCCTAGAGTCATTACAGGTCCCAGCATCACCTCGCCCCCCCCCCCCCCCCCCCCCCCCGATTCATTAAGGTCCCAGTATGTGTAACTATACAGGTCCCAGAATCTCCTCTGTCACTAAGTCCATGCAGGGGCTTGTAGTGACACATGAATGTGATTCTGGGTGTTGTAGTTCCCTAGGGAGGTAATGCTGCGCCCTGTAGTGACACTGGGAAGTGCAGGGACTTACAGTAGCAATTATCAGAAGGCCCACCCTCACATTGAACTCCAAAATGTGTTGCGGTGTGTGCTCCAAGGTTCAGGGAGAGCACAGGAGCAGTGCTAAGAGAGCAAAGCCTTGGACGATCCTCGACATGGGAGCAGTGCTAAGAAAGCAAGGCCTTGGAGAGCAAAGCCTTTGGGTGCCCCCTGTCCAGTCCAGCAATCCAGGACTGGGGAAGTGTCTGGCCAAGGCCAGACACACCCTCCAGTCCTGGATTGCTGGACTGGACAGGGGGCACCCAAAGGCTTTGCTCTTAGCACTGCTCCAGCCCCAGCAAAATGGCACTACAGCATGGTGTTCCTGTGGTTCTTAAGGCTGGACAGGCCAGGCAGGTGGTTGGGGCTCAAGCAGGAGCGGGTGGCTGGGACTAGGCAGAGGAGCTGCTATTATCCTGCGTTGTGATGGGATCCTTCTCCTGCTTACTGCTCAGGTGGGACAGGTCCTCGGGAAGTGGCTTACTAACCTGTGCCACCAGAGCAGCTTCTTCCCCAGGGAGAACTTTTTCACTCTCCCTGCTCCTGTGCAAAGCAGCAAGGGCCAGTCTAGCCCTGGCCTCTGTGCTCCCTTGCAGCAACACACCTGGGGAAATAGCCTCATGGGAGCTACAGCACTGTCAGGCAATACAGGCATGGGGATGTCCTGTAAAAGACCCCACTTTACTATATGGCCATGACACGTCCCTGTTTCAAGGCCATTCGGAAATATATACATTACGCTGATAATGCAGCATGTAACCCCGCCTAAAAGTTATCCTGCGTATGACCGCCTGTATGAAAAAAGGCCGGTCAATCGATTTTTATTTTTTTTTATTTTTTATTTTTTTCTTACATCCCTACCTCCTATCCCTGCTATTGGTGGTCTAGATGCGACCACCAATAGCAGATCGGGGGCGGGAGGCTTTACTTTCGGTTTCCCCGTTCTGCCCACCCACAATAGGCGGGGCAGAACGGGGAACTGACAGAGGACTGGTGCCGACATCCACTTACCCCCGGGCGAGGCTGCGGGCGACTATCGGTGGAGGAGATCGGAGTCCGGCGATGTTGTGCGGCTCGCTCTCTGGATCCGACGGAAGGCGATAAGTTGCCTAGCAACATCTGGAGGGTACAGTTTGAGACCACTATACAGTGGTCTCTAATCTGTAACCCTCCAGATGTTGCAAAAGTGCAAATCCCAGCATGCCCAAACAGCTGTCTCTGCATGCTGGGTGTTGTTGTTGTGTACCTCCAGCTGTTGCATAACTACATCTCCCAGCATGCCCTTTGGCGAACAGTACATGCTGGGAGTTGTAGTTTTGCAACAGCTGGAGGCACACTGGTTGGAAAATGCTGAGTTAGGTAACAGAACCTAACTGAAGGTTTTCCAACCAGTGTGCCTCCAGCTGTTGCAAAAGTACAACTCCCAGCATGCACGGTTTGTCAGTGCATGCTGGGAGTTGTAGTTTTGAAATGGCTGGAGGTTTGCCTGCTTCAAGTATGAGCTGCAGCAAATTTTGTCGCAGCGCATACTCCTAGCGGTAAGCTCACTGTAAACTGATGCCAGTGTGAATGTACCCTAAAAACACACTAACACATAATAAAGGGTAAAAAACTACATATTCACCCCCTTACATTGTCCCTCCCAATAAAAATGAAAAACGTATTGTATTGTACGGCAGTGTTTCCAAAACGGAGCCTCCAGCTGTTGCAAAACAACTCCCAGCATTTCCGGACAGCCACTGACTGTCCAGGCATGCTGGGAGCTTAGCAACAGCTGGAGGCACCCTGTTTGGGAATCACTGGCATAGAATACAGTTGTCCACCCCTATGCAATCCCTAATTTAGTCCTCAAATGCGCATGGCGCTCACTTCGGAGTAGGGATCGACCGATTCTCGGTATGGCCGATATTATCTGCCGATAATCACAATTTTGGGCATAATCGGTATCGGCAATTACCTTGCCGATAATGCCCCGCACCGCCCCCACCGCACCGCGACAGCCTACCGCACCGCGTCGCACCACCCACCGTAGTGCTGGGCGGTATACCGGTATAGATTTTTGCCCATACCGCTATACCGGTCGGGCCCCCTCCCCCACCCTCCGAGTTAATAAAAAAATTTAACTTGCCCGTAATGGGGGTGGTCCGGGCCATCCATCCTTCCTGTAGTGTCCGGCGTCATTCCGGGTGGAGGGTGAACCGGTCCGGGCTGTCCTTCTTCTCCGGGGGTCATCTTCTCCACTCCGGGCAGGCTCCGGCCTAGTACGCTGCATAGACGCTGCTGCGCCGTGACGTCAGGTGAGTCGCTGCGCACGGGCGTCACTGCGCAGCAGTGTCTATGCAGCGTACTAGGCCGGAGCCTGCCCGAAGTGGAGAAGGTGACCCCCGGAGAAGGACAGCCCGGACCGGTTCACCCTCCACCCGGAATGCCGCCGGACACTACAGGAAGGAAGAATGGCCCGGACCACCCTGACAGGTAGGGGGAGAGAAGCGGGTGGTGGTGGCAGCCTATGGCCCTGCAAAAACCACTGCAGCGCATTGATTTAAAGCGCCCGCTTTAAATCAATGATCTGCAGCGGTGTCTCGGGGGGATAAATAGCCGATAACTTATACCGGAATATCGGTATAAGTTATCGGCTATCTGCCCTAACCTCCACCGATTATCGGTATCGGCCCTAAAAAAACTATATTGGTCGATCCCTACTTCGGAGCACTGTCGTATTTCAAGGAAACAGTTTATTGCCACATATGGGGTATTCCCGTACTCAAGAGAAATTGCACTACAAATTTTGGGGGCTTTTTCTCCTTTTACCCCTTATGAAAAAGAAAAAAGTTGGGGTCTACATCAGCCTGTTGGGGGGGGGGGGGTGTTAAAAAAAAATAAATAAATAAATAAAAGAGCGAGTGAGAGCGCATTTGTACATTTGAGGCCACAGGGGTGGCTGATTTTGCAGCGCTACTGACATAAACACACAAAAATACCCACATGTGACCCCATTTTGGAAACTACACCCCTGACAGAATGTAACAAGGGGGGTATAGTGAGCCTTAAAGGGGTACTCCGGTGCTTACAAATCTTTTCCCCTATCCAAAGGATAGGGGATAAGATGCCTGATCGCTGGAGTCCCGCCGCTGGGGACCCCTGGGATCTTGCACGCAGCACCCCGTTTGTAATCAGTCCCCGGAGCGTGTTCGCTCCGGTCTGATTACAGGCGACCACCGGGCCGGCGGCGTGTGACGTCACACTTCCGCCCCTTTGTGATGTCACCCTCCACCCCTCAATGCAAGGCTACGGGAGAGGGCGTGATAGCTGTCACTCCCCCTCCCGTAGGCTTGCATTGAGGGGCGGAACGTGACCTCACACGGGGGCGGAGGAGTGAAGTCACACGCCGCCGGCCCTGTGGTTGTCGGTAATCAGTCCCGGAGAGAACACTCCGGGGACTGATTACAAACTGGGTACCGCGGTCAAGATCATGGGAGTCCCGCCACTGGGGACCCCCGGGATCAGGCATCTTATCCCCTATCCTTTGGATAGGGGAAAAGATGTGTAAGCACCGGAGTACGCCTTGAACACCCCACAGGTGTTTGAAGAATTTTCATTAAAGTTGGATGGGAGAATTAGAAAAAAACATTTTTCACTAAAATGCTGGCGTTACCCTAAATTTTTCATTTTCACAAGGGAAAAGAGCCCCCCAAAATTTGTAGCCAAATTTCTTCTGAGTAAGAACATACCCCATATGTGGATGTAAAGTGCTCTGCGGGTGAACTACAATGCTCAGAAGAGAAGGAGCATCATTGGGATTTTAAAGAGAAAATTTGTCTGGAATTGAAGGCCACATGTGTTTTACAAAGCCCCCATGGTACCAGAACAGTGGACCCCCCAACATGTGACCCTATTTTGGAAACTACACCCCTCATGTAATTTAATAAGGGGTGCCGTGAGCATTTACGCCCCACAGGGGTCTGAGATCTTTGGAGCAGTGGTCCGTGAAAATTGTAATTTTTCATTTGCTCAGCCCACTGTTCCAAAGATCTGTCAAACGCCAGTGGGGTGTAAATGCTCACTGCACCCCTTATTAAATTCTGTGAGGGGTGTAGTTTCCAAAATGGGGTCACAAGTGGAGGGGGGGGGGCATCCAATGTTCTTGCACAACGGGGGTCTTTGTAAATACACATGGCCCCTGACTTTCATTCCAAATTCCCTTTTCAAAAGCTTAATGGCGCTCCTCCTCTTCTGAGCATTGTAGTTCGCCAGCAGAGGACTTGACGTCCACACATGGGGTATTTCCATACTCAGAAGAAATGGGGTTACACATTTTGGGGGGAATTTTCTCCTAATTTGGGGGGAAAAAACAGCATTTTATTGAAACTTTTTTTTTTCTCATTTACACATCCAAATTTAACGAAAAGTCATCAAAAACCTGTGGGGTATTAAGGCTCACTGGACCCCTTGTTACGTGCCTTGAGGGGTGTAGTTTCCAAAATAGTATGCCATGTTGGGGTTTTCTGCTGTTCTGGCACCATAGGGGCTTCCTAAATGTGACATGCCCCCCAAAAACCATTTCAGAAAAACTCACTCTCCAAAATCCCATTGTCGCGCCCTCTACTGCGCCCGCCGAACACTTGACATACACATATGAAATATTTCCTTACTCGAGAGAAATTGGGTTACAAATTTTAATAGGATTTTTTTCCCTTTACTTCAAAAACTGGGTCTACAAGAACATGCGAGTGTAAAAAATGAAGATTTTGAATTTTCTCCTTCACTTTGCTGAATTGGGTTACTTACTGAATGTCATTTTGAATACTTTGAGGGGTGCAGTTTTTATAATGGGGTCATTTGTGGCGTATTTCTAATATGAAAGCCCTTCAAATCCACTTCAAACCTGAACTGGTCCATGAAAAATTCCGATTTATAGAAAAATTTATAGAAAAATTGGAAAATTGGTGCTGAACTTTGAAGCCCTTTTGATGTCTTGCAAAAGTAAAAACATGTCAACTTTATGATGCAAACATGAAGTAGACATATTGTATTTGTGTATCGAAATATAATTTATTTAGAATGTCTATTTTCCTTACAAGCAGAGAGTTTCAAAGTTAGAACAATGCAAAATGTAAAATTTTTTCATCAAATTTTGGAATTTTTTTACTAAGAAACGATGCAAGTATCGACACAATTTTACCAATAACTTAAAGTAGAATGTCACGAAAAAACAATCTTGGAATCAGAATGATAGGTAAAAGCATCCCAGAGTTATTAATGCTTAGAGGGGTACTCCGCCCCTAGACATCTTATCCCCTATCCAAAGGATAGGGGATAAGATGTCCGATCACCGCGGTGCCGCTGCTGGGGAGCCCCGGGATCTCCACTGCTGCACCCCGCTGTCATTACAGCACAGAGAGAGTTCGCTCTGCACGTAATGACGCGCAATACAGGGGCCAGAGCATCGTTCCATCACTGCTCAATACAAATGTATGGGAGGGGGCGCGACGGTCGTCACGTCCCCTGCCATAGACTTGCATTAAGGGGACGGGCCGTGATGTCACGAGGGGCGGAGCCATGACTTTACGCTGCTCAGTACCCTGTATCGCATGTCATTACGCACAGAGCGAACTCTCTCTGTGCTGTAATGTTAGCGCAGTGCTGCAGCGGGGATCCCGGGGCTCCCCAGCAGCAGCACCGCGGTCTTTAAAATGAAGGTGGACATATGTGCAAAAAACGCTCTGGTGCTACAGTGAAATTTGGCCTGGTCCTTAAGGGGTTAAGGACTCGGGGTGTACCTGTACATTCGGAGTCCGCTCCCTTTCTATAACGCAGGCCCGTGGCTAATAATGCGCGTCACTGATGGCGGTGCCGTGCACTATTAACCCCTTTTTTTTTTTTTTTCATAAGTGGCTTTCAAAGTTTAATGCCTCACCTAAAGTGAAAGGAAAACGTTGCCGGTAAGCTCAGCTGTAGGACAGCAGGTGGGTCACCTTACCTGCCTCCTGGTGTCCGATCGCCGAATGACTGCTCAGTGCCTGAGATCCAGGTATGAGCAGTCAAGCGGCAGAATCATTGATCAATGGTTTCCTATGAGAAACAATTGATCAATGTAGAAGATAAAGATCAGTGTGTGCAGAGTTATAGCCCCCTATGGGAGTTATATCAGTGCAAAAAAAGTGAAGAAAAAAGTTAACAAAGATCATTTAACCCCTTCCCTAATAAAAGTTTGAATCGCCCTTTTCCCATTAAAAAAGTGTAAATAAAAACATGTTATCGCTGCGTGCGAAAATGTCTGAATTATAAAAATATATCGTTAATTAAATCGCACGGTCAATGGCGTGCACGCAAAAAAATTACGTATTTTTGGTCACTTTTTATATCATGAAAAAAAATGAAAAGCAATCAAAAAGTCCGATCAATACAAAAATGGTACCGCTATTTTTTACGCCGATAAATAAAAATAATATAGGGGTCAGAAGATGACAATTTTAAACATAAATTTACATTTTTTTTTTCCAGAAGTACGTCAAAATCAAACCTATATCAGTAGGGTATCATTTTAATCATATGGACCTACAGAATAAAGATAAGGTATAATTTTTACAAAAAAATTTAATGAGTAGAAATGGAAGCCCCCAAAAGTTACAAAATGGCGTTTTTTCTTCAATTTTGGCGCACAATGATTATTTTTTTTTCGTTTCACCATAGATTTTTGTGTAAAAGGACTGTCATTACTAAAGAAATGTATAAAAAGCTATCAAAAAGTCCCATCAAAACAAAAAGGGTACAGACAAAAACTTGAGATAATGGCGCAAAGAATGAGTTCTCATACCGCCTTATATATAGAAAAATAGGAGTTATAGGGGTCAGAAGATGATGGTGAAACGCGTCGCATTGGATTAAATTCTGTTCGCTACATACCTGGCTCCATTGTCCTCTCCTTGGTCAGCGCCGATATTCCCATCTCTTCTGAAGTTCACCTTACATCTCTCCGCTATCTCTGGGAAGGCTGCAGACCGAGATCATCATATCAAACGCACATCTTGGTTGTGTGGGAGTACACACAACCTGGCAGGGTGAGCCTTTACTTTTTCCCTCCCCTCCCACACACCTGTGATCCCGTTGGTTCTTCACAAGGGAGCGCCTGTTTCTCTCTTTGCTTTACTTTATTTTTTTGAGCAGTGTATATTACTTGCTTCCCTGTGATGGTTATTGTTGTTTTGTATGTGATTCGTGTGCACACTTGTTGGGGGTTTTCCCCAGGTTTTATTTGTACTTTGTTTTTTTAATTTTTTTTTATTACATTTTTTTTTTTTTTTACTTTTCAACAAAACTAATATATAAAGAAAGAAAAAAGAAAACTTCCCTTTTCCTTATTTCTAAATCTTTAACCATTTTGGCCATGCCACCTTAACTACAATGGACTTAAGTTTACATTTACATCATGAACATGACCTTGAGCATCTTATCGGTGCACGCATCATGCATAGCAGGTCCCAGCTGCTGTCAGCAGCCTGGGACCAGCCGGTAATGGCAGACATCAGCGATCGTGCTGATGTCCGCCATTAACCCTTCAGATGCTGTAATCAATATAGAGCACGGAACCTGTGGCAGTGCAGCACTTAAAATGGATGATCGGATGGCCCGCAACGCTGCTGCGGGGATCCGATCATCCATAATGGCCGGCAGAGTCAGTCTCCAGGGGTCTTCTGCTCTGGTCTGACCAGAGCAGAAAATCACAGATAACACTGATCAGTGCTATGCCGTTCAGTAGCTGCGATAAAGTGATTGTAATAGTCCCTTATTGGGACATAAAAAGTGTGAGAAAAAAATAAAAAATAACATTATGTTATTACTAAGTTTTATATAAGTAAATGTGGTAGAAAAAAATACAGATTACGGCGCAAAAAAAGCCTTCAAACAGGCGTGTGTAGGGAAAAATGAATAAATTTGTTATAGGTCTTCAAAATTGAGGGATTTTAAAAGTACGTACTTGGAGGAAAAGTTTGAGCTTTTCTTTAAAGCGGTACAATAGTAAAGTAATCATTGGTATAATTTTAATCGCATTGACCCACAGAATAAAGAAAACATATAATTTTTCGTGTGAAAACAACCTTCCAAAATTTGTAAAATTGCGGTTTTCAATTTTCATTCACTATCTTTTCAAAAATCTTTTCAATTTCGCCACACAAATAGTATTTTTGTTGCGCCATACATTTTATGGTAAAATGAGTGATGTTGGGCAAAAATCAAGCCCTCATATTGGTCTGTGGATAAAAAAATGAGTTATGATTTTTAGAAGGCAAGGAGGTAAAAACGAAAATGCAAAAATAAAATTTGGCCTGATTTTTGCAAATCTGAACTTTTATGCATTAATAACTTAATCTTTTAGTTTTTTTTTTTTTTCCTTGACATTCATTTTTTAAAATGGTAGTACATTTTTGTCAATACTTACATTATTTCATGGTCAAAAAATTCAAAAACTTAAGGAACATATGAAAAATCTTGCGTTTTTTCGAACTTTAAAACTCTCTGCTTGTAAGGAAAATGGCCATGGCAAATATTTATTCACTTATAGAATGTCTACTTTTGTTTGCATCAGGTTTTTACTTTTTGAAGATAGACGGCTTCAAAGTTTAGCAGCAATTTTCCAAATTTTTACGAAAAATTCAAAATCTGAATTTTTCAGGGATCATTTCAGTTTGACGCAGCTTTGAGGGGAGGTAATAAGAGAAACTTTAACCCCATTTTTTGGGATATGGATATGGAAATACCTTTTTTATATTTTGACCAAAAGTGCAATGTGGACTCATAGCTCAAAAGAGAAGCTGGGCTTTTGGACAGATTTTTGGCTGGAATTGAAGTTGTGGGCCATGTGAAATTACAAAGCGCCCGTGGTGCCAGAACAGTTGCACCCCCCCCCCCCCCCACATGTGCTATCATTTTGGAAACTACACCTCTCCAGGAACGTAACAAGGGGTACAGTGAGTGTTTACACCTCACATGTGTTTTGTAACGGTGGGCTATGAAAATATAAAAAAATTCAAGTTTTTTTTTTTTTTTTTTTTAAACTCTGGTGTTTTCATTAATTATCCAGGAATGGATGAAGTGTAGTTTGGGTAAAAATGCATTTTTATACTCGTATGCCAATTATGTTCCCACGATGATGTTTGCCAGCCCCAAACGCTATGCTCTGCTTATCATTCTGGGAATGTTATGTCTGGCCGTCCCTAACCTTTTGCCTTAGGCAACATGAAAACCCCCAATGCAAGTGACCCATGACCCATAAGAGGTCTTATCAGAGGTATTTTGTGAAGTCTTTTTTTTTTTTTTTCTTCCCTGACACTAGGTCTTTTGAATTAGGCCCCAATACGTCCTTATCTCTTCTGCACTGATTGAGGTCCATCCTTTGGGCGTAGCCAAAAAGAATGTGTGGTGGGCAACAAACTGTTGTGCATACAGATTTGTCTGCTCCACCATCAGGTTGACTTAGTAATCACTGACAAAAAATTACAGAAATAGTCCAGTACAGTAAATCTGATGTCAATCTGGATTCTTGAGTTGTCAACAAACCCAGGAATCATGGGCTGATGGTCTTCTGGAGCAGTCTAGACAAGTTCACCATTAAAGAGTACAGGTAAACTTGTCTGGGGCATAAGACTAGTACGGGCGGCAGGGTCGTGTGGGGCACTTGGATAGGGGGATTGTGGCCTCGCACGGCAACATGTCTGCCACATTCTAGGCGTCTCCTCACTAAATGAGGACGAAGGTCAGCGTGCCGAAACGCGCGTTGGAGTGGTGGCATCCCGGTCCCTGCAGCTTCCTAGTGACTGCTATATCTGTTGTGGGTATTTTGCATAGCATTACTTGTACTATCACATACTGATGTACAGATTGCCTATACATCTGATGTACAGATTGCCTATACATCGTAATATACAGCACCTTATTGACTTGCAGTGTTGCACTTTTTATACTGTTTCTATACATGTTACTTTTTCTTATAATTGTGCTTATATTTATATGTACTGTCTGATTACGGATTCATGTGCAATACCCCCATACCACCATCTCCCCTGCAGGATATCCGGTGGTGCCATTTTTTGTGATGCATTGGCTTCCTCTTTGTGTGTATCTAATTTTAGTGCATACCAATAAAATTTGTTTTTACTCTTTCATCAAAGTGACTCTCTTTGGAGGTGTTGTGCTTTCTTTTTGTTATGTTTAGTTCTGAGTCACATTTACGGGTTTAATACGTTTAGGGAGGGTGTTAGTGGTACATTATTGATTATTGTTATCACACACCTATTCTTCTCCCCTACTCCTTGGTCTGTCTTTTTCTTGTATTATTAAATTAGGATGAGGTAGACAACAAAAGTGGTGTCTTCCTCGCAATCACTAGCACTTTTGGTGTCTGAGAGTATCATGGTGTATGCCTCCTTTACCGAAAATGCTCAGCAGGTCATTTTATCAACTTTAGAAGAGGGAGAACACCCCTAGGTGTTGTCCCAGGATGCCTGTTGAACGATTTCAACGGGAATTGCTCCACACATTCTCATTTTAGCTCCCTCTACTGGTCGGTGAGAAATAAGAAAAATGTAGTTTTATATTTATTTTCTGTGAAAAAAAATTAGATTTACAAAAATAGATATTAACAAAAAATTTTAATTCAACCTCTAAACAAAAAATACATTAACACATTCGCTTAAAAAACAAAACACAAAAAACCCCTAAGGTTCATTAATGGATTGACATAGAAGTTTGTCTCTTCATTCCTCTCCCTTTTCTTGGGTGCATTGTACCAGAGACTGTAGCTAGCCCCTCATGTCATATCTCACCAGAAATAAATACTGATTGACAAGTGGTGCATTCCCATCACTAAAAGAAACGTAAGAAAGAGAGAGAGAAATACGACAAATGAAATTGTGTTCTTTTTCATGCGCCCCCTTGGGCCTGCTAGTATGGCTGATACACACGAAATGGCTGACACAATATTTATCAACTTAGATGGACATTTATCAACTGGTTTAGTCACGTTTTTTTAACTATAAATGTCGCAAAATTGTCGCAACTGCGACTACGTGTGTTTTCCGTGCGGCAATTTGCATGAAGAACAAGAAAAGCAAGAAAATTCAAACTTGCTTACGTAGTAAATTTTTCAAAATGGATTTGCTTTATTCGGGTATTTATCAACTGCGACAGTCGCAATTGCGCAAAAAAAAGTCGCAACAAGGTTAAAAATTAACTAAATTTACTCTAGCTCAAACATGGAGCAGAAAAAGCGACTACCAAAGTAAAAAAGGAAAAATTGCCTATGTGAAAGAAAATTATCAACAGGCTGAAACCAGTTGATAAATAAGTCACACATAAGCAAAAAAAAGTAAGGAAGAAATTATCATTTTGATGACATTCAGTTGTTAGTTTGCACAAGCATGACTCCACTCCAACTATTAACATTTTATAATGTAGTATTTTCATTATGCTGCAGATGAATGCCTGCTAATACAGGAGCTGAGAATTGTGTTTTAAGTTATTTGTATTTTTCTTAGTGTTCATTTTTATAACATTTTTTTTTTTTAAGCAAAAATGTTCCTTTCAAGATTGTCCGTGCATCAAATGGGGATGCCTGGGTCGAAGCACACAAAAAGCTCTACTCTCCCAGTCAGATTGGTGCATTTGTACTTATGAAAATGAAAGAAACGGCAGGTGAGTTATTTGAGTGTATGTGTTGCCTGTTCCTTACTTGGTACACACAATTTTAAATTTACTGCAAGTGGGTCCTAAATTTTGGTGTGCTACTACTGTATAGTAGAATAAAGTGAAGTTCATTAAGGGTATTCTGCAGAGTTCTATGTATGAGTAGAAATCCATGCAAATGTGTGTCTTTGTTATTTAAATATCCAAAGTTGGTGTAACCCATTTATATTTTTTGTTTACTTAGAAAACTATCTGGGTCATTCAGCAAAGAATGCTGTTGTTACTGTTCCTGCATATTTTAATGACTCCCAGAGACAGGTAAGTTCTCATCATAGAGGTGAAAACCCATTTTCCAGTGTTTATGAAAGTGTTCATATTCATTTCTTGATGCTTAAGGGGGTATTCTGGCCAGATAGTGACTAGTTCTATGTATTCAATAAATTTGTGGGACTCTTCCTGAATGCCCTCTGATCAAGCGACCTCAACCCTGCAGTCCCTCCCACATAAGGATTAAAGCGTACCCGTGATCACTGAGCCAAAGGAAAAAAAAACACTGCCGCCATATTTGGTCTGTGATCATGTCCAGTCTATTCTTTCCTGTGCTGTAAGTACCCTTTATCTCCTGTATAGGCTTATGCTGTTATCCTAAACTCTGGAGGCCTTCCCAGACAGTGATGATGCTTGTTCTCTCTGCTGTAAACTTCCTGTGTTGGTTGCTGGCTGCTGTCAACCTGGAACTAATCAGCTGCAGTCTCCCCCCCCCCCCCCCCCCCCCCCTACAGCTTACCTTCCCCTACACCTCTGTTCAATATATATTATCACATACACACCCCTTAGCCCATCACACAAAGCCCTGAACACTCAGCTGTGATGTACATACACACTTTCTCTCAGCTTTGCTGAACACACAGCTCCAGTATATGGCTTATTCTATTCCCCCTTACCAAACAGCATTATGAAGAGAGTTGTCTGTGTATGAGATGGCATACACCAGTTATTCCCAACTGGGGTGCCGCAGAACACTGGTGCACCGATCGGCACTGCCTGGTGTGCCGCGGGATTTTGCTGTGCGCTTTGCATGCACCCAAGGCTGGAACAGGACCCGCGATGTCAGTCATGTGATCAGTCACATGGAGGAGTCACATGATCAGGGGCTGCTGTTCTAGGCCTCAGCGTACCCCTACCTCCCATAGTGTCCCTTAGCATCTCCCTCCCCCATGCGGCCCAGAGAGGTGAAGTATGCGGAAGCTGCATCGGGCGCCCCCCTGAAGCACAGTGAATGATTGCCCTTCCGGAGCCCTGAGTCGGTGCCCTGCCGGAAAGGGGAAGAACGGGGAAGAAAAATGGCTTGCTTAAAGTAGACCGGTGCGCACGTTTTTCATTGTATCCCGTCCGGACTGAAAAAGAAAAGAGAACACACTGTATCTTACCTGCCAATGATCCCCCGGAGCTCCGGTACAGGTGTTCGGTCCCCGGGCTGTATTCTTCTTCCTGTTTGCCCGGCACGTCACACGGAGCTTCAGCCTATCGCTTGCCGCAGCGATGTCCCGCCTCGGCCAGTGATAGGCTGAAACTCCGTGTGACGTGACGGGCTAACAGGAAGTAAGAAGAATACAGCCCGGGGACCGAACACATGTACCGGAGTTCCGGGGGCTCGTTCGCAGGTAAGATAGTGTTTACTTTTATTTTGCAGCCCGGACGGGATACAATGAAAAAAGTGTGCACCGGAGTACTCCTTTAAGGTACTGTACCATATCAGTCTCCATTTCCTCCCCCACCCATGTCATCCATGTCCTCTTTGTTCACCCCCCCTGTCACCCATGTTCACCCCCCAGTCTACCCCCTCACCCATGTTCACCCCTCTGTCCCTCCTCTTTTAGCCCCCTTGTCATCCTTGTCCACCCTCCTGTCATCCCTGTTTACCCCCATATCTCCCATATCCACCCTCCTTCATCAATGTCCACCTTGGCCACCCCCCTATTCACCCCTGTCACTCCTGTCCACCCCTCCTTTAACCGCTTGTCACCCTTGTCCACCCCTCTGACCACATCCTTGTCACCCGTGTACACCCCTTTGTCACCTTGTCCCTCCTGTCCACCCAGACCCCCCCCCCCCCCCTCGTCACCCATGCACAGTCTTCTACACCCCTCTGTTGCCCCTTACACCCGCCTGCCACCCATGTACACTCCTTTACACCCCTCGGTCACCCCCGTATACTCCTCTACACACCTGTCTCCCATGTACACCCCTCTGTTACCCCTTTACACCTATACACCCCTGTATTCCTCTTCACTTGTAAAAGGGGAATCTGGAGGCTAATGCTGGTAAAGTGCGGAGCCTAATAGATTTGTTTTGCAGGTTTAACGGTGAAGAGTTGTGGCTGGAAAAAATTTAGGGCTGCAGCTAACGATTATTTTAATAATCTATTAATTGTTGAGAATTTTATCAATTAAATTAAAAACTTCAAAATGCCAAAATAAGGGGTCCAGCTGATTCTAATTGAAGAATTATGTGCAATGGCCATATTAAAAGTATTCTAGCATGTAATGTGGCCAAACAGCAATTTTTGACTTTTTTTTTGTTTTTAAGTTTACGCCGGTTGCTACAGGGTCATTATTAACCCCTTAAGGACACATGACGTTCTCATACGTCTCCATTTCCGAGTCCTTAAGGACACATGACGTATGAGAACGTCATGTGTTTTACCGGCCCCCCGCAACCATCTGGAGCGGAGCCGGTGCCCGATGCCTGCTGAAATCATTCAGCAGGCATCAGGGCATATCGCCCAGGGGGGTCATGATGTCGGCGATGGCCGCAGATCGCTGGACAATTCAGTCCAGCGATCTGCGGCGGATTCCGGGTCTCCAGTGACCCGGAATTATTGGCTGATTGGGGCCGTCCCATAGCCAGCAGGGGTGAGGTGGCACTGGTGCCACCTCACGATCACCCTGATTCGTCGGCCGGATTAACGGCTGACCAATCAGGGCGCCTGCTGCGGGTGTCACTCCCGCAACCCGCTCCGCCCCTCTTCCGGAGGTCGTCCCTGTTGGGATCGGGGCCCCAGGAGCGGCGGCGGCGACGACGAGGGACTGACCTGATGCGGCTGGATCGTTGGCGGTAAGTGACAGCCTCCTGCTGTTGCTTAGCAACAGCTCCCAGCATGCAAAAAGGGCATGCTGGGAGCTGTAGTTATGCAACAGCAGGAGGCAGACCACCACAACTCCCAGCATTCCCTTATGGGCATGCTGGGACTTGTAGTTTTGCAACAGCTGGAGGCACATTCTTTCTATGGAAAAGTGTACCTTCAGCTGTTGTATAACTATAACTCCCAGCTTGCACAAACAGCTAAAGTGCATGCTGGGAGTTGTAGTGGTGCATCTGGTGGTTGCATAACTACAACTCCCAGCATGCCCGTTGGCTGTCTGACTGCTGAACAGCTGAAGGCACACTGAGTTAAGTAGCAAACCAGTGTGTCTCCAGCTGTTGCATAACTACAAGACCCAGCATGCCCTTCCGCTGTCCGTACATGCTCAGGGTTGTAGCTTTTGCAACAGCTGAAGGCGCACTGGTTGCAAAACACTGAGTTTGTTACCAAACTCGGTGTTTCACAACCAGTGCCTCCAGCTGTTGCAAAACTACAACTCCAAGCATGCACTGATAGACCGTACATGCTGGGAGTTGTAGTTTTGCAACAGCTGGATGTCCCCCCCAATATGAATGAACAGGGTACACTCACATGGGCGGAGGATTACAGTAAGTATCTGGCTGCAAGTTTGAGGTGCGGAAAATTTTCTGCTGCAGCTCAAACTGCCAGCGAGAAACTACTGTGAACCCCCCGCCCGTGCGACTGTACCCTAAAAACACTACACTAACACACAATAAAATAAAAAGTTAAAAACACTACGTATACATACCCCTACACAGCCCCCCTCCCCTCCCCAATAAAAATGAACGTCTGGTACGCCACTGTTTCCAAAACTGAGCCTCCAGCTGTTGCAAAACTACTCCCAGTATTGCCAGATAGCCGTTGACTGTCCAGGCATGCTGGGAGTTTTACAACAGCTGGAGGCACCCTGTTTGGGAATCACTGGCGTAGAATACCCCTATGTCCACCCCTATGCAAGTCCCTAATGTAGGCCTCAAATGCGCATGGCGCTCTCACTTTGGAGCCCTGTCTTATTTCAAGGCAACAGTTTAGGGCCACATATGGGGTATCGCCGTACTCGGGAGAAATTGTGTTACAAACTTTGGGTGGTATTTTCTGCTATTACCCTTTTTAAAAATGTAAAATTTTTGGGAAAACAAGCATTTTAGGTAAAAAAATATATATATTTTTTTTTTACATATGCAAAAGTCGTGAAACACCTGTAGGGTATTAAGGTTCAAATTACCCCTTGTTACGTTCCCTGAGGGGTCTAGTTTCCAAAATGGTATGCCATGTGTTTTTTTTTTTTTTTTGCTGTCCTGGCACCATAGGGGCTTCCTAAATGCGGCATGCCCCCAGAGCAAAATTTGCTTTCAAAAAGCCAAATGTGACTCCTTCTCTTGAGACCTGTAGTGCGCGAGCAGAGCACTTTTCACCCCCATATGGGGTGTTTTCTGAATCGGAAGAAATTGGGCTTCAAATTTTGGGGGGGTATTTTCTGCTATTACCCTTTTTAAAAATGTAAAATTTTTGGGAAACCAAGCATTTTAGGTAAAAAATGTTTTCATATGCAAAAGTCATGAATCACCTGTGGGGTATTAAGGTTCACTTTAGCCCTTGTTACGTTCCCTGAGGGGTCTAGTTTCCAAAATGGTATGCCATGTGTTTTTTTTTTTTTTTTTTTTTGCTGTCCTGGCACCATAGGGGCTTCCTAAACGTGACATTCCCCCCAAAAACCATTTGTCGCTCCTTCCCTTCTGAGCCCTCTACTGCGCCCACTGAACAATTAACATAGACATATGAGGTATGTGCTTACTCGAGAGAAATTGGGTTTCAAATACAAGTAAAAATTTTCTCCTTTTTACCCCTTGCAAAAATTCAGAAATTGGGTCTACAAGAACATGCGAGTGTAAAAAATGAAGATTTTGAATTTTCTCCTTCACATTGCTGCTATTCCTGTGAAACACCTAAAGGGTTAAAACGCTGACTGAATGTCATTTTGAATACTTTGGGTGGTGTAGTTTTTATAATGGGGTCTTTTATGGGGTATTTCTAATATGAAGACCCTTCAAATCAACTTCAAAACTGAACAGGTCGATGAAAAATAGTGAGATTGAAAATTTTGTGAAAAATTTCAAAATTGCTGCTGAACTTTGAAGCCCTCTGGTGTCTTCCAAAAGTAAAAACTCATACATTTTATGATGCAAACATAAATTGTATATGTGAACCCAAAAAAATATATTTTGAATATCCATTTTCCTTACAAGCAGAGAGCTTCAAAGTTAGAAAAATGCATTCCAGAGTTATTAATGTTTAAAGTGACTGGTCAGAATTGCAAAAAACGCTCCGGTCCTTAAGGTGTAAAATTGCCTGGTCCTTAAGGGGTTAATGATCCTGTACAGAAACCAGCGTAAATTTGATACTTCTGCCTGGGTAACTGTCTGAACTATAAAAATAAAATGTTAATGATTTACTAACATTTAATTTTAATAGTTCAGACAATTAGCCATGCTGCAGTATCAGATTTGTAAAAAAAAAAATTTTTTTTTTTTTTGTTACGATTTTTGTATAGCAATAGGAAAAGGTGGAGCTAATTTTTATTGGGGGGCTGTTTATTTACATTCAATTTGTTTTTACGTAACACTTTTTTTCTATAGCACTCCTATACACATGGGGGTATTTGCAGACTGCACTGCAGAGCATTGCACCCGATCCATGTCTGTAGTACAGACACTAGGATGCAATGCTCTGCACCCCCCATGTGTATAGCAGTGTATATGTACTTACCCATGGGGGTATGTGCAGAGCTTTGCACCCTTGTGTCTGTACTACAGACACAAGGGTGGAATGCACTGCACAAACCCCCACGGGGAAAGTGGTGTGCACTGCTTACCGATATACACATAGGGGTATATGCAGAGCGTTGCACCCTTGTGTCTGTAGTACAGACACGGGTGCAATGCTCTGCACATACTACCATGTGTATAGAAGTGTGCATGTAGTACACACTTGCACTACTATACACATGGGGGTATGTGCAGAGCATTGCATCCTAGTGTCTGTAGATGACACTAGGGTGCAATGCTCTGCAGATATCTCCTGTGTGTGTCGGTAAGCAATACGGCAGGAACAGGGGCAGGGCGCATTAAACTGCAGGAAACTGTCCTACTGGCGGCAGTAGTACGGAGTCCTCCATGGCAGGCTGAGGTTCCATAAATGTAGAGCATCCACAAGGGGAGGGGAGGAGTTCAGAGAAGCAGCCGTACACGTGATTGGTGAGCAGTGGGTAGCGGAGGGTGGAACAGGGACTAGACTAACTTAACAGAGGCTGCGGCGGTGCGCACTAGTGTCTGACCGTGCGTCCGCAGCAGAGTTATCACAGACGGAACCTGGACAACGAATCGGCCGATTATTCGATAACTAGATTCGTCACCGAATCCAGTTATCTAATTTTATCGATAACATTGATTAATCGTTGCAGCCCTAAAGAAAGGGTCAAGACGGTCTGGACCAGACAAACGACGCTGATCAGAGAAGACGTCACATGTGAGTTGCTGTTTAAAGCAGCACTTTAAACTAAATACCCACTGATGAATAGATATTGGAATTTGTGTGCATCACGTTTTTTTTTGTTTTTTTTGTTTGCTCGTCAAATCCGGTCCGGGTGCCCCGCAAAAAAATTTTTTCCGGAGGGGTGAGCCAAGCTGAGCCGCAAAAGGTTGTGAAACACTGGCATACACTAACAGCCTCTGCTCTTGGTGAGAACAGAGCAGGCAGCTTTACTTTCTCATGCTGTGCTTTGCAGAGTGATCGACAGGCTAGTGCTAAGCCTGCCCCTATTTCCGACTGAGCTAGAGACTTGCCTCATTCGGTTTGCAGAGGGAAGTATATTGAATATTCACTTGTATTCATAGGCAGTTATCATTTGTGAAAAAAACAAACTTTTCACTTTACCTATTTAAAGGGAAAATGTCAGCAGGGTCACCTGCACTTACCTGTAGCTAAAGGTAAAAGTTAAGTTGACCCTGTTTCTGACACTACTTACAGGAGAAAATCTGTACAGCTGGACACTCGTCCTGTTGCCAGTATGGTAATTTCTTAAATGCATTGCAGGTAAAAGAGAAACAGCAGACAGCATTCACCATGTGTGTTGGGGCTTTATTGCTGCAGGTAAAGCCAAAACATCTTAAGCAGGCAGACACAAAAGTAACAGGGGTGCAGGACAGAACTGTTTCGAGCGACTAGCGCACTCCCTTGTGGAAGCCCGGTTGTTGTTTTTTTTTCTCTTTTTACGCCTTTATAAGAAGGCTACACCAGCATGTTAGTTCAAGTAAATACATTTTTTTTTTTTTCTTGATCATGCTGGTTTTGCCCCAAATTTGTCATTTCACAAGTGGTTAAGAGTAGTTCCCACATGCTGTATTTTGGTGCTGCGTATTTTCAGTTCCAGAAATCTGTCTGGCAACCTGTGGGGTGGAAATGCTCACTGCACCTCTTGTTACACTCCTATAGGTGTGTAGCTTCCAAAATGGGGGTTTCAACTGTCCAGGCACCAAATTTTTCATTATCATGGCTCACCGTTTCAAAATTGTCAAATGCCTGTGAGGTGTAAATGCTCACTCTCCCCCTTATTGAATTCCTTAAGGGGTGTAGTTTCCATAATGGTGTCCCATTCCACTGTCAACATGGCCCCCAAAAAATGTTTCTGCCAAATTCGTTCCAAAAGCCAAATGTTGCTCCTTCTCTTCTGAGCTGTGTGCTCACAGAGCACTTGATGTCCACATATAGGGTATTTCTATACTCCTAGAGAAATTGGGTTACGGATTTTGAGGGTCTTTGTCTTTCCCTTAACTCTTGTAAAAAGGGAAAAATGGGGCTAAAAGAACATGTTAGTGTACAAAGTTGAGATTTTGACTTTTACTCCACATTGCTATTTCTTTGAAACACCTAAGGCGTTAACAGGCTTTCTGAATATCCTTTATGTTACAAAATTTCCCATAAAATTAACCCATCATAAAGGCCCCTCAAATTCTCTTCAAACTGAACTGGTCCCTTTAAAAATCAAGATTTTGACATTTTTGTGAAAATGGGAAAAATTGCTGCTAAACGTTTGAAGCCCTCTGAGGTCATTAAAAAGTAAAAAAAAAAAAGTACAATATTTCACGAAAAAACAATCTCAGACTAAAAAGTAAGGGCATCTCGAGGTATTAAAGGAGATGTCTGGCGCAGACTTTTTCTATTCCATCCTGCGCGGGCTGCAAAAAAGACAAAACAAACTTTCACTTACCTCCATATCTTGCACCGATGCTCCGCGACAGCTGACCGGTCGGCCGGTCTGTCTGCTTCCTTTAGGCTGAAGCGCCGTGTGACGTACCAGGCTATCACCGGCAGCAGCGATGTCCCACCTCGGCCGGTGATGGGCTGAAGCGCCGTGTGACGTATCAGGCTAAAGGAAGTGGTAAGTAAACAGCAAGGCCGACCAATCATTTTTTTTTTTTTGCAGCCCAGACAGGACTGAATGCGCCGGAGTATGCGCCGGACATCTCCTTTTTAATGCATAAATTGACACAAGGAAATCTGACCTAAGGACAAAATGGGCTATGTACTTAAGGCGCTAAAGCAAAACTGTGATCAATATTTACCCCCTAAAGGTAGCATGTAAAAGCTGTGTAGCACAGTAATGCAGGCATACCATTTTATTGTGTAATCATTGGCTTATGTCTGTGTAAAAAACTGCTCTCATTCTGAGACCTGCACAGTAGGAGAGGCGACTCCTCTCTTGAACAATGTTACAGCATCTCTGCCATGTGAGCGATATACAGCTCCTCCCCGCACGGTCTCCAACAAATAGTGGCATAGGGTTTGCTCATTCCCTGTCAAGGGTGTAATGGTCGCAGTTGGTGCATGTGTGGAGGAGCTGTATATTGCTTACACGGCCGAGATGCTGTAAAGTTGTTTTAGAGAGGCCAGTCATAAAGCCAACAAAAAGGGTATGCCTGCATTACTGTGCTAGACAGACTCAAACTCAAATTATCTGAGGTAGAGGTTGGGCCGCATGTGTCCTCTCATATAATGCCCCCATCATGGGCCCCTCTCGGGCCCCCATCACGGGCCCAGATATGACTTCCATCAGGTAGGGCTCCAAAGTAGGTATAGAGGCCCCAGATAGACATGATCCTCATCATTGATGGGGGTAATAAAGTCATGGCCGTAAATGTTGGCACCCCTCAAATTTTTCAAGAAAATTATATATTTGTCACATAAAAGGATTGCAGTAACACATGTTTTTCTATACACAGGTTTATTCCCTTTGTGTGTATTGGAACTAAACTAAAAAAGGAGGAAAAGCTAATTGGACATCATGTCCCACCAAACTTCAAAAATGGGCTGGACAAAATTATTGGCACCCTTAAAGGGGTACTCCGTCGCTGAGGACCCCCGATATCTTGCACGCGGCACCCCGTTAGTAATCAGTCCCCGGAGCGTGTTCGCTCCGGGTCTGATTACCGAATACAACAGGGCCGGCGGCGTGTGATGTCACGCCTCCGCCCCCGTTTGACGTCACGCTCCGCCCTTCAATGCAAGCCTACGGGTGGGGGCACGATAGCTGTCACGCCCCCTCCCATAGGCTTGCATTGAGGGGCGGAGCGTGACGTCACACGCTGCCGGCCCTGTGGTCGTCGGTAATCAGACCCGGAGCGAACACTCAGCGGGGACTGATTACAAACGGAGTGCCACTTGCAAGATCCCGGGGGTCCCCAGCGGCGGGACTCCCACGATCAGGCATCTTATCCCCTATCCTTTGGATAGGGGATAAGATGTGCAAGCACCGGAGTACCCCTTTAACTTAATATTTGGTTGCACACCCTTTGGAAAAAATGACTGAAATCAGTCGCTTCCTATACCAATCAATGAGCTTCTTACACCTTTCAGCCAGAATGTTGGACCACTCTTCCTTTGCAAACTGCTCCAGGTCTCTCTTATTGGAAGGGCACCTTTTCCCAACAGCAATTTTAAGATCTCTCCACAGGTGCTCAATGGGATTTAAATCTGGACTCATTGCTGGCCACTTCAGAACTCTCCAGTGCTTTGTTGCTATCCATGTCTGGGTGCTTTTTGATGTATGTTTGGGGTCATTGTTCTGCTGGAAGACCCAAGATCACGGACGCAAACCCAGCTTTCTGACATTGGGCTGTACAGTGCGACCCAAAGTCCGCTGGTAATCCTCAGATTTCATGATGCCTTGCACACATTCAAGGCACCCAGTGCCAGAGGAAGCAAAACAACCCCAAAATATCATTGAACCTCTGACATATTTCACTGTAGGTACTGTGTTCTTTTCTTTGTAGGCCTC
This sequence comes from Hyla sarda, assembly GCF_029499605.1. Lineage (NCBI taxonomy): Eukaryota > Metazoa > Chordata > Amphibia > Anura > Hylidae > Hyla > Hyla sarda. The sequence goes on from NC_079192.1 coordinate 356,726,812, forward strand.
TTTCCGTTTTCGGTAAACAGTATAATGATGTGCTTTACCAAAAAGCTCCGTCTTGGTCTCATCTGTCCTAAAGATGTTTTCCCAGAAGGATTTTGGCTTAAGTTCATTTTGGCAAAATGTTGTCTTGCTTTATGTCTGTGTCAGCAGTGTGGTCCTCCTGGGTCTCCTGCCATAGCGTTTCATTTCATTTTAATGTCGACCGATAGTTCGTGCTCACCCTGATACTTCCTGAGCCTGCAGGACAGCTTAAATATCTTTGGAACTTGTTTGGGGCTGCTTAACCACCATCCGGACTACCCTGTGTTGACACCTTTAATCAATTTTTCTCTTCCGTCCATGTGCAGGGAGATAAGCTACAGTGCCATGGGTTGCAAACTTCTTGATAATGTTGCGCACTGTGGACAAAGCTGCTCAACGGGGCTGATCGGGACCACCGCAGTGAAAATGCGGTGTCCCGTCAGCTGGGACACTAGCGGAGGTCCTCTTACCTGCCTCCGGCGTGTCCCCTCGGCGATTGATTGCTCCAAGCCTGAGATTCAGGCTTGAGCAATCGACCGCCGATAACCCTGATCACAGCAAAGCTCCATAGCATTGTAGGGATCAGGGTAAAACATCAGTGTGTGCAGTGTTATAGGTCCCTATGGGAGCTATAACTGCAAAAAAAAGTGTTAAAAAAAAAGTTAATAAATGTGATTTAACCCTTTCCTTAATAAAAGTTCAAATCACCCCCTTTTTTCCCATTAATAAAAACACACCATGTAAATAAAAATAAATATAAACATATGTGGTATCGCTGCGTGCGTAAATGTCCGAATTATAAAAATATATCGTTAATTAAACCGCACGGTCAATGGCGTACGCGCAAAAAATTCTAAAGTCCAAAATAGTGTATTTTTGGTCACTTTTTATATCATGAAAAAATGAATAAAAAGTGATCAAGTCCGATCAATACAAAAAGGGTACTGCTAAAAACTTCAGATCACGGAGCAAAAAATTAGCCCTCATACCGCCCCATACGCGGTAAAATAAAAAAAAATTATAGGGGTCAGAAGATGACAATTTTAAACGTATAAATTTTCCTGCATGTAGTTTGATTTTGTCGTACTTCTGGAAAAAAATCATAACAGATATAAGTAGGGTATCATTTTAATCGTATGGACCTACAGAATAAAGTGTCATTTTTACCGAAAAATTTACTGCGTAGAAACAGAAGCCCCCAAAAGTTACAAAATGGGGCTTTTTTTTTTTTTTCCCGTTTTGCCCTAGATTTTTGGGTAAAATGACTGATGTCACTGCAAAGTAGAGTTGGTGGCGCAATAAATAAGCCATAATATGGATTTTTTGGTGCAAAATTGAAAGGGTTATGATTTTTCAAAGGTAAAAAAACGAAAGTGCTAAAAACTGAAAACCTGGTCCTTAAGGCGTTTAACTTAGACTACGCAGTTTAACCCCTTAAGGACTGAGCCCTTTTTCACCTTAAGTACTCGGCCCTTTTTTTGCAATTCTGACCACTGTGACTTTATGCATTAACAACTCTGGGATGCTTTTACTGATTATTCTGATTCCGAGATTAGTTTTTTTGTGACTTATTCTACTTTGATAGTGGTAAATTTTCATCGTTACTTGCATCCTTTTTTGGTGAAAAATCCCAAAAATGTCATGAATATTTTTCATTTTTCTAACTTTGAAACTCTGCTTGTAAGGAAAATGGATATTGCAAATAAATTGATTCACATATTCAATGTCTACTTAATATTTGCATCATGATGTTTTTACTTTTGGAAGACATCAGAGGGCTTCAAAGTTCAGCAGCAATTTTCCACAAAATTTTCAAAATCTGAATTTTTCAGGTACCAGTTCAGTTTTGAAGTGGCTTTGAGGGGTCTTTATTAGATATACCCAATAAATGACCCCATTATAAAAACTGCACCCCTCAAAGTATTCAAATTGACTTCAGAAAGGGTGTTAACCCTTTAGGTGTTCCACAGGAATAGCAGCAAGGTAAAAGGAGAAAGCCCCCCCCCCCCCCCCAAAACTTGTAACCCAGTTTCTGTCGAGTAAGGAAACACCTCATATGTGGATGTCAAGTGCTCTGTGAGTGCACTACAAGGCTCGACAATGGGAAGGAGCGACAATGGGATTTTGGAGAGTACGTTTTTCTGAAAAGTTTTTGGGGGGCATGTCACATTTAGGAAGCCCCTATGGTGCCAGGACAGGAAAAAAACACATGGCATACTATTTTGGAAACCACACCCCCCCCAAGGAACGTAACAAGGGGTCCGCTGAGCCTTAACCCCTTCATGACCCAGCCCATTTTCACCTTCATGACCTGGGCATTTTTTGAAAATCTGACCACTGTCACTTTAAACATTAATAACTTTGGAATGCTTTTACTTATCATTCTGATTCCGAGATTGTTTTTTCGTGACATATTCTACTTTATGTTAGTGGTAAAATTTCACTGATATTTGCATCCTTTCTTGGTAAAAAATCTAAAAATTTCATGAAAATTTTGAAAATTTTGCATTTTTCTAACTTTGAAAGTCTCTGCTTGAAAGGAAAATGGATATTCCAAATTACATATTGATTCACATATACAATATGTCTACTTTGTGTTTGCATAAAAAAATTGACAAGTTTTTACTTTTGGAGGGCATCAGAGGGCTTCAAAGTTCCGCAGCAATTTTCCAATTTTTCTCAAGATTTTCAAAATCGTAATTTTTCAGGGCCCAGTTCAGGTTGGAAGTGGATTTTAAGGGTCTTCATATTAGAAATACCCCATAAATGACCCCATTATAAAAACTGCACCCCCCAAAGTATTAAAAATGACATTCAGTAAGTGTTTTAACCCTTTAGGTGTTTCACAGGAATAGCAGCAAAGTGAAGGAGAAAATTCTAAATCTTCATTTTTTACACTCGCATTTTCTTGTAGACCCAATTTTTGAATTTTTACAAGGGGTAAAAGGAGAGAAATCACCCTAAAATTTGTAACCCAATTTCTCTCGAGTAAGGAAATACCTCATATGCGTATGTAAAGTGTTCGGCGGGCGCAGTAGAGGGCTCAGAAGGGAAGGAGCGACAATGGGATTTTGGAGAGTGAGTTTTTCTGAAAGGGTTTTTGGGGGGCATGTCCCATTTAGGAAGCCCCTATGGTGCCAGAACAGTGGACCCCCCCACATGTGACCCCATTTTGGAAACTATACCCCTCATGGAATTTAATAAGGGGTGCAGTGAGCATTTACACCCCACTGGCGTTTGACAGATATTTGAAACAGTGGACTGTGCAAATTAAAAAATTTAATTTTTCATTTTCACAGACCACTGTTCCAAAAATCTGTCATACACCAGTGGGGTGTAAATGCTCACTGCACCCCTTATTACATTCCGTGAGGGGTGTAGTTTCCAAAATGGGGTCACATATGGATATTTATTGTTTTGCGTTTGTCAGAACTGCTGTAACAATCAGCCACCCCTGTGCAAATCGCCTCAAATGTACATGGCGCACTCTCCCTTCTGGGCCTTGTTGTGCGCCCCCAGAGCACTTTGCGCCCACATATGTGGTATCTCCATAGTCGGGAGAAATTGCGTTACAAATTTTGGGGGTCTTTTTCCCCTTTTACCTCTTGTGAAAATGAAAAGTATAGGGCCACACCAGCATGTCAGTGTAAAAAATTTTTTTTTTTACACTAACCAGCTGATGTAGACCCCAACTTTTCCTTTTCATAAGGGGTTAAAGAAAAAGCCCCCCAAAATTTGTAAGGCAATTTCTCCCGAGTACGGCGATACCCCATATGTGTCCCAAAACTGTTGCCCTGAAATACGACAGGGCTCCAAAGTGAGAGAGCGCCATGCGCATTTGAGGCCTGAATTAGGGATTTGCATAGGGGTGGACATAGGGGTATTCTATGCCAATGATTCCCAAACAGGGTTCCTCCAGCTGTTGCAAAACTCCCAGCATGCCTGGACAGTCAATGGCTGTCCGGCAATACTGGGAGTTATTATTTTGCAACAGCTGGAGGCTCCGTTTTGGAAACAGTAGCGTACCAGACGTTTTTCATTTTTGGGGGGGAGGGGGGCTGTGTAGGGGTATGTGTATATGTAGTGTTTTTTTACTTTTTTTTATTTTAGGTTAGTGTAGTGTAGTGTTTTTAGGGTACAGTCACATGGGCAGAGGTTCACAGCAAGTTTGCCGCTGGAAGTTTGAGCTGCAGCGCAAAATTTGCGCCATCTCAAACTTGCAGCACTCACTGTAAACCTCCGCCCATGTGAGTGTACCCTGTACATTCACATTGGGGGGAGGGGGCAAACATCCAGCTGTTGCAAACTCCGAGCATGCCCTTTGGCTGTCCGTGCATGCTGGGAGTTGTAGTTTTGCAACAGCTGGAGGAACACTGGTTTTGGAACACTAAGTTAAGTAATAAACTTTCAAGTGTTTTGCAACCAAACTTAGTGTTTCCAAACCAGTGTGCCTCCAGCTGTTGCAAAACTACAACTCCCAGCATGCATGGTCTGTCAGTGCATGCTGGGAGTTATAGTTTTGCAACAATTGCAACAGCTGGAGGCACTGAGGTAGGAAACGGACAATGTTTCCCAACTAGTGTGCCTCCAGTTGTTGCAAAACTACAACTCCCAGCATGCCCAGACTGCCCAGGCATGCTGGAAGTTGTAGTTCGGCAATATCTGAAGGATCAGATGTTGCCGAACTACAACTTCCAGCATGCTTGGGCAGTCTGGGCATGCTGGGAGTTGTAGTTTTGCAACATCTGGAGGTCCACAGTTTGGAGACCACTGTATAATGGTCTCCAATCTGTGCTCTTCCAGATGTTAGAGAACTACAACTCCCAGCATGCCTGGACAGACTGAGCATGCTGGGAGTTGTAGTTTTGCAACATCTGGAAGAGCACAGATTGGAGACCATTATACAGTGGTCTCATAACTGGGCCTCCAGATGTTGCAAAACTACAACTCCCAGCATGCCCAGAAAGCCAAAGGCTGTCTGGGCATGCTGGGAGTTGCAGTTTTGAAACTCCCAGAGGCAGCAGTGAGATCGCTTTACGGCGATCTCACTGCTGCCAATGAAGATGCCGCACTGCTGCCGGAAACTCTCCTCCGGGACGCAGCGCAGCCGGGACCGCATGGAGGACGCCGGGACCGCTCGGGACACCGCTCGGACGGGTAAGTGATGCCGGGGGACGGGTCAGGGACACTTAGCAGAGCGGTGTGTGTCCCGATCCCCGTGATGACACACCGCGCTGCTATCAGCTAGTCAGATTTGACCAGCTGATAGCAGCGATCGCTGGGGGGGGGGGTGGGGGACGAAACCCCCCGTGGTTGCACGGTAAGATGGCTGGCTATCAGTGATGGCCACCATCTTTCCGGGCGCTGCGGGGTGCCGCGAGTAGTGGCAAAAATGTTCATGACGTACCTGCATGTCATGGGTCGGGAACACCTTGCCACCCATGACGTACAGGTATGTCATAGGTCGGGAAGGGGTTAAGCAGGACTCCAACTCTTTCAATTCCAGCTAAATTCACACTGGTAGGGTTCGCGTTGTGAGTTTCTCTAATATGAGTAATAAAACGCTCAGTGGTTAGCAGGGGTGTGGAAATAAAAAAAAAAAAATACTTGTCCAAGGGACTAAAGCGGACACAGGGACACAATCCCTGTGTCCAAGGGACACAATCTACTTGTTCCTCAAGAAAATCCACTTGTCCTGGTAGATAAAAAAATAATTTCAACCAAAATAGTAGGATTCACCCCACTATACCACCAGGGATGGATATAAGATCCCTTTAGACACTGCTGTAAACATAGACTGCAGTGATCTAATGGTTTAAAAGCGGCCACAGCGATCACAGCATGCCGGGCTATTAGCAGCATTTTTTTTTTTTTTTTAACACCTTTTACACCCGAGGCAAGCCCCCCCCCCCCATCTGACCCCTATAACTCCAATTTTTCCATATACAAGGATGAGATTAATCTTATGTGCTGTGATCTGTAGTTGTTATCAGAACCATATATTATCAGAACTTTTATTAGGAAAGGGGCTTATTTACATATATATGCACTTAAAATATTTGAATCACTATTTTTCAGTGTTCATAGGGACTTATATATGGAGTCTTTTGATTGGAAAACACTGAACAGCGCTATTACACCCCCCCCTCCCCCCCCCCCAGTATTTGTGTGGTGTATTTAATTTACTCTAATTTATGTGTCAGAAAATGCTGGAAGTTGCATTTAGTTAGTAGATAACGACCACACCCAGCATGCCCTGATACAGCCTATGGTTCTGTGGGTGTTTGCAGCATGTGTTGCACTGTATAGTAGTACAGTTAAGGTTATTGTGTAACATGCTGGGAGTTGTAGTTTTGGTTTGTGTCAGCTGCAGAGCCATAGGCTGTGTCAAGGAATACTGGGAATTGCAGTTAGTAACTACAACACCCAGCATGCCCTGATATGCATATGGCTCTGCAGCTGACCCGAACCAAAACTACAACTCCCAGCATGTTGCACTTTATAGTTCTACAGTTTAGGTTACGGTGCAACATGCTGGAAGTTGTAGTTTTGGTTCGGGCGTGTTTGCGTGAATCCGTGGGGCTCTTGGTCGGTGGGGGAGTATGAAGGGGGCGGGATTCTGATGGTGCGGGTGGCCAGAAACCACTAAAAATAAACAAAAAAAAAAATTAACACAACTGGCAGCAGCGCTTGTCAGTCCGCCCCTCATCATACATTATATATACACACACACACACACACACACACACACACACACACACACACACACATCATACACATATACATATGCACACATCATACATACACCCACCGCTGCCCCCCCATTCATACATTACATACATATACACAGACGTCATACACATATACACACATACACTCAAACCATACATATGCACACATCATACATACACCCACCGCTGCCCCCCATCATACATTACATACACAGACATCATACACACATCACATATACAGACATCATATATACATCATATATACACAGACATCATACATTGCATACACAGACATCACGCGCACATCATGCATACAGACATCACGCGCACATCACGCATACACAGACATCACGCGCACATCACGCATACACAGACATCACGCGCACATCACGCATACACAGACATCACGCGCACATCACGCATACACAGACATCACGCGCACATCACGCACAACACACATGCAGACATCGCACACACCATATATAGACATCGCACACACATCATATATATACAGACATCACTCACAGACATCACACACACATCATATATACACACACACACACACAGACATCACACACACACACCTTACACCATACATATGCACACATCATACATACACCCGCCGCTGATACACCACCCCCTAATTATACATTACATACATATACAACCACCCTTCCCACCGCCTGCATTCTCTGCCTCCTCACCTGAGCTTCACACCCCCCCCCCCCTCCCGCTCTACATTACACAAGAAGCAGGGGGAGTGAGGACATACACAGCCCGGTACATAGCTCCATCCCCCTCCCTCTACTCTGTCTCCACAGGACCTAATCTACCACAGAGAGGCTGCAAGTTTGCACGGGGAAAACACAGAGCGGGGGGGGGGGGGGGTAGAGGACGCACTGCACTGGGCTAGGGAGGATTTCTGTGTGAAGGAGGACAGACTGCACTAAAGAAAAATAAAGGGGAAGTCTGTCTGTCCCTGCTAGCCCGATACAGTGCTAAATCTATGAACAATTCACCTGCCCGGTGCCCAAAACTACTTGTCCCGGGCGTCGGGTGATAGGATTTCCACATCCCTGTTTTTACAATGGGTTATAGGAGAAAATGCCCCCCAAAATTTGTAACCCCATCTCTGGAGTATGGACGTCAAGTGCTCTGCTGGCGCACGATTTAGGAAGCCCCTATGGTGCCAGAACAGCAAAAAAAAAAAAAAAAAACACATGGCATGCTATTTTGGAAACTACACTCCTCAAGTAACCTAACAAGGCATACAGTGAGCCATAACACCCCACAGATGCTTGACAAATTTCTGCTAAAGTTGGACGTGAAAATGAAATTTAGATATTTTTTTTTTCTCTAAAATGCTGGTTACCCCAAATTTTTCATTTTCACAAGGGGTAATTGGAGAAAAAGCCTCCCAAAACTTGTAACCCCATTTCTTCTGAGTATGGAAATACCCCATATGTGTATGTAAAGTGCTCTGTGGGCGAACTACAATGCTCAGAAGAGGAGGAGTGCCATTGAGCGTTTGGTGAGAGAATTTGGTTGGAATAGAAGTGGGAGGCAAAGTGTTTACAAAGCCCCCACCCCCGTGGTGCCAGAACACCCCATTTTGGAAACTACACCCCTCACAGAATTTAATACGGGGTGCAGTGAACATTTACACCCCACTGGCGTTTGATAGATCTTTGGAACAGTGGGCTGTGCAAATGAAAAATTTAATTTTTCATGGACCACTGTTAAAAAATCTGTGGGGTGTAAATACTCACTGCACCCCTTATTACATTACGTGAGGGGTGTAGTTTCCAAAATGAGGCCACGTGGGGGGGAGGTTCCACTGTTCTGGCACTATGGGTGCTTTGTAAACATGCACAGCCTTCAATTTCAGACACATTCTCTTGCCAAAATCCCAGTGGGGCTCCTTTTCTTCTGAGCATTGTAGTGCACCCGCAGAGTACTTTACATCCACATATGGGGTATGTACTTACTCAGAAGAAATGGGGGGGGGGGGCTTTTTTCCTGTTCTCCCTTTTGAAAATGAAAAATTTAGGGTAACACCAGCATTTTAGTGAAACATTTTTTTTTATTTTTTATTTTCACATTCAACTTTAACGAAATTTTGTCAAACACCTCTGGGGTGTTAAGGCTCTCTCTACCCCTTGTTACATTCCGTGAGGGGTGCAGCTTCCAAAATGGGGTCACATGTGGGTATTTATTTTGCGTTTGTCAGAACCGCTGTAAAATCAGCCACCCCTGTGCAAATCACCAATTTAGACCTCAAATGTACATAGTGCACTCTCACTTCTGAGCCTTGTTGTGCGCCCACAGAGCACTTTACGCCCACATAAGGGGTATTTCCGAAGTTAGGAGACATTGCGTTACAAATTTTGGGGGAGTTTCTTTCCTTTTACCGCTTGTGAAAATAAAAAGGTATGGGGCAACACCAAGCATGTTGGTGTAAACATTATTTTTTTTTTTTACACTAACATGCTGGTGTAGCCCCCAACTTTACCTTTTCATAAGGGGTAAAAGGATAAAAAGACCCCCAAAATGTCTAACGCATATGTGGCCCTAAACTGTTTCCTTGCGAGAGAGCACCATGCGAATTTGAGGACTAAATTGGGGATTTGAATCCGCCACAAAAATACCCTACGGCAGTGTTTCCCAAACAGGGTGTCTCCAGCTTTTGCAAAACTCCCAGCATGCCTTGACAGTCAGTGGCTGTCCGGCAATACTGTGAGTTGTTGTTTTTCAACAGCTGGAGGCTCCGTTTTGGAAAGAGTGCCGTACTAGACTTTTGTTGTTTGTTTATTTTATTTTTTTGGGTGGGGGGGGGGGGGGGGAGACTGTGTAGGGGTATGTAGTGATTTACTTTTTATTTTGTGTAGTGTAGTGTTTTTAGGATACATTCACACGGGCGGAGGTTTACAGTGAGTTTGAGCTGCTGTGGAAAGTTTGCCGCATCTCAAACTTGCAGCAGATCTCGCTGTAAACACACCCGTGTGAATGTACCCTGTACATTCACATGCGGGGGGGGCAAACCTCCAGCTGTTGCAAAACTACAACAACTCCAAGCGTGAACTGACAGACCATACATGCTGAGAGTTGTAGTTATGCAACAGCTTGAGGCACATTGGTTGCGAAACACTGAGATTTTGTTACTTAACTCAGTGTTTTGCAACCAGTGTGCCTCTGCCTGTTGCAAAACTAGAACTCCCAGCATGTACAGTCTCTCAGTGCATGCTGGGAGTTGTATTTTTGCAACAGCTGGAGGCACACTGGTTGCAAAACACTGAGTTAGTTAACAAACTCTGTTTACAACCAATGTGTCTCCAGCTGTTGCAAAACTGCAACAATCGGCATGCATTGACAACCGAAGGGCATGCTGAGAGTTGTAGTTTTGCAACAGCTGGAGTCACACTGCTACAACTCCCAGCATACCCTTTGGTAGTCTGTGCATGCTGGGACATGTAGTTATGCAACAGCTGGATGCACTTTTTCATAGAAAAAAATGTACCTCCAGCTGTTGCAAATCTACAACTCCCAGCATGCCCTTTGGCGTTGCATGCCGAGAGTTGTTGCTAAGTGTCACGATCACACCCTATCGGTCCAGCTAAGACGCTAGAGAGAGTGTGATGGTGCAAGGGTTAAAGCCGCCAGACCTCTGGGTATCCACTAAAAGTCCCAGCAAGTCACCAAATTAACCCTTAGATAAACGTGTTTTACCAGAGCCTCCTTCAGAAAGGTGACCTCATATATTTAGAGATTAAAGACCAGAGCTGATTAAACATTTAATCTGATAAAAGGTATCACAGTGATATATATATACACAGGAACAAGTGGCATACAGTTACAGAAATATGAGTTTTGCAAGACAAGTTCAGAAAGCAAAAATGAGGTTCTTACAGCATGATGGCATCAGTCCAAGAGAGCGTTTCAGCTGTTCTTAGGATGGTCTTGTCAGCTTGTGCCCAGCTTTTTAACAACCAACTTTGAGTCTAGCATTGTTTTAAATATTATATATCTGCCTCTTTGGAGGGAGACTCCATTCCCTCCTCCCCTCTGATCCCACCAGGGGGGCATCTCTGTTCCTGGCCCTCTTATCTGGTTGATTATATGATGGGACCAGAGTGTCCGTTACATCCTGCTGCTTCAAGAGAGCCTCTAGCTTCAAAGGAGATACAGACAGCCAGCCAGACCCCCCATAAAATGCAATACACAAACCCACAGTCTGAATGACCTCTCACCCCCAGGTCTTGGACAATCCATCACACACAGTCATAACCTATAATACACATATAGGATTTTAATAATCAGGCCTTGGACGGGACACTAAGCAACAGCAGGAAGTGAAGAGGCCTTACCTCCTGCTGTATCCTGCCCCGGGACGCCGCCACTGCTTCAGCCGATCCTGCTGCTCCTGTCTCCGCCACCGATCCTGAGGGGACCCCCGCCGGTCCAGGGCAAGGTAGGAGACCCCCGCCGGCACCGATCTCTGCTCCGATCACCGTCCCCATCAGGTCCGTGATTGCAAGGCGGCACCCATGCCACCTTACTCCTGCTGAGTAAGGGTGAATGGGTCTGTCTCGGACAGCCCCATTCACCCTTTTTTTTCCGGGTCACCAGAGACCCGATTGACCCGGAATAACCGCAAATCGCATGTCTGAATTGACGTGCGATTTGGGGTGATCGCCGAATGATCTAAAATCGGGAAGCTACAAGTGCAATAAAAGAAATTCTCTGTTGTAAAGAAATCACCCATGGTCTGACAATGGTAACCTAAAAAAAAAAACTGGTGATACCTTTAACATCAAAACTAGACTAACATGTCAGTCTGACCATGTAATTTATGTTATACAATGCATTTGTACATTACAATATGTAGGACGTACCACTCAGTCCCTTCATAACAGATTAAATAAACATCGTCAGAACATTCGTAATAAATTTCTTCTACATGGAGTGTCCAGACATTGTGCACAATTTCATCCTGATATACAGCATCCCATAACCGTTACACCCTCAGAAGCAGTCCCACAACATGTCTCAAATCGTTTTGAGCAGTTAAAAAGAAAGTAAATATACTGGATTTACCGAATGGGAACTTTAGCCCCGGACGGATTAAATGAATTTTCCGAAGTCATATTGTAATACTCTCTATAAGCTTTCTGATAATAGCAACCTAAATATCCCTGTAGTGTGTTCAGATTTCACATCATACCGTCGCTCCAATATTTGATTATATTACCACAATACTAATTCACCAATATATATATTCTTCATAGCTACATTTCTTACCTGATCGGTACGACAAGCCCCAGTGTATGTGCTGGTTGTAGAGTCTCACAAGCGATCGCAATCTGCTCGCTTTCCCGCACATCAGCTCCACAGTATTCATGAACAGGTTAAACATCCTGTTCTTGCTGTTGAACACTGCCATCTACTGGTTGTTTTCATTATAGCACCCGGCACTTTTTCCATCTTTATGAATTAATGAATGCCATTGATTTTTTATTTTTTGTATACGTTATGCTAGTTTTGTAATGATGGATTTTTTATAATTAAATTTTAACTCTATATTTACAGGTTTGATTACAAATTGCTGCTAGAATTTTTAAGTTTGCATGGTTTTTGCACACGGCTCCTCCGGTATTCCGGAAGTGGTCATCCCTTTTCAATCTGTTATCTTATAAAAGCTAGCACTTTTTTATTGTATATTATGCCTGATGAAGACCCCTGTCCGGGGTCTAAATACGTTGCTCCTTATGTTCCAATAAATGCATATACATCCATCCATGGACCAGCGCCGTTATTGAGGGGAACACATTTTCTATCTCTCTACCTATGGGAGACCAACATGGCTGTTAATCTTACCAAAAATGTTAGGTTTTTAAAAGTTACAATGAATTTTTCTGTAACAGGGGTTTGTTAGTAAATATGAACTTGTTCACTGGTGGGAATTAATAGTATTGGCTATAGTTCTTCCTATCTTAAAAAGTGATGTCATGTTGCTGGGATATACAGTACTAGGACCATAAGTTGGTCCTGAGAATAAAGTGACTGCAGTGTTGGTTTGGTGCTGTAGCCCTACGCCAATTAAAGAGGCCCTAGAGCTGAAGCCAGAAAAGTCACGACCATGTACATACAGTATGTGGGTTACTGTGATTCAGTGTACTTACACAGTTACTCCAATTTGTTAAATGTGAATATATTTGAAATTTCTGCTGGTGTAAAGTGCATTGAACCTTGATCTTTGTATTACTTTTTTACCACTGACGTAATGATGCTGACATCTTTATTTTAAGGCAACAAAAGATGCTGGGCAGATCGCTGGGCTCAATGTTTTGAGGGTCATAAATGAACCAACTGCTGCTGCTCTTGCTTATGGCTTGGATAAGTCTGATGATAAAGTGTAAGTTAATGTCTTAACTGTGTTTTCAACCAGGGCTGTGGAGTCGGTAGATAAATGTTTCGACTCTTACTCAGACTCCACAGTTTTTTGTACTTCCGACTCCTCTGTATTAATATGCAAATGTATTTATAAACGCTTACAGTTGAATCCAAGAAGCTGTTCCACCAAGTTCTTCTAAGCTCTTCTAGCAGAGAGAGGTAGTTGGGCAGAAGCTGCTGCCTTCTCCTTTTTGTGTGCTGATCTGCTGCTGAAGATAGGGCAGTTGGAGGATCCAGGAAGGGGCATTTATTATAAAACTTGATATCTCTAGTAGAATCCCATAGTCATGTTTAAAGTGTAAACTAACAATCTGAGTTTACAAGTTTTTATAGCCTTAGCTGAATGGCAGCAGTTTTTCCAATGGTTTACATCTTCAGTCTTGTATAAGTGAAGGGAATGGAGGGTCAATAGTTCAAGTGTCTCTAGTTCTGCAAAAACATATTTACTTAATCCCTTATCAGTGAGAGGCTAGGTTACCCATGGGTTCCCTGTAACAGCAGAACACAACACTATGGAAAGTATAAGTATTTCCGCTCCTAATTGTGCGATGCGTGCCATATAGTGAAGCACATGATAAGCATGCTTCTTCACAGTCACTTAACCTTTGTTTTACGGTTACGTGAGGCACTGCATTGGTCTTTATTCTTACGGTAGAGAAGTCATTAACTATAACTTTTTGTCAATTGGGACATTTAAACTTGCTTTTTTTTTTTAAATAACAATCTACATTTAGTTGGAGTCTGAGTCGGTGCATTGTTTGCCGACTCAGACTCCAGGTACCCAAAATTTCGTCAGACTCCGATTCCTTGAATCCGATTCCACAGCACTGTTTTCAACTATTGTCTGAAATGCTAGATCATCTGTACCCTGCTGGAATTGAGTGATCCTACTTCCATAACCATAGCAAATGTTCTTTATTTCGTTACATATAAACAAATTTACTGGCAGCATGCATATGATGTATTAAAAACAGTTTAATTTATTTTTTGTTTTTAATTTTTTTGATGAGATCTTCCACACCTAAACATGTGTTTCAGCCCATATAGGTGATTTTGACAAAATATTATTTGTTGATTGCAACATCGCTGCCATGTTTGTGTTAAAAACCTTGATAAAAATTAGAGATGAGCGTACTTACAGTAAATTCGATTCGTCACGAACTTCTCGGCTCGGCAGTTGATGACTTATCCTGCATAAATTAGTTCAGCTTTCAGGTGCTCTGGTGGGCTGGAAAAGGTGGACACAGTCCTAGGACACTGTTTCCTAGGACTGTCTCCACCTTTTCCAGCCCACCAGAGCACCTGAGAGCTGAACTCATTTATGCAGGATAAGTCATCAACTGCCGAGCCGAGAAGTTCGTGACGAATCGAATTTACTGTAAGTCTTTTCTAAATGCCATGGATGCGCTCAGTGATTTTTTATTTTTATTTTAATTTAATTTTAATTTATTTTTTTTAATTCTCTTCCTGTCTACTCTAAGCTGGGCATGTGGATTGCTTGTAATTTTTGAGCCAATTTTGCATAATTTTTGGAATGCAATTAGAATCTATTTTTTGGACACTGGGGAACTTTTTTTTTTCTTTTTATATAGGTCATGAATAAACACATTACACTAATCATTTATTTTTGCTTATTTTACATTTATAATCTAAAAGTGTCTGTCTGCATGTTGTATGTTTCCTTGTAGCATTGCAGTTTATGATCTTGGAGGTGGTACATTTGATATTTCCATTCTGGAGATCCAGAAAGGCGTATTTGAAGTAAAATCCACGAATGGTGACACGTTCCTTGGAGGCGAAGATTTTGACCAAGCTTTGCTTCAACATATTGTAAAGCAGTTCAAGAGAGAGGTTAATATTTTTGTAAATGTTGTACCCTTTTATATAGACAAAATTAGACTGTTACTGGGTATGAGATTTGAACCATTTACATGCATACTCTGAGAGTCTGAAGATCGCACCACAAATTTGCGTTTACACCACAAACAAATTTCTGCCAGAGATCCCGAGGGGGCACTAGCACCATGTAGACTGTATTGCCAACCCCATAGACGGTAATGCATTTCAGTGGGTCCTCATGTACGCATTCTTTCAACAGATCTCAAAAAATGCATTGACAGCAATGTGGTCCTAGGGCCCCTCTACAGTGAGAGTATAAACAAAATAGTCTTTCCACTTAAGGTAATAATGAGCCATTATAATGCAATAATGGTGTGTAAACAATCTTAGTGATTTGCATCCATATTTTTGTGCACAAGAATTGGCCTTTTAAACCCTTGCCGCAAAACTTGTTTATAAACAGCGCTGCGGCACGACAGTGTTAAGAAGCGAGCTCAGAAGCTGAGCTCGCATCATACCCGCACGGTCCCGGCAGTTATCAGCTGCCAGGACCCGTAGTTACTGGCGGACATCGCCGTTCAGGCTGATGTAGCAAAACGCCATTTATAAACGGCACTACGGCACGGTTATGGAGCGAGCTCAGGAGATGAGCTCGCATCATACCCGCATTAACTTTTTAGACGTGACTATCAAAGGGGATCGCCGTGTCGAAAGTGAATTCTTCTCCGGCATCTCAGTTGGGCTGATCGGGACCATTGCGGTGAACACGCAATGTCAAGATCAGCTAGGATGCATCAGGAGGGTGCCTTACCTGCCTCCTGCATGTCCGATCGGAGATTGACTGCTCCAAGCCTGAATTCCAGACTTGAGCACTCGACTGCCCTGTAGCACTGATCAATGCAATGAGCCCTCACACCGCCTTGTATGCGGAAAAATAAGTTATTGGGGTCAGAAAATGACAATTTTAAACGTATTCATTTTCGTGCATGTATTTTTTTTTTTTTTTTTCCAGAAGTAAGACAAAATCAAACCTAATATAAGTAGGATATCATTTTAATCATATGGTCCTACATAATAAAGATAAGGTGTAATTTTTACCGAAAAATCTACTGTGTAGAAACGGAAGCCCCCAAAATTTACAAAATGGCATTTTCTCGATCTGCTCCATTGGGGGACACAGACCTTGGGTATATGCTGTTGCTAGGAGACTTGACACTAAAGAAACAAAAAAAAAAAGTCGGCTCCTCCCAGCAGGATATACCCGCCTACAGAGCCTGAGGTAATCAGTTTAAGCTTACTGTCTGCAGGAGATGGACACCAGTCTGGGGTTGTCCCCAGACCTGGTCTAACCTTTTTTTTTATTTTTCTAGATTAGGGATGTTTTAGTTTCTTCCCTTTTTTATTATCCTTTTTTCAGGTGGGGACTCAGGAACATAGTGTTCACTGTTTCCCCATTTGCGATTGAGGGGGCACAAACCCCCTCTCGCCAACGGTCAGTGCCTGGGGTTGTACCTCATGGGTCCGGGTCCCACACTTTTCCCTGCTCGTCTCGCTTTTTACAGCCCGGCATGATGCAGGTGACTAAAAGCTGACTGAAGACTTCATCAGAAGACTTCATTGTAAGTTCTTCTGACTAAGGTGAGTATAACCCCCCCCCCCCCTTTTCTTACAGGTTTTGGGGACTTGCAACCTCTGGAGATCCCCTGTTTTAGTCTCACTCTTTATTATCAGCTAATGTGTGGATTTCTGAGGTGGCTCTGCTCTTCCCCCTCTCTTAGGGTATGTTCACACTATGGAATTCCCAGCGGAATTCCGCAGTGTGAACTTAACATTAGTGTGAATTCGTTTATTTTTATTATTTAAATAATTAGTCTCCGAGACCCGTTCACACTGCAGAATTTCAGCTGAATTTTCAGCAGCGGTGAAATTTTTCCTCCCAAAGAAAGAACATGTTCATTCTTTGCGCGGAAGTCCGCGAGCACTGCATAGTAGCCATCAATGGTGACGGCGCAGTGCAGCGTGGTCCTGCCTCCGGCTGGCAGTCTGGATCTCCGCTCGCTGAATTCAGCGAGCGGAGATTCCATTCACGCTGTAGTGTGAACATACCCTTACTATCTAGGCAGGGGCTCCCTATTACTTTATTGGTTAACTGGGGGCTGGTGGTCAGTGTTGTAGGACTGTTAGCACCTCTCTGGACGCCAGTGTTTTAACATTGGCAGTTCTGTCCTTTCTTCAGCAGCCACGGCTGCCGTCTCACTTTGCCTATTTCCTGTGCTCCGGCCGCATCGTGTACCGATGCGTTTGGGGCACAGTTTACTTTCACTTTCTCGGCAGTAAGCTGCCGGTGGTGCTTTCCCCTCTCGGCGGGGTTCGCGCCCTGTGAGTGCAGACGCACCAACCACTACAGCCAATGGGAACAGGCAGTGGAGCTTTTGGACCAATCGGAGATGCCCCAGTCTAACCCGGCCCCTCTCTTCTCATTGGTCCTGCTGCCCCTGCTTCTCTCTTTCTGAAGTACTTCTCCTCACAGCAGCTGCCTGTGGGGGACACGGACGCTGGCGAGACTGTTTGTTTTATTTTACTCCTGTCCGAGCCCAAAACTGTTCCTGCCTCTAAGCAGGTACCTGGGGCCCTGGTCCCCTACTATTCTTGCAAGGGCTGCATCTCTAAAATGCCAGAGTCTGCTGAACCCATCTGTTCAGCCTGCACCACTGCACCTCCTGACCCCCCTGGTATTCCTACTCAGGATGCTCTACTGGTGGGACAGGTCTCCCTTGTCCCTCAATCACAAGATTGTCCTTCCTCAGACATCTCGCCGCTACCTTCTGTGGTGGCTCTGCTCCCCCCTACTTCTTCAGGGGCGCTCCTTCCTGCCCCTCCATTGGCTAGTGGGCACGACGGATGCCAGCCTTTCGGGTTGGAGGTGTTTTACGAGACCGTTCAGTCCAGGACCTTTGGTCTCCCAGATAGACACTCTTCCCGATCAACATCTTGGAACTGAGGGCAATCTACCTTTGCTTGTTAGATTGGGAGATCCTTCTCCAGGGCCGCCCAGTTCGAGTCCAGTCAGGACAACTCTACTGCGGTGGCGTACATCAATCGCCAGGGCGTCACTCGCTGCGATGGCCGAGGTTTCAAAGATTCTTCTCTGGGCGGAGCCTAGGGTTCCGGCCATCTCGGCATTTCACATCCCAGGTGTAAAAAATTGGGAAGCGGACTTCCTAAGCTGGTCCTCTCCCGACCCCGGCGAGTGGTCACTTCATCCGGGGGTATGTGCAGAGATCTGCGACCTCTGGGGAACTCCAGATGTGGACCTCTTTGCATCCCGCCACAACCAGAAGGTTCCCCTCTTTGTGTCGAAGTCGTGGGACCCCCGTGCTCTGGTAGCGGACGCACTTGTGATTCCTTGGTCGGGGTGCGCCCTACCTTATCTGTTCCCTCCTCTTCACCTCCTTCCCAGGGTCCTGAAGCTCAAAGCGAAGGGCATTCCGCTGCGCCTTCCGCTTCGTCCAGACCTTCTCTCTCAGGGTTCCCTGTGCCACCCCAATTTACCGTCGCT
This sequence comes from Hyla sarda, assembly GCF_029499605.1. Lineage (NCBI taxonomy): Eukaryota > Metazoa > Chordata > Amphibia > Anura > Hylidae > Hyla > Hyla sarda. Next base: position 356,745,409 of record NC_079192.1, read on the forward strand.
GCATTTGACAGCGTGGCGGTTGAGACCGCGGTACTAAGGGCCCGTGGCTTCTCAACACAGGTGATTCGCACCATGCTCAGGGCATGCAAGCCCTCTTCCGCGAAGATATACCCCCGTACCTGGCAGTCTTATTTTCGTTGGTGTGAATCTCAATCTTTTTCTCCAGTGGTGTTCTCCCTTCCCCGACTTCTTGCGTTTTTCAGGGCTGGAACATCAATTAGCTCTCAGCTCTTTAAGGGGTCAAGTTTCAGCCCTTTCCATTCTTTTCCAACGCCCTCTGGCATCTGTTTCTCATGTTCGGACCTTCCTTCAAGGAGTGGGCCACGCGACTCCTCCTTACAGGTCTCCTACACCTCCTTGGGATCTGAATTTGGTCCTTGGCGCCCTAGAGGGCGCGCCCTTTGAACCCCTTAGGGAGGTTTCCCTTCGTCTCCTTTCCTGGAATATGGCGTTCCTTATGGCAATTACCTCAATCAGACGGGTTTTTGAGTTGGCGGCTCTTTCTTGCCACTCTCCCTTTCTTATTGTCCATCAGGACAAAGTTTTTTTTCGTCCAGTTCCTTCTTTTTTACCTAAGGTGGTTTCTGCCTTCGACCTTAATGCGGATATCGTCCTCCCGTCCTTTTTGTCCCGCTCCATCTCATCCCGGGGAGCGTTTACTTCATAAACCTGAAGTGGTACGGGCGGTGCGTAACTACCTCTCTGTTACGTCGTCTTTTCGTGAATGTGACTCCTGCTTCGAAGGCGACAATTTTGCGGTGGATCAGGTCTGCCATTTCAGAAGATTACCGTTTCAGGGGGAAGACCCCTCCTTTCAGGGTTTCAGCTCACTCTACGCGTTCTATCGGAGCTTCCTCGACTCTCCATAACAGGGCTTCAGCCTCTCAAGTCTGTAAGGCGGCTACCTGGTCGTCCTTGCACACTTTTTTTTTTTTTTCTAAATTCTACCAGGTTCATACCTTTGCATCTGCTGATGCTAGTCTGGGCCGTAAGGTGTTGCAGGTGGCGGTGGCCCAGCCTGCCCCTTGATTTCTGTGCCCACCCTAGGGACGGCTTTGGTACGTCCCAACGTCTGTGTCTCCCAATGGAGCCGACTGTCTTACCGTAAAATCCTTTTCCCGGAGGATCCATTGGGGGACACAGCTCTCGCCCTTTCTGTGGTGTTCCCGTTTTTGATTACCTGTCCGAGGGTGTGTTCAGTTAATTTTTTGTTCTGGTTACCTCGGACTGTTCTTGGTTTCTGCCTCTGTCCTCTCCTACTGCTTGGGGACTAAACTGATTACCTCAGGCTCTGTAGGCGGGTATATCCTGCAGGGAGGAGCCGACTTTTTTTGGTTTCCTTAGTGTCAAGTCTCCTAGCAACAGCATATACCCAAGGTCTGTGTCCCCCAATGGATCCTCCGAGAAAAGGATTTTACGGTAAGGCAAAAATCCCTTTTTTGTCTTCAATTTTGTCACTCAATGATTTTATTTTTGTTTTTAGTCATAGAATTTGGGGTAAAATGACTTGTCATTACAAAGTAGAATTGGTAGCAAAAAATAAGCCATCATATGGATGTTTAGGTGCAAAATTGAAGGGGTTATGATTTTTTAAAAGGTTAGGAGAAAACAAAAGTGCAAAAAACAAAACTATTTTAACCCCTTAAGGACAAAGCATTTTTCTAATACTGAATTTTTCTACTTCCAGACAGGAGTAGATTTAATGAAAGACAACATGGCTCTACAAAGAGTCAGAGAAGCTGCTGAAAAGGCAAAATGTGAGCTCTCCTCCTCTGTGCAGGTGGGTTATTTTAAAGTTATGTAGCTTGTTTGCATGATATAACCATTTATACTTTACTTAAACTCCTGGTTGTCTGTAATAGAAGTGTAGCTATTGAGGTGCATGAGTAGCTGTTGTACCCAGGCCTCATGATGGGAGCAGGAGGAGTGTAATTTTATATTGTGACCTTAGAGCTACAAGGTGTGCCTTTTGAGCCTTGACTTTACTCTGGGATGGTGGTGGTAGTAGTGGTGGTGATAGGTGGTACTACTTTTTAAAATAAAACAAAACAAAAAAAGTTATTATCTTTTCCTCTTTGTAGACTGACATTAATCTACCATATCTTACCATGGATGCTTCTGGACCCAAGCACTTGAATATAAAACTGACTCGTGCTCAGTTTGAGGGGATTGTGGCTGATCTGATCAAAAGAACTATTTCACCAAGCCAGAAAGCCATGCAGGATGCTGAAGTCGGCAAGAGCGACATTGGAGAAGTTCTCCTAGTTGGGGGAATGACTAGGATGCCAAAAGTAAAAACCGTATTTGTATATGTTTATGATGTGTTTTTCAGTGAGGAGCATCCTCTTCAGTGACTTTTGTCCAGAATATTCAATTCAAATAGTTTACATTCTTTGTCCAATAAATTCAGGACATACATCCAGGATAATATATAATAGTATACTGAATATATGATCCTGAAAATGGCCATACATGTATAGATACATTCAATTGCGTGTAAATCTAACGCTTTCCTGAATCCTCAATTTTTGTCTGATCATTTAGGTTCAGCAGACTGTGCAAGACTTGTTTGGCCGTGCTCCAAGCAAAGCTGTTAATCCTGATGAAGCTGTTGCAATTGGTGCTGCTATTCAAGGTGGAGTTTTGGCTGGAGATGTTACAGACGTTCTGCTGTTGGATGTTACTCCCTTGTCTCTTGGTATTGAAACATTAGGCGGAGTTTTCACAAAGTTAATTAGCAGAAACACCACTATACCAACAAAGAAGAGCCAGGTAATGTTACATGACCCCAAATGGTACTAGTATTTGTTTCCTATCTCTAGAGTAACGTGGTGTTGTTGGTGTGTGTGTGTTTTATTTTTTAATGTACCCTTTTAAGTGTTAAGTATTTTATTAATAGAGCTGGTTTTCATAAAGGACCGCTTCCATTGATGCCATCAGCAGTTAAATTAGGGTTGGCCATTTGCATCAAGAGGGAATTTTCTAATAGGTCTACAGTATAGTAAAATCAGCTACTACATGATTTACTATATATACACTTGTGGTAATTACTAGAGATGAGCGAACTTCTCGGCTCGGCGGTCGCTGACTTTTACTGCATAATTTAGTTCAGCTTTCAGGTGCTCCGGTGGGCTGGAATAGGTGGATACAGTCCTAGGAAAGACTCTTCTAGGACTATATCCACTTTTTCCAGCCCACCGGAGCACCTGAAAGCTGAACTAATTTATGCAGGAGTAGTCAGCGACCGCCGAGCCGAGAAGTTCGTGACGAATCGAATTTACTGGAAGTTTACTCATCTCTAAAAATTACCACAAGTGTATATATAGTAAATCATGCAGTAGCTGATTTTACTATACTGTAGACCTATTAGAAAATTCCCACTTGCTGCAAATGGCCAACCCTAATTTAACTGCTGATGGCATCAATGGAAGCTGTCGGGAGATGCAAATTTTACCCTGCAGACAGATCTATAATGATCAAAATGATGGGTGACTGTCTTTCATGGTCTTAGAATCTGCTTGCGTTGGAGTTAATGTCTCTCAAGCAAAGGAGACGGTGTTGTTTTTATATTCCCAATTAGGGCATATAGAGTGTTTGTCCAAATGGGACAGCTGCTTTTGAAGGGGAGGGGTGGGGCGGGGAGGTTGTGATGGGTAACTATTATTAAAAGAAAAATAGTAATACATTATCTCTATTTGGTTGCCTAGGTTTTCTCCACTGCTGCTGATGGACAAACCCAGGTGGAAATTAAAGTCTGCCAAGGTGAAAGAGAAATGGCTTCTGACAACAAAGTTCTTGGACAGTTTACACTTGTAAGTGGTCATGGTTAAATTAGAAATAAATCAACTACAAGTATAGGATCCAACACTCTTGTGGAACTGAAAAATAACAAACTTTATTGATACATAGATATTACATAGAAACTGGTAACCCCCAACTATTCACATAAAAACACATGAACACAAAGACATGTTACAAACATAAGAACAGGGATTAATGAGTACTAGTCTTGAAAAGATGTAACAATGAATAATCCCAGATTTCTCGGTCGCCTACAGAGAGGGGGGGGGGGGCAGGGCACAGGGACCGTAGGTATATGTTGCTTGTCCACTAGGACTGACGCTACGCAAAAAAAGGAGGTTGAGAGTGCGTTCTGACATCTGCCCCAGACTCGTCTTCTACGAAGCGGCTTCTCTTCAGTGGGGCCGGCAGTCTTTAGTTTCTCCCGTGCGCATTCTGCAGCGGTATTACGGCGCTCTGCACTCCGGAGCTGCATCTGCTAATTCCTGGTTCATGGCAGGGCCAGCTTTCTTTTAGTTTCTTGCTCTAACCTTGCTCCCCGGCAATTGTCCACTACAGTATCTGGTGCCGGGGCTTTGTCACATATAAGAGCAGGGCTGGCACTTTATAGTTTCGGCTCCAGCCCTGCTCCATGCCATACTGCTAACACAAGATCCGGAGGTCACAGCCAGGACTCCTGGTTCCTATCTCCAGCCAACGTGTGCTCTGGGAGTCACAGCTGCACAGGAACCTGGGTGAGCTCGCTCCTTTTACCTAACGTTGTCATGTCTGACCCAAGACCTGATGCCCCTCTCTGGCTGGCGGCCCTTGCTTTAGTCACCTACTACTCCTGTTCGGGTTGCAGGACCAAGATGCCTGTCGGTTCTAATAAACCTACTTGTTCTGCCTGCTCTATTGCGTGACACAGACATGCATGTCGTAGACACCTTTCACTTGCAGGAACCTGGAACTTCCGATCGGAAGTCTCTTTCGGCAGGGTGAGACGCCCCACCAGGTCTTCAATTCTCATGTTGAATTTGATGAACTCCTGGATGCGGTATCGAAGCACCCTGAAAAAGTGGTTCCAGGGATGTTAGAAGCTTCGGGACCTTTTTTCTATTCACTCTGGAGCTGGTCTCTAAATGGACCTCTCCACCTACGGTGGATCCCCCGGTGTCCCATTTGTCCACCACTCTGCTTCTGGCAGAAGCTGCTTCATTTAAGGATCCTTCCGACAAACGCATTGAAAATCTTGCCAAGTTTGCCTGAGACGGCTGGCTCTACACTTTTACCGATGTTTGCTTCTACATGGGTGTCAAGGCTCTCTGGGCTTGGGCTTACCAGCTTCACCAGGGCATACTTTCTGGGTCCTCGCCTGATGACCTAGCTGACCTGGCACATCAAATCTCCAATGCCGGTGACTACCTTTACTCGGCAGCCTTGGAATCAGCCCATTGTGCGGCCTGCGCTTCCAGCAAACTGGTGGCTCTGTGCCTGGCTCAAGGCATTGAACGCGGGCACCGTACCAAACTCCCTTTCTCAGGAGTCCAACTCAGGAGGACAGCATTCTCCCCTCTTTTTGTCCCAACCCTTCCCATTCTCTAGAATGCTTCCTCCATAAATTGGACCTAGTTCAAGCTCTCAAGGCCTGTTTGTCAGCCACTTCTTGTGCTGTGACTCGCTGTTTGGGATTCCTGGTGGACAGACTAAGGGGTTTCCAGCTTCTAAGGCAACAAACTCCAGGTGGATCCTGTCGGCCATTTCCGAGGCGTATCGCTGTAATGGGAAGATCATGCCCTTTTGATTTAACGCTCTCTACCTGCACCGTGGGGGCTTCTTGGGTGGTCTGGAATAGGGCTTCTGTGATTCAGGTGTGCAAGGCAGCCACTTGGTGGTTCGTGCAAACTTTTTTGCTAAATTCTACCTAGTGCAAGGTTAGGTCGCAAGGTTCTGCAGGGAGCTGTGGCTAGTTCCTCCGCCTGACTTCCTCTTGCTGGGATTTTGTTTATTCCCACCCCAGGGACTGCTTTTAGGACATCCCGCGGTTCCTGTGCCCCCCCCCCCCCGCAAAATATAGAAGTCTGAGAAGTAGATTTTTTTTTTTTTTATAAACTTGCTGTAAAATCTATTTCTTGGAGCCTCATTGGGGTACCCAGCGCCCACCCATCAGGTGTTGTTGGTCTCCAGGTTTTGGTTGGTTGTGAGGGGCTTGGTCTTATTTTGTTCCTTGGACAACATTGTTGTGTTTTTTTTTTTCTTTCTTTTGGCTCTCCTCTACTGCTTTTTTAAACTGATTAGCTCAGTCAGTGGGCAGGTATATCCTGCTGGGAGGGGCCGACTTTTTTATTTTATTTTATTTTTTGTCTAGTGTCAGCCTCCTAGTGGACAAGCAGCATATACCCATGGTTCCTGTGTCCACCAATAAGGCTCCGAGAAATAGATTTTACAGGAAGTATAAAAAATCTACTTAGTTTTTAATTTGGTTCATTAGGACCAATAAGTGCTCACACTTTGCACATACTATAAAATGTTACTGATACCTGGGATAGTCACTCGTACTCCCCCCCCCCCCCCCCCCCCCCCCCCCCCCACCTCCCCTCCAATGTGTTTGGCTATACTGCTTCCTCTAGAATCGGTTTCAACCACTCCTGGAGGAGCAGGATAGCGAAACATGTTGGAGGGAGAGGTGAGGAGCACAAGTCACTATCCTGGGTATCAGTGACACTTTACACTTTCCCGGTTGGGCATTTAGTTTTTCGGTAATTTGTTCAATTGTACTGCTGCATTGTCCTACTGTATGCTTGGACCTTGGAATCCAATTTAGGAACATGTGCAATGTATGAGCATGTTTATTTTGGTTCATTAGATATTACACAAAAACTGACCCCATATCTTATATATAAAAGGAGAAGACCTGACTCATCAACACCCAGCCTAAATCCTTGGACCTAGAAACCAGAAATTTTGCACAGGTGTTCTTAAGACATAGACAAGGAACAAGAGAGGATTTTTCGAAATTCCACCCTTTAAGGGTTTTTTTTTTTTTTTTTAAGTCCCATGCAAGTCTATGGGAAATGTGTTACTGCATAACTTCCAAATGGCTGGAGATATTTCGATAATACTTGGTCACATGTTACTTATACGTCCACTTAAAATATAGGATAGTTAATTTAACCCTTAACTACCCCCATTTGTGAGGGTCAGGGTTTTTGTTTAAAGTCCCATGCAAATCATTGGGAAATGTGTGTTCCCACAGAACTTCCATACGGCTGGAGATATTTCAATACCTGGTACACGTATTTCAGGTCGGGATATGAGGACAGGATAGGAGGTAGAGATTGGAGGATGGGATGATCGGGATAGGAGGTCGGGATATGAGGACTGTTGGCAGCGCGAGAAGGCTGGTTCCACTGCGCGCAGACTCTGTAAAAGTCCTCAAAGGATGTCGATCTTCAATTACATGAAAAAGCAGATGTAATGTTTCGGGTTGTTTGGATGTCCGTAGACTTTACCCAGAGCGGCCTCGTTACTATAGGATCGTAAAAAGTAAATCTATGTTACCCCAAACTTAACGCGAGCGAAGATGCGGGCAAAAGCTAGTATTCCTATAAAAACTCATGAACACAGACATACTACAAACATGAATTAATAATAAATAATGAATAGTCCCAGAAATTGATCTAGGACTATTCATTATTTATAATATAATTTCCAAGATTTGTTAATGTGTTTTTATGGGAATATTTGGGGTCACCAGTTTTTGTAATATCTATGTATCAATAAAGTTTATATTTTTATTTGTACACTACATTGTTGTTTTGTACATTGGCTCTAATTTTAGTAAAGCTGGGACTTTAGTACCAAAAAAAGACCAGATTTTTAAGTGCAGCATACCATGAAACATTTTGCCACACTATGTAAGGATTCCCTCCTAAAGGGTATGTTCACATTAACCCCTTAAGGACATGCTCCGTAAATGTACGGCGCTGATAAGTACTTGGCGCACAGCGCCATACATTTAGGGCACAGTTTTCCTGAATCGCCACGTACACCTACGCAAACTAAAAAGTAAAACCCTACATATACCCCTACACAGTCCCACTGACTGTGCAGGCATGCTGGGAGTTTTGCAACAGCTGGAGACACCCTGTTTGGGAAACACTGCCGTTACGCCCCCTCCCATAGAAATGAATGAAGGGGGCGTGACGTTACATCGCCATCTCGGAAGCCCGGTGGTTTCCGAATTTTCAGACGCAGCTACACATAGAATGCGGGCTGCTGCAGGGAGATCGCAAGGGGTCCCAGCGGCGGGCCCCCTGCAATCAGACATCTTATCCCCTATCCTTTCGATGGGGGATAAGATGTTTTTGCCCGGAATATCCCTTTAACACCCCACAGGTGTTTGACAAATTTTCGTTAAAGTTGGATGTGAAAATGAAGAAAACAATTTTTTTTTTGTAAAATGCTGGTGTTACCCTACGTTTTTCATTTTCACAAGGGAGACTAGGAAAGTTCCATATGTGGATGTAAAGTGCTCTGCAGGTGCACTAAAATGCTCAGAAGAGAAGGAGAACCATTGGGATTTTGGAGAGAGAATGTGTACGAAATTGAAGGCCATGTGTGTTTACAAAGCCCCCATAGTGCCAGAACAATGGACCCCTCACATGTGACCCCATTTTGGAAACTACTCCCCTCACATAATGTAATAAGGGATACAGTGAGCGTTTACACCCCACAGGTGTCTGACAGATTATTGGAACAGTGGTCCGTGAAAATGAAATTTTTTTTTTTCATTTGCACAGCCCACTGTTCCAAAGATCTGTCAAACACTAGTGGGGTGTAAATGCTCACTGCACCCCTTATTAAATTCTGTGAGGGGTGAAGTTTCCAAAATGGGGTCACATGTGGGGGGGTCCACTGTTCTGGCACCATGGGGGGCTTTGTAAACGCACATGGCCTCCCACTTCTATTCCAACCAAATTCTCTCACCAAAAGCCCAATGCCGCTCCTTCTCTTCTGAACATTGTAGATCGCCCGCAGAGCACTTTACATCCACATATGGGGTATTTCCATACTCATAAGAAATGGGGTTACAAATTTTGGGAGGCTTTTTCTCAATTACCCCTTGTGAAAAATGAAAAATTTGGGGTACTGCCAGCATTCATTTTCATGTCCAACTTTAGCGGAAGTTTGTCAAACACCTGTGGGTGTTAAGGCTCACTGTACCCCTTGTTACATTCATTGAGGGGAGATCCCATTGTCGCTCCTTCCCTTCTGAGCCTTGTAGTGCATCCACAGAGCACTTGACATCGACCTATGAGATATTTCTTTACTCGCGAGAAAATGGGTTACAAATTTTGGGGGGCTTTTTCTCCTTTTACACCTTGTAAAATTTCAAAAACTGGGTCTACAAGAACGTGCAACTGTAAAAAAAAATTTTTGAATTTTCTCCTTCACCTTTCTGCTATTCCTATGAAACACCTAAGGGTTAACACACTTTCTGAATGTCATTTTGAATACTTTGGGGGGTGCAGTTCTTATAATGGGGTAATTTATGGGGTATTTCTAAAGTTCCGATTTTGAAAATTTTGTGAAAAATTTGAAAATTGCTGCTGAACTTTGAAGCCCTCTGATGTCTTCCAAAAGTAAAAACACGTCAACTTTATGATGCAAACATAAAGTAGACATATTGTATATGTGAATCAATATATAATTTATTTGGAATGTCTGTTTTCCTTACAAGCAGAGAGCTTCAAAGTTAGAGAAATGCTAAATCTTCTAAATTTTCATGAAATTTTGGGATTATTCACCAAGAAAGGATGCAAGTAATGACAAAAATTAACCACTGTGTTAAAGTAGAATATGTCACGAAAATAAATTCTCTGAATCAGAATAATCGGTAAAAGCATCCCAGAGTTATTAATGCATAAAGTGACAGTGGTCGGAATTGCAAAAATGGGCTCAGTCCTTAAAGGGGTACTCCGGCGCTTAGAAATCTTATCCCCTATCCAAAGGATAGGGGATAAGATGCCTGATCGCGGGGGTCCCGCCGCTATGGACCCCTGTGATCTTGCAGGCTGCAGCCTGTTTCAAATCAGTCCCTGGAGCGTGTTTGCTCCGGGTCTGATTACTGTCGATCACGGGGCCAGAGCGTTGTGACGTCAAGGCTCTGCCCCGTGTGACGTCACGCTTGCCCCCCTCAATGCAAGCCTATGGGAGAGGGCGTGACAGCTCCCATAGGCTTGCATTGAGGGGGACGGAGTGTGACGTCACACGGGGGCGGAACCTTGACGTCACAAAGCTCCTTCTCCGCGGACTGATTTGAAACTGGGTGCGGCGTGCAAGATCACGGGGGTCCCCAGCGGCAGGACCCCCACAATCAGGCATCTTATGCCCTATCCTTTGGAAAGTAGGGGATAAGATGTCTAAGCGCCGGAGTACCCCTTTAAGGGGTTAAGTAATGTGAGCGGAATCTCCACTTGCAGAATTCTGCGAGCAGAGATTCCATCTTGCAGCCGCTGCCAAAATACTTCAGCAGTAGAACCCGTGTGTCCCTGCACCACCACCATTGACGGTAATGTAGGGCTTGTGGACTCCTGCGCAAAGAATGAACATGTTCGTTCTTTGCACGGATTAGTTTCAGTGGCTGAATTGTCTGCCATTGTAATTCCTCAGTGTGAACTGGTGTCGCGGAAGACCCATTCACAATGAATGTTCACTGCATATTGGGAATTGCCCTGTGTAAACATACCTTTTAAAGTGTACCTGTTATAAGCCGAGCCTTTTATATAATGTTAAAAATAACATATCTGTAATATATTGGTTTAAAAATGGGTATATTTTTGTTCCTACAGCTATTGCCCATGTTTCTCTGTGAGGAGACAAAATAAAGGAAGTGTGAGTGGACAAGCAGGGCTCTGTGACAAGCTCCTGGCTCACACAGCCGGCTGACAAGCCAAGAGCCTGCACAGAGAGACACCAGCAATAGCTGCAGAGACAAAAAATTATTTAGGATTTTTGGGTGAAAAAAATGGTTTTTGTTTTTTAACCAATGTTTATTACAAATATACATTTAATGGTATTATCTACATTCATATAAAAAGTTTACATACTTTAATAGTTTATTTTTATTTATTTATTTTTTTGTCTCTTAGGTAGGCGTTCCCCCAGCACCTCGTGGTGTTCCTCAGATAGAAGTTACCTTTGACATAGATGCCAATGGAATTGTACATGTATCTGCAAAAGACAAAGGAACTGGCCGCGAGCAGCAGAGTATGCATGTGTATTTTTTTTTTTTTATAATTTCTACGAAAAATGGTTTTAGTGGGAGATTTTATCTATGAGAATTTAAGCTTTATTTTTTGTTTTGCAGTTGTCATCCAGTCTTCAGGTGGACTTAGCAAGGATGATATTGAAAACATGGTGAAGAATGCTGAAAAGTATGCAGAGGAAGATAGAAGGCGAAAGGCAAGTATTTAGAAAAAGGTTAAATTTAAGTATACATGTAAAGGGGTACTTTAAAACTTATTCCCATTTTAATCATAGGGGTATCCAGCTCCCAGGAAAAATTTTAAAATTCCAAAATTTAGTCCAAGAAGCGTAAAAGAAAAAAAATCACCCAGTGAAGTAAATTCATGCTGACGCGTTTCAGACAATTAGTTCCTTAGTCATGGCACAGAGAGGACTGTAAACTGTCCTCTTTATATTCCATACCTTCACATGTGTTTCAGGAGAACACCCACCTCCCACCTGGAAGTTTGGCATCTGCTGTCATTTACTGGGAGGGATTCTGCATACAATACGAATTCCAGCAGCACTAACCCATTCCTGTATTTTATTGCAAGTTACCAGTGCAATCGTACATACAGACAATGGAAAAGAAAAACATATGATATAAGATAGTAGTACTACAAATACAAATCCATTCAAGCAGGTCAAGAAAATAATTTGACACATAATCATCCCAAATACAACCTATATAGCATCGTAATAAAAATAGGATAGGTCGTTGCAGGAATTTAACACCTGAAGAAAATATACCATAAATCTTAAAATTATCCACAGTGCACACCTCAGTGCTAGTACAAAATCAAGAATCCTTTAGGGTAACCAATTTACCCATGTAGACATGCAAATTTCTGCTGCATATAATTATAGCTCATATATCATACAATCAACCTGCATCTGTGCAGAAGGGTCAGATCAGGGTATTTACTCCCATCGCCCTATCTATATGCACACATGCAAGAAATACAAATGCACACCCGTCTAGATGTGTCGTGCTGTCAGCGCAGAGAAGCCGGCAGTTCTGGCTCCCTAATACAGCAGGTTTGCGCTGCTCCACACTCATTCACCAGACATCTCAACAGTGAGTAAGCCGCTGAGCCGCACACCCTATGAGTTTTTCTTTGCAGCGAACATATGGAATGAGTACAGGATTTGTTACATACACATTTCTTCTATGCATTTTTCTCTAGGTTCTCCTTTCCAGAGGTCCACTGTTAGTAGAATATATTTATATGGGTGGCCGTGATTGTTATCTCCAGGACGCCGCTGACACATATATATTGTATGTATATTTACAGGACCCTGGAGATGCACGGTGAAGCGTCATAGAAAGTGGGGTTATCATCCAATGCAGATCTGTCATCATAGATTTCTACCACCATTGTCTATTGTTTTTTCTTTGCAGCTCTGCTATCATAGACTGTAATGATCTGATGCCCCCAAACTTTTCCTATTTTGTTCTGCTTATGCATATTATATGTACCAATTACTAGCAATACCCCTGAGGACGTCGCATAATCGCGGCAGAAACGCGTTGGGTATTTGAGACACCCGTGTGGGTGTTCACACATCTAGACGGGTGTGCATTTGTATTTCTTGCATGTGTGCATATAGATAGGGCGATGGGAGTAAATACCCTGATCTGACCCTTCTGCACAGATGCAGGTTGATTGTATGATATATGAGCTATAATTATATGCAGCAGAAATTTGGCATGTCTACACGGGTAAATTGGTTACCCTAAAGGATTCTTGATTTTGTACTAGCACTAGAGGTGTGCACTGTGGGTACATTTGAGATTTATATGATTTATGGTATCTCCCTCCGCCTTAGTCACGTTTGATAAGGAAATTTTTTTCAGTTTGAATACTGGGAGTTATACACTATTTTGTTTAGGTCTTACTGCTGGACCCTTTTAAACAGCAGCATCTCATTATAATGCGGGAATTTAACACATTCCGGTAACTGGAATCTAATTTTAGTATCCAAAATGCCTCTCTTAAAAACCGCATGAGGCCAATCACCTCCTCTCTGAGGACGAGCTACGTGTTCCAAGCCTGTTACCTGAATGGACTGCAGGTCACTTGTGTGCACTTTCCAGATATGCCTACTAAGGCCAGAGAGCGCACGAGAATCCCCAAATTCTCCAGGTTTTGTATTGAAATGTTCGTAGAAACTTCTTTTTAGTTTTCTGGAGGTGCAGCCTATGTATTGCACGTTGCATTGCGTGCAAATAGCAGAATAAATCATGTGTTGTCTCACAGTTTATAAAGGATTTTATATTAAAGATTTTTCCACTAACTGGAGAATAAAACAGTTTAGTATGCGTAATATATTTACATAGGCTGCACCTCAGACGCGAACATTTGTAATTACCTACAGTCCTCAGCCAGCAATTATTTTGATTTTCCATAAAATCACTGTTGGATAATCTTCCCTATAAGGATCTATTTTTTTTTTTTTTCTGCAACAAACCTCACCCAATTAGCCAAGATTCTACAATTCTCTTCATTGTCATATAGTACAGGAAGATGTTTTCTGACAATGTCTGTTTTTTGTGTGTCTTTGATATTCGGTTTGAGGTAATCTCTACAATTTTTATTATCACCTATGCTTTTTGCTCTATTTAGGGTGTTAGTACCATAACCTCTTTTATGTAATCTTGCTATGATGTCTTGACAGGATTCCTCATAAATGGCATCATTGGAGGAAGCCCTCTTAGCCCTGATAAATTCTCCTATTGTGAGGTTACGTGTGACATGTTTTGGGTGGCAACTTTTGGCTGAGAGAATAGAATGCTATTACTGGAGGTGGGTTTTCTAAATGGTTTAGAAATTATACATCCTTTGGCAGAATTGCCAGATAAAGTTACATCAAGAAAATTAATACTCTCCACCCCATTCCAAGGTAAATTTTAAATTGAGAATCTTGCTATTGTAGGTAAAAAATTAATTTGCCTTCTCTCTGCCTCCAGACCACACTAGGAGGAGGTCATCCATATATCTGCCATACCATCCTATATACAATAGAAATGGATTCATGGCAGAACATAGATGACCCTCCTCCCAATACGCCATAAAAAAATTTGCCAACATTGGCGATTATTTTGCGCCCATAGGGAAACCCGATACTTGTACAAAGAAATCCTCATTGAAATGGAAATAGTTTTTCAGTAAAAAATTCAGAACCTCCAAGATATATTCACATAATACATCATCACATCAACTATATTTTTTAACATGGTATTTCTCTGGCGCTCTTTATTGGGGGACACCGAACTGATGAGTATATTATCTTGCCACTAGGAGGCGTTGACACTAGGAAAAAAGTCGGCTCCTCCCTGGCAGGATATACCCGCCCACCTGCAGTGAGGCAACCAGTTTTATCTAGTGTCAGTTAGGTCAGACACAGGTCTGGGTGCTCCCCAGACCTTGTGTTTTTTTTTTTTTATTATTATTATTTTCTAGTAAGGACTGTTTAGTTAGGTTCTTTACTCCTCCTTTTTTGTTTTCTTTTTTCAGGTGGGGGTTCAGGAGCATGGCGCTACCTGTTCTTTCCCCCCCCCCCCCCCCCCCCCCCCATATGCGGCTAAGGGGCACGGGACATTGACGAATGATTCCAATGCACCGTTGACCCCTTCCCACCAACAGCCAGCACCTGGGGTTGCACCATCCTCCTATTTTCCCTGCTCGTCTTGGGCTACTGTAGCAGCATGACGTGATGCAGGTGACTAAAAAGCTGGCTGAAGACGTCTCTAGGTGAGTATGTGAAGAGAGGCGAGTATGTTCTCGTAAGGGGTTAATATCTTTATTGGGGTGGGGTCTCCCTGGTAGTCTCACTTTCAGTTCAGTTTGTTGTTTCAGGGCAGCCACCGACCTTTGCGGCGGCTCCCTGTACTTTTTTTCTCCACAGTCACGACTCTCCGCCATCCGGACGCTCTGCCGCCCAGCGGGAGCCATATTGGCGGTGGGGTTACTCCGCCCCTCTTCTTCCCTACTTCAGAGCGGGATTCTGAGGGTCAACAGCGGGCTGACCCTCTCCCCTGCTCTTGCAGCACAACCTTCGGAGCGCTCGACAGGGAGTGATATGTGCCTCTATTACGGAGCTTAGCTCCGCCCCACTCAGAGTCCTCCGGACTCGGCACGCTGTGGGGGTCTTTACCTGGGATGTCAGAGGCTGTTTCCTCTGACTCCGTCTTTTTGGACCGTAGTCCTCTAGCCCGCTGGCCCCTTCCCAGCCAGGCACCGCTTCCCTCTCCCATCACTGGAGAGCCACGGACTCGGAGCGTAGCTCCGCCCTGTCTTCTCTCTTTCAGAACAGGACCCGGTGTGGTGGGAGGATCTGTGTCTTGACAGGTTCTGCAAGGGATTAGGGTTTGGAAAAATCTGTGTCCGTGCTTGTCTAGGCTTGTCTAGAGGCTGCGACACAGTGTGATCCGTGCAGTGAGCAGACACACCCTCCCATCAACCAATCTCAGTGCAATCACAGTGTCTGTGCTGGCAGCTCTGCTGACTCAGCACTTTCATCAGCTGATCGGGACACTGAGTTTGTCAGGACGCAGCGTTTCTCATTATACCGGCAGTTTTCCCTTTTTCTCCTCACCAGCAGCCATTATAGCAGGGGTATAGATGGTGCCGGAGGCCGTGCTGCTGGACGGGGTCTCGGAGCATACCGTCCCCCCCCACCACAATTTTCAATGGGGCAGTATTAGCTTCTATTCCCCAACATTGTCTGCCCTCTTTCTCCTCCGCCCTGGAGGCAGGCAGGTCACTTTTACACACACAAAATAAATATATCTTGGTCTCGCAGACCATTTCTAGGTGTTTGGCTCCCTCTTGTGGCTAACACTTGTCTTACAGTTAGAGGTCTGTGGTAGCTCATCCAGCGCACAGTCCTCAGAGGAATATTCCTGCGTGCATGGATTAGCCCTAATGTTGTTTTGACGGATTGTAGTCGCCCTGTCCCTCTTTTCATGGCTGCCGCTTCCGCGGCTCACCCTCGGTCCACTGCCGGTGCGAGGTGTCTACTACTCCGCCTGTCTTGCAGCTGCAGTTCCGGCCCCCTCACTACTGTTGGGTGTTCTACGGAGCGTCCCATTGTTTTCTCTGGAACCATCCCAGTAAGCCGGACAGTGGTCTGCTTGATTGTCTATACCGCCTGTCCTACATCAAATCTGATGTATCTGCGGCTGGAATTACGGTACCTCTCTCTGGTGAGGTGTCCGATGGAGTGTTCCGTTGTCTATTTTGGTCTCATACCAGTAAGCCAGACAGTGTTCTGCATGGTTGCTTGCACCGCCTGTCATACATCAAACGGTTGATATATCTGCAGCTGGAGTTCCGGTTCCCCACTGCGGTGCAAGGTACCGATGGAATGACTCTACGATGGAATGACTCTACGATGGACCCATACCAGTTTCCTACAACCACCCATCACATGGCTGATACACTGCGGTTAGAGTTCTGGTACCTCTCCACTATGCAAGGTGCAGACGGACCGACTCCTTGCCTGCTATGGACCCATACCTGTAAGCCAGACAGTTGTCTGCATGGTTCCCTGCAACCGCCTGTCACCCGTCACACGACAGGCACCAGAAATCCGACCGCACAGATGCCAATCTACTGTGCAAGGTACAGACGGACAGACTCCTGGTCTACTATGGACCCTTACCAGTAGTTTTTTTGCGTGGTTTCCTACACCTACTGTCACCCATTACTTGGCTGAAGTATCTGCGGTTGGAGTTCAGGTACCTCACTCCTGTGAGGTGTCCGACGGGGTGTCCCATTGTCTCCTATTGACCCATACCAGTGAGCCAGACAGGGGTCTGCTTGTGGGTCTACTCCGCTGTCATACATCGAACAGCTGAGGTATCTACAGTGGGTGTCTTGCTACCCCGCTTTTGTGCGGGGAGCCAACGGAATGCCTTGGCATCTTCTATTGAACCATAAAAGTTAGCCAGACAAGTTGTCTGCGTGGTTTCCTACATCCGCCCATCACATGGCTGGCGTTCCCGCGGTTGGAGTTCCGGTGCCTCACTACTCTGCAAGGTGTCTGTCGGAGCGTCTCATTGTCTCCTCTGGATCCATATCAGGGATAACCTACACTGCCTGGCAAACATTACCCAACTGATGTATCTGCGGCGGTAGCCTCGGTATCCCACTGTTTCGCATGGTGCCTACGGACCGGTTCGTTGTCTACTCTGGACCCGTACCTGTTATCTAGGCAGTGGCCTGTTTGTTCCCTACGCCACCTGTCACACATCGCATGGCTGGTGTATCTGTGGCTGGAGTTCTGGTACCTCACTGATGTGGAGGTGCCTGTCGGACTGACTTGTTCTCTCCAATGGTTCCATACCTCTGTGCTTCTCAGTGGTCTGCTTTTTTCCTCCGCCGCCCGTCACGGCTGATGGCTTTGAGCTGGAGTTCTGGTTCCCCACTACTGTTCGTGGTACGCACGGAACTGATCCGTAGTGTTCCTTGGACCCTCTAGGGATGACAGTGATGCATTCTATGGCTTCTCTGCCTCCCTCTATCTCTAGGGGGCGGTGTTTCTGTCCATGGCTCCTTGACCTCCCCGCTATCCTGCCTATGTCTATGGGGCACAGTTACTGACTTTCTAACTGTTCCCTTTCTCTCCACGCTTCGGACAATGTCTATATTCAGCCAATCTGTCCCTGACCTCAGCGGCGCTGCGGGCATAGCCAGTTTTTCCGTACCTCACTGCTGGGGGGGGGGGGGGGGGGGAGAGAGAACTGAGGTAAGGTCCCTACGGGTACGCAAGTTTAGTGTCAGACTTTCTTCCGGCCGCTGGGTTTTCTATTCCGCCTGGTCACCCGTTTGCTTGGACCGCACTCTAGTACCCAACTTTAGGTGGGAGGCTGACTGGAGTCACCTCTGGTGCTCTAGAATTCTATTCCTGTAGGCCAGTCGGTTTTTCCGCATGGCTAACTTCTGGTTCCAGTCGTCTGACATACATTTCCCAGGCTGTGGACGGTAGTTCAGGTACCCCGCTGCCAGGGTGGTGTTTTCAGTGCATCATCCAGTGTTGCTATATGGATTTTGCATCATCCCATTTTTCTCTATGGGTTTTGTTCCTAGCATTTCATTCTGAGTTGCAGGGTTACCCCTGTCTGAAGGCTGGTATCTCACTTCTCTGTGCGTTTTCTGTATGCGGAACCGAGCTGGCCCGTGGTCCCTATGCCACATAGCCGGACTGTGTCTGCCTGTTTTTCTAAACCGCCTGGTCGCCTTCCTCATTACTTCGAGGCCGCGGCTGTAGTCTGATGTCCTTTTACAGGGGCGGTTCCGCAGTGCGTGTATCTGTGGGTTCTTGGGACCCTTTCTACCTGTCAGTCACTCCGTGTTCCTGCCCCACATACCTTTCTTCATTGGTTGTCTGCGTTTTTCTTGTGTGGCAGTCTTGGTACTACACTACTATAGTGCGGTCCACATGTCTGTGTCCCTACACATACTAGGGCCGCCCGGTAGGTGTTGAGCCCACTTTTCCATATGATTGGTGGGGTAAGCCTCAGAGTTTCCAGTGCTTTTGCTTCCGCGGTTCTGTGGCTATCCACCACTTCGGTTCTGACATGGGGCCTGCGGGGCGACAGTCAGTTCAGTCTCTCCCTGTGCTTACAGGTGTTTTTTCCAATATTTTTTCTCTCCGGTTGCCATCGGGTTTGGGGGTGTGGGGATCGGGGTGCTTGGCATGGATCTCTACTGGTGTTTTCTTCACAAAATCTGACCACCCTGGTTTCCCTCCTCTAGAGGGACTATGCTGTTGAGTTTTTTTCTGCTGCCAAGCTGCTGCCGTCTCGTCTTTCCCCCTTATTGGGTGGGGTATCGGCAGGGCCATTGTCTTTTACCGGGGGCATTCAACTGAGTTTCTTACTGTCTGGACTTATGGGCTTGCCTGTCACCTTTGTGGCCTGGCTCTCTTCCACCTTTTTGGGTTTTCTTCTTCTGCTCAGGCAGCCTGGTCTCTCTCCTCTGTTGGAGGAATTT